>NW_004444072.1:5674924-5723822 GCF_000243295.1 Trichechus manatus latirostris | reverse complement strand
CAATGCTGCCATGAACATAGGTGTGCATATGTCTATTCGAGTGACGACTCTTATTTCTCTAGGATATATTCCTAGGAGTGGGATTGCTGGATCGCTACTTGCTAAAATTTATTTGTAACCCTAAAATTAGTCCTTGTGGCACTTTCATGGTCATTTGCAGACATGCACAAAGTGGTGGAAAATTTGAGTTGCCCAACGTGCATGTTCCAGTCAAAGTGATGCTCTTTCTTGTTTCAGCTCTCTAATGTAAACAAGTATCCATTTTGTGGTGTATTTAGTCCTCCATTTTTTGCATTTTTGTTGATTTTGCTGTTCAAAGTGACCCTCAAGCATAGTGCTGAAGTGCTATATATAGTGTTCCTAAGTGCAAGAAGATTGTGATGTGCCTTATAGAAAAAAAAACACGTGTCAGATAAGCTTCATTCAGGCGTTATACTGCTGTTAGCCATCAGTTCATGAATCAGCAAAATATATTAAATAAGGTGTCTTTAAACATAAACACATGTAACAATGTTAAATACTGATTGGTTGATAAAAATGTTGTGACCAGAGGCTAGCAGGAACTTAACCCTGTAGTTCCCCTAGAAAAAATGGCTCAGTATTTGCTAATTCAGTGTTTGTGGCATCCTTAAGGAATGTAACAACCATGAATAATGAGAATTCACTGTATACACGATACGAATATCTTTGTCTATGTTGTACATAATTCCTTTTAATGAGGCCTCCCCATAGACTACTTCTGTCTCCCAGTTCCCGTTTTCTTTCTGTCCCATGAACTCACACTAGATCCAGAGAGCAGGCGTGACTTGAGTACTTCTCTATTATTAGCAGTTCCTTAATTGGTGCCCACCTCAAGCTCCCTTTCCTTTTCTCCTTCTGAGTTTTAAGTGACTCCTTTCATCTCATCCTCACCTTTAAAGTAACGATAATAATCACATTTTTAATGAGAAAATAGAGGCTCACAAAAGTATTATATAAGACTACATATAACCAAACCAAAAAAAAAAAACCAAACCAAACCTGCTACCATCAATTTGATTCCTACTCATAGTGAACCTATAGGACAGGGTAGAACTGCCCCACAGGGTTTCCAAGAAGCAGCTAGTGGATTCGAACTGCCAACCTTTTGGTGAGCAGCTGTAGCTCTTAACCACTGCACCACCAGGTCTCCACATATAACCAGGGAGACAGAACTCAAGTCCTTTTGACTCCAAATTTCATTACTTCAACTAAACATCAGCTGTCTGCTGTTTTTAGGGTGTATCTTCATTTCTATATGACCTTTTCTTTCTTCAACCATGACTGATGCTTTATTTGAAGACCTCATTTCCTTTTCTTGTCTAGACATAATTGTTTCTAGAGATGTACTTGTTTAATAAGTTGCTCTAAAAATTATTTCCAACCTCCTTATCCTTTTCCCCCCCAATCATAATTTAAGTCCAGCATCTCCTTTATTTGATCCTGATAAGAAATCATATTCTTAAATAACACTGATCTTTTACATAACCACACACCTTTTTTTTTTTTTTTTTGGTGGTGGTGGTGGACTTACACATACAAACCTGGCTCTGAGGACACATTCAACTAACATTTCACGAATATTTGAGACCCGTGTGCAAAGTATTGTTAGGCTCCAGGGGTACAATGGTGAATGTTTTCATGATCGTACATCTTGCAAAACAAATCTTTCGAACATCCAATGAAAACCAGTCCATCAGAAAACTCTTCAGCTAACCATCAGTAGGAGTCATACACGTGGTGCTCACGCATGTAACTAAATTCTGCCTGTTTTGCAAAAATTAAGAGTCCTAAAGAAAACCTGGATATACACTGTTTCTCTAACATCATCTACATACTAATGCACTTCTATTATACTCCCATTTTAGGCATACTTGAGCCCTGGTGGCACAGGAGTTAAGCAATTGGCTAACCAAAAGGTCGGTGGTTTGAATCCACCATCCACTCTGCAGAAGAAAGATGTAGCAGCCTGCTTCCATAAAGATTACAGCCGTGGAAACCCTATGGGGCAGTTCTATTCTGTCCTATAGGGTCACTGTATGTCTGAATTCACTTGATGGCAATGGGTTGGGTTGGGTTTGGTAAGCATGTTTGAATTACCTGATTGTTTATCTTCCTTTTGAATTGCTCCTTTTTCTTTCCTCAATAACTATTTCCTCCTAAATTATTGATTCCCAACCTCTAAAGCCTGTAGTTCTACTTCATAAAGATTTTCTTACAACTCTTTAGAATGAGTCTAAAATTAAACACTTCTCATCTCCCTTCAATTTCTTCTGGACAGCCTCTCTTCCCATTTTTCCCTTCATGGAACACAAAGGAAGGAAAACTTTATTAAGTGTCTACCTATGCTAACTTTACCTTTTTGAATCTTCACAATAACCTTGATAAGAGTAACACTGCAGGTGAAGAAATGCTACTCAGGGAAATAAAGTGATTTAATGAAAGCCACACAGACACCAAGCTGGGATTGAAGTCCACATGTGTCACGCTCCCAAGTTTTTCCACATCCCCTATCTCTTCTAAAACAAGTCGTCTTTCTTACCCTAGGGCACTCTTGTGCATCCTTAGCATGTTTCTTTTTTCTTACACTGCATAGATTTCCCTTCCTCTTTTCTCCAGATATTCTTTAACTCTCACTTAAACTTTTCCCATTCTCTTCAACAGTTAAGCGACCTTCCTGGTTTTAAGAAAACTCTTTTCTTTTTCACGAAAGTTGGCAGTTAACTCTAATTGCAGAAGGCAGTTACACTGCTACTCTGCATAAGAAACACTGCCTATTCATACCATTTAAACAAAAGGCTTGCACAGAACCTCAAGGCAGCTTTTTAATCCCTATGTATGACTACTGTCCCTAACCATGCTAATCTTCCAGTAACCCTATTCCTTTTTTGTTGCTAGCATTTTCTGAAGAGTACATTCTCGCCAATTAACTGCAGCTCATAATTTTACTTCTGGGAATTTGAATTTTCATTTATGCTCAAATTCATTCATATTTTTGTGTAAGGGTCTTCATCACAGTTTACTGCTTGGTTAGCTGTTCTCATTTCATCCAAACAGAGGTGACAGGAACCTTTCTGTAAAGCTATTCTGTTCTCCCTCATAAAACTGTCAAAGATTTGCTCCTCTCTTTTCCTTCAGTCCTCTAAACTACATGGACTTTACAGTGATATTTTTTAATCTTCCTCCAATATTCCATCTCCCTTGGTACCTACAATCATCCTATTGTACCTTTCAACTTAATGAAGTCATTTACCTTCAGCAACCCCATTTGCAACAACCCCATTTTTAGCAACCCCAACATCAGGAAGTAAAACTACTGACTCTGGACATCCATTTTTTTTTTAATGCCTGCTATCATTAGAAGTACTCTTCCAGGGCCTGAATCTTATTTATCCTCTAAACTTCCAGGGTTATATGCATAAATGTAGCTACTTCTCCACTTTCTCTTCCCCCCATGGACCATTCATTCACACAGGTAAAGATATGAACCATTCAGGTGGCCATCTCTCCATTTTTAAAAAGATAAATAAGCAGTATGAAATAACTCCTTAAAGTCAGACAACAAGCCGGTGGTACAGCAAGAACTCAACAGGGATTTAATGTCCCTTCCACTAAGAAATTTTATTGAACCCAAGCGTGCTTGTAAGTAGTAAGATGAACCAAAATAACTTTTCTACTCTCTAGTGTGTAAGGCTACATTTACCAAGTTCTTTGCAGAGAAAACTACATCAAAATACCAGTTTACCATCTTTCCATTATAACTTCATAACTGTATTAAATTCTTTTCAAATCACACAGCAGGGAACAATGCTTTCTTTGCACTGAATGGACTTTGGCTTTCCACATGCAAATGTTTAGGAAGTCAATGGATTTGATTATTCTCTGAGCCAAATTACGTCCCCCATGTCTTCAGAGCTATGGGTGCACTATTCATATGCATAGATCCACAAAGAAATTTTCTAATTTAAAAGAGGTTTTGCATCATATGTTCTCTTAGAACAATTCACAATTTACCTAGTAGGCATGTTGCATTCCTTGCAGCTTTGCTAATACCGTAATAATCTGCAACCCAGCAAAAGTCAAGAATATTTTACAGCAGAATAGACAAATCAGTACAAAATATTAGCAGAAGAAGTCATGTAGTTTTTAGGACTACCATCAGGTTCCCCAAACGTCCCCCCCAGCCAATACATCATCGTTTGGTCACAACCTAGTAACCCAGATTTAATAATTCCCATTATGGATGTGAGCTAATAAGCTCCTCTAACACTGGCCATTACCAATGCTTTATCAATTTACGCTCTTTCTGTACAATCACAGTAGGTGTGCGGACCTCAGCCTTTCTAAGCCTCAACTCCTTTACCTAAAAAATTGAGCGATTTTAATTGAGTCTTTGCAGCAACAAAATTCTCACTTTAGGTACAGCACCATGTTTGAAACCAGAATATTCTAAATATCTAAAGTAAGTTTTACATACTATTCCAGGAATTTTAATTCTCAAAGAAATTATAATATCCAAACATCACTAACTCCATCTTAGGTTTAAGTTAGATACCCTTTTACAAAAGACAAATGATTCTATATTAAGAAAAACTACTCACTGAGATTGAATATACAATTATATTCCTAAAAACTTGGGGAAAATGTTTCCTAACAAACTGAAGAAATTCTGTGAAACTTTTTTCAATAACCCAAAGATAGTTTCAGTAATACAATCACCTCTCAATCTGTTAAAAGCATTAGATTTTCTTTAAAAATTTCAATGGAGTACATACACACACCACAGGCTCATCTGAACCAAGAACTGCAACCAAATTTTTAAGATTTCAGTTTTCAACCAAAGGGTTTAATTTCATGTTGGCTAGCTATTACTCATTTAATACATAAATAATACATACTATTTTTTCTTCAATAATTAATTCAAATGAAGGCTGACTTAATTTTTTTTTAATCACACATTACAGGAACCTAATAGCTGACATTAACAGTAAAATTCTAATTTTTCATCACTCATGACCTAAATATGTTCAGATTTTAATTTTTACCAGCTCTAAAATTGTCAAACTCCATTTTTAAATATCTGAGTTCGTTTTTAATTGCAGAAGCATTTGTTCAAACATTTGTAGGTATCTGCTGTGTAGAATATATGTTGGTTATAAAAGTTTAACATCTTGACTATCCAAAACAGATAATATTTTGAAGCTGTTTCATACAAGAAATTGACTTCAATTTTTCACTTTTTGTAGTTTAACTTAATACTAAATGCAGTATTTTAAACACTGGTGCTTAAAAATAAGGGAGAAACTCACCTCTCAGTTTGAAATCTGAATTACTGTATATCATCCTAATATGAATCACATATTTAAAAAATACCTTTAAGTGACCTGTTTTCTGATTATACACTGAAAAACGGAATTAGTAAAATTATTAGTATTCTTTGATACAACTGGTCATTAAATCTTTAGGATCAAATTTTCATTTTAAAAATAATCCTTTAGGTAATGTGCAAGCAGTCTTATGCAGAAATGGTAAAGGTTTTTGCCTAACCAAAGAACATACTACGCAAAATGCAATGGAAAGAAGAAGAGTACTTCATAATGGAGCAGTAATTAATTCAAATGAACCAAATGGGCTCCTAGAAGGGCAAACAAAAACCACACGAGGACTTGGATTTCACGGAAATCTCAAACTGAAAAAACTCATTATTCCAGCACCTCAAACTATCTCAGTCCCTATAGATGACTTATGTCAATTCCTTGTACTAGCTACTAATGGACTTTGGGAAGTTCTGGATAAAAATGAAGTTATCGCACTGGCAATGACAATGTTTCACACATATAAAGAAAAATACTTCATTATAGAAAACAAATCTTCACCATCCAAACTCAGTGAACCAAGTACTACAAAACCAGAAAGTAATATCCACGTATTGTATCAGTATAAACCTTTATCTAAAGAACAAGTGCCAACTATAAATTCAAAAGAAAATTTGTGCGGTTCAAAATATTCTCAACAGTCCATCTGTGACCTTGAAAATTTAGAAACATTTCCACCAAAACTGACTATTCACCAGTGTTACAGTACAGAAAAAACTGATAGACAAGTCAGTGTAGATGGTGTGCCAAGAGATCCGAATGAGAAGGAAAAGGAAGCACGCACTAACAGCTTCTATGAAGATGCGGCTAAGTACGTTAGCCAGGAACTTGTAAATGCTGCTTTAACAGCTGGCTCCAGAGACAACATTACAGTTGTGGTAATACTTCTCAGTGGAAGTGAATATCAGTTTCTGATATAAAAAGATAATGTTCTGATTTTCCAGAATACAAAGACATTTAACACCATAAAGGCAACTCTCCAACGAACCAGACATTAGAATACATCGATATTATGTAAGTCATTTTTAAGAGCATAGTAAAGAAAAAAGATTTTAAGTTACATAATACCATTTACACATGTTCATTGTTTCCTGCCAAGAAAGAGAAAAGAAACAATACTTGCTGTTTATACCACTTTATTCAAACCTGAGCACCTTAATATAAAACTAAACACTGGTAAACTGTTTTCCTTACTAATTCTGAATTACTGTAAATGTACAAGTTCTGCTAGCAGTTCATCACTTAAATAGATTAAATCATCTCTGACGCATACATGGTAGATTTCATACAATGAAAATAACTAAAAGAATTAGTGCAATATACTGAACCGATCAAAATAAAATGAACTCTGGAAAACAAAGCTGGCTGAAAGATCGTTACTAACATCGCAATACTTATGTTACAAATTACAGATACCTTGTTTATTATGGTTCTAGCAATGTAGGAACAACTGAAGCCCCTTCCTGTGAAAGGGGGAAAGAAGGAAATAATTAGCTGTTTTAGTAACTGTACATTTTGTACACTTTTAAGCAACTCTTAAATATTACAGAAAGTATTAAACATATATGGAGGCTACAATGCAGTACCCTATTTACAGTACATCTGAAGATCAAATTTAAAATAATCAAGTTTGAATGTACATAATTGTTAGTGCACTGACTATATTATGTCCAAAGGGAACAAGCTCCCTTCCTGCCCCCAAACAACAAAACCACGCTAAGTAAATGGCCAGCAGTGATTAAACCGCAATCAGACACCTGGTCTGTTTCACTTTTATTGAAGAGCTCACGGTTGAAGGGAATACTATCCATCAAGACACATTCATCAGTTTTCGTATTTCTAAAACAAGATAGGTTACATTTGATTTTTACCACCATTTAAGAAATAACAGGACTGGCTATAATTTAGGTACAGTATGCCACCAGTGTTCATTTTTTTCCCCTGAAGATGCGGGACTGTGTTCTTGTGGCTAGTTTATTAAAATGTGGAATGTACACTTTAAATATAGATACCAAGAGAAATTACCATCTGCCTGAATGCTGTAGCTAAGCATAAATATCTTTAGAGTCTCCTAAAAAGAGAATGTTTTTGAAAGGCCCAAATTAGTAAATTCCAAATCTTTCTTATAGACTATTGTACCAGTCCGGAGGAACTGGCTGGTTAACTGTGGGTCCAGACAGTCATTTCTCTATATCCCTGCTGATGAGAAACGATTTCCCTAATCTTCCAAGGAAACAAGTGTACACACAGCTCTTTCTTTTCCCTTCTATTGCTGAAACATTAGTCAGAGGGACACATGCATGTTATTAAAAATTAAGTTCAAAACACTTAAAATAATTCTGTATTAGAAACTTGACTCTATCATAAGTCTCTTCTTTCTGGAAGTCATACTGGGCTGGTTAAATGCTCCAATTCCACTGTTAACATTTAGGAAGCAGAAGAATATTCCAGCTAGTTCAAACTAGAGGTTTAGTTACTACAACACTGACTCCTGGTTGGTTGTGTGGGTTCAGTAAGGTCTACTCCTCTTCCTCTGGTAGAATTGGCTCCTGGATTCTGTGGTTCACTCTTCGGCAACTTTTTAGCTGACAGATAAAGTACCAAAAATAAACAGAATTAGAATGCTCATATTAAAATTACTTCCATCTGCTTATTTATTAAGACAACCTTTATTTCCAATTAAGTTAACCTCAAAGTCTCATTTAACCTTATAGTCATTCTTTTCAAATGTTTACTGAGTGTCTTTAAACGCGGAAACACTAGTTGCTGCCTGTACGGAGTTTGATTTTTGGGTGTGTGTTGGAGCAGCGGAGGTGGAAAGGGACCAGATGCAGACATATAATTAAAAGTGAGCTTGATTACAGGTAGAAATAATTCTTTCTATAGATACACTTATTTCACACTACCAAAAAAGTTGTACTTTATTTGATAATCATTAATACTTCTATGATTCTAAGAAAAATCTAACAGACATTTTCTCAATATCTGTAAACAAGTACTTTTCAAGTTCTAAGAATGGACACATCAGTTTAAATCTGTTCACCAAATTCCTCTATTAACTAATTTCTTTTCATTTTATTTTGTTGTTGACGATATACACAGTAAAACACACACCAATTCAACAGTTTTTTCATATACCATTTAGTGACACTGATTACATTCTTCAAGTTGTGCAACCATTCTCACCCTCCTTTTCTGAGATGCCCCTCTCCCATCAACATAAATCCACTGCCTCCTCAGGTTCCTATCTAATCTGTCAAGTTGCTGTGGTCAATTTGATCCCATATAGATAGTTCTTAAAAGAGCATTATGCTCTTTTCTTAATGATCAGCTGCTCAAAAAGGTGATGGTCAGTAAATACATTTACAAAGAAGCTTAGCTCAGACCAATGTCCTCTGGTCTGCCACCAATATTTTTCAGAACAAGTCAGGATATAAACAAATACCACCACTGTTCCAGCAGAACTTATCCTCTCCTATGCAAACTAATTATCGCACAGAATTACAACAGATGACATCTCCTATTTCCTTCCTGGCTTCCTCTGCCTTCCACCCTTCAAACATCTGCCATTTTACCCTCATGATTGATTAAGACCCAGATCTGATTCATCAATAGCTGTGCTTAGTATTTATGGACTCAATCCTGAAGGATACCGATTTTGAATCACATGAGCTTGGCTTGCAAGATTCAGACAAAGTCCTTTAACCAGCAGTTATGGTTTCCGCTCTGATAAGCTCTACAAAGCTATCAGCTGTTCTCTGGGGCATGCCTCTCATTCATTAAAATTTACCTGCTAGATGTAGTCTGCTTTGATCCTAAACACCTTCAATGTGCTGGACTTATTTTTTGAGGGTAGTGGTAATATTAATTATCTCTAAGAGCACTGATAGTAAAGGGAGCTGGCCAACCTGGTCTGTCTCTCAACCTTGGAGATGGACTATTATGGTAAAACCCTAGCTTTACCATAGCCTCGACTCAGAATACTCACAAGTTGAACGTGCTCTACTTCGAAATCCGAATGCGTACTTGCATTTCGGATCTTCTATCCTTTATTTGTTCTATATATCCCACATCAGCAATAATCACCTTTAGAATTGTCAGTGTAGGACAATGGGTCTGAGAGCTAGGAGCACTGAAGATTGGGAAGAAAGCTTTTACCGTGGGCCACTCTCTTCTCTAGGAATCGCTAGGAATCGCTCTAGGAATGGCAGTGTAAATGGTAATGTAATGATAAATTTCCAGTCAAACGTATTTACAAGCAAACCCCAGTAGGTGCTGAATACTGGTACCTGGAACAAACAGCAGGTTAGCACTATAAACTGTGTTAAAATTAATAACAAGCTAGGTCTGGAATGAGCACAAAGTGATCATTTCTTCCTTTGGCATACCTCTCTAAGGGCAGAAACTGGAATGAGGAGCTTTTAACCATATTCTTTATATTTTTACTGCAAGGATCAACTGAGACAAGAAATCTTCTGCTATCTATCTGTTCTCTATAAAGACAACTGCAGTTTACCAATTTTAGTCCCTGGGTTGAACTGGGTCCCCCCAAAATATGTGTCAGGAATAAGGTTTTGTTAGGTTAATGAGGTCCTATCAGTGTACAGTGTGTCTTAAGTCAGTCACTTTTGAGATACAAAAGGAGTGGATCAGGCACAGAAAAAAGCACAAATGGGGAAGAGACAGATGTCACTCAGAGATCTCCAAGAAACACCAGAGAAGCTGAGACAGGGATTTTCCCCAAGAGCAGGCAGAGAGCCTTTGCCTAGCACTGGCACCCTGAATTTGGACTTCTAGCTCTCTAAACTGTGAGAAAATAAATTTGTTAAAGCCACCCACTTGGGGTAGCTCTGTTATAGCAGCACTAAGACACTAAGTCAGTCTCTGAACTGATTAGGATTGTTAAGAAGCTAAAAATTCTAGACCAAGTTAATGAAGAGGTGCAATGAAAGAAATCACTCAAGACCTCATCAAATTTAAAGCAGACCACAAATTTACTGTAGATTGTTCCCCACAAAATAAGCATGCTCACTTGGAGAAGTTATCAAAAGTGAAAATATGACTGCATTGTGTGACTATTTAAGTTACAAATCTGGTGAGGGACATGAAAAGGCCATAATTTCATTTATACCTGGGATTTCTTTCAGGAAAAGAAGCATTCTGAGTCAAGGAAAATAACTGAAAACTCTAATATGTAAGCTACTTTCTGGTTGGGAAAATCCTTCTATTAGTGCAGCTGAATTTGTAAAAAGAGCAAACTGTAGCACAATCCTTCACAACTGTGCTAGTATTTCCCTAGCAAACTGCAAGCCTAAGTTTCTCAGGAAAACATTTTACACAATAAACAGGGAAATTTTTCCTACAGAAACATTAAACTCTCTCGCCTAGTGAAAAATAATCCAAGAGTTTTCTTTAGCCTCTGATTCAGCTGCTAATTGGTTCATTTGTATGAATTCAATATTAAAGAGTATTTGGGGATGGGAATGTGGAAAACCTGGTTAAGAATGACTGCTGTGCAATAAAAGATGTTACGTGATGAGAAGAGTGCTGGGCACGTGAAACTGAAGAGGCCATGAACTGTCTGAGAGCCACCAAAGTAGACTCTGCAAGTAGAACGTGCACCTTAAAATCACTGAAGGGAGGTTAGAGTCAATAGAAATAGCTTTATTTTGGTTACAGAAAAAAGGAGGCTTCCATATTACTACTCCAACCTGATCACCTATAATGAACAACTGGAATAGCAATTATCATTGGTTAAAAGTACCTTAACACTAAGGTGGAGTCCTGGTGGCACAGTGGTTAAGAGCTATGGCTGCTAACCGAAAATGTCAGCTGTTCGAATCCACCAGCTGCCCCTTGGAAACCCTATGGAACAGTTCTACTCTGTCCTATAGGGTCACTATGAGTCGGAATTGACTCGACGGCAACAGGTTTCGATTTGAATTAAGTACGGCAGTCCCCAGTAAGACCATCCAATTTATGGACAACTTGTACTTGCCCTTTAATGTTATGTAAATTTGACCTCACTTTGAAACAATGAAACAACCCTTCTTTGTAACACATTCTTCATTACAATCACCTTCACTTACACAAGTGCAGCTTTTAAATTATCGAAAAGGCTTTGAGCCTTTTCTTGCACTAAAGTAAGGCTAAATAAGAACCGTATGCACCTGTCCCAACTTTGGTTTTTTGTTAACACAATGGTAACAGCACTGTGTAGGATCAAAGGATCATCTGAGGTAACATAAAGCTGGATGTTGTTTTGCTCTCCCACTTCCTCTCTGTGCTGTCTCCATTACAAGGTCTGCATTAAAATAATCTGTCAATCTGTATACTACTTTATTATGTACTTTTCTGTTATGTTTCTCAATACATCGGTATTGTTTTAAGAACCTGGAAGAAAAAACAAACAAAAAAAAACCCCCAAATCTGTTCAGGTCAAAGGGGAAATGAAAATAGTTACTCATCAGTGAGAAAGAAATCTCATTATGCCTACATGTTGCATTAAAAAATACTGCTTTGAGTTTTTTCTTCCTTTTATATAAAAAGTATAATCTAATAGAAAAATTTATCCAAATTTCTCTGCTAAACTTTTAGAAAACCTGTCTGCTTGAACTATTAGGTCAAAGCCCAAGCTTTCAACTCACACAGAAGAAACTTAAGTATTACAACCTAACTGGTAAAAATCTCTCAAATTTACCAAATTACTAACAAAGTATTGCCAGGTAAAAGGACCTAGAATAGCAGTTTAATCATAAAAGTTCAAGGAAAAAAAGGAGACAGTCACCCAATAGTCCACGAACAGATAAATGGATAAACAAATTATGGTATATCCATACAATGGAATATTACTCAGTTATAAAAAAAATTCTAATACATGCTACACCATGGGTGAACCTCAAAAACAGTATGCTGAGCAAAATTAGTCATTTGCAAAAGGGCAAATACTGTATGATCTTACTTATATGAAATATTTAGAACAGGCAAACGCATAGGGACGAAAAGTTTATTGGTGGTTACCAGGGGCTGAGGGGAGAGGGAAATGGGGTGTTACTAGTTAAGCAATACGAGTTTTTGTTTAGGGGGATAAAAAACACTTGAAAATGGACAGTAGTGATGGTTGCATGACATGGAGAACATAATTAGTGTCACTGAATTGTACACTTAAAAATGGTTATATTGACAAATGTTTTGTTATATACATTTTACCACAATAAAAAGATCAAGCCAAGTATGTTCCAGGGTAACTTGCTTTACCTATACCTATCACTTGGAAAAAAAGTGCTCTTACCTATTGCCATGAATATTTCATTCACATTCATCGATGTCTTAGCTGACGTCTCCATGAATAATAAACTGTTATCATCTGCATAGGACTGTGCTTCCTGTTTAAAGGACAAAAAAATGAGATACATTCATTGAACATACTATACCTGCTTTTATTTTTGTTATAGAAAAAAGGCGGCTTCCTTATTACTACTCCAATTTGATTATCTATAATCAACAACTGTGCAATACGCAATTAGTAGTTAAAACTGAGTCCCTGGGTGGTGCTAACAGCTAAGCGCTTAACTATTAACTGAAAGGTTGCAGTTTGAATCCACCCAGAGATGTCTTGGAAGAAGGTCTGGCCATCTACTTCTGAAAGGTCACAGCTTTGAAAACCCTATGCAGTGCAGTTCAACTCTGCACACATGGGGTCATCATGAGTCAGAATCAACTTGGCAGCAAGTGGTAAACTGGTGGTAACTAGTTAAAAGTATCTTGAAACAAAGGTAAGAGCACTGTGTGAGATAATTTTCATAGTATCTTCTTTTTGCTCCATTTTGCTTTAATTTCTCCCTGCATTATCCCACCCTGATTAATCTGGTCTTTCATTAAAGCTGTTTTCAAATGATGAGTTCCAGAAGGGGAGAAAATTATCCTATTCTATATAGAAAACTTTGGTCGAATGGTAATTTTTACTTATGCTCATTATCTGCAGTGAAGACAAACGGCCATTTTTCACTGCAATTAAATGGTCTATCCACCATTCTATGCTGGGGAGATAACTGTCTGGGGAAGACTAATAAATAGATTATGCTTTAGAGAGTAGTACATGTAACTGACTTTGGCATACACGACCTATCTGCAGAACATACTGAAAAACCATGCTCATCATTTCTTCAAATAGTATGGTATAATGTGAAAAGTCACACTTGGGTTTAATTTCAAACTCAAATACTAGCTGTGCAGCCTTTACTCACGTACATCTAACACAGACGTCACAAGAATTAAATGAAGCCACATGTGTGTAAAGTGCTTGGCTTAATACCTAATGCTGCAAGAAGTAACAGTTCCCTTTTTCAGAGTACAGGTACCCCATCATCTTCCTGCTATGCCATCATCAAAAAAGAAAATTACTCCATTACTGATATTACACATATAATCGCTACACCCAGACTTCTCTGATATAAAAGCTGACAAGTGAGGTAACAGGAGCAGTTTTAAAAGAACTAAGCATATATATATATATATTTTTTTTTGTGGTTTATTTTTAAATGTTGTACCTTCTCTATTTTGCGGCAGGGAACATTCTGAATTTGCTATATTAGATAACATAGATACAAACTGGACTTTCTGATCCTGTTTTTGAATGCCTTTTTAAGAACCACCACATGATTACGAGTGTGTGCGTGTGCATGTGTTGGTATATATTATTGGTAGATGAATAAAAAAGGTTAGGAAAGACACTAGTTAAAGTATGTGTGTGAGTGAAAGGAGTAGGCTAGGGGTCATTCTTTTTTTTACTTTACATGTTTCTGCACTATTTGCAAATAATTATTTCCTTTGCAACTGTTCAGATGAACAAAATCTTTGAATCAATGTATACATTACAATAATGTAAAGATTTAAAAATTCAGGTTTATCGGCAAAAACATTTTATTACACATAATAAACAATTTGTTTAAAAAAAATCTGTAACTTCTATTATTTGTCTGGTTTTAAAAGTATAAATGTAATTCATGTGTATATGCAGAAAAAAAAAATTACAATGACTACGTGCCTTCAAGTGAAAGTTAAATTCAACATACCTGGAAATCTACAGCTCTTTTATTTGCTAGGTCAGCCTTGTTTCCTGATAAAGCTATTACAATGTTAGGACTTGCTTGCCTCTGAAGTTCTTTAACCCAGTTTTTTGCTCTTGCAAAGGATTCCTGTTAATACAAAGAAACAGCTATTTGGCATGGGCTCAAAAAATCATTAGGGAGCATCTTTGTGAGACAAGGTTAAAACACTGTCCAATGTTGCTGGCTGAGAAAGAAATTCTTAGGACTACTATATTATTTGAGATACTTTCAGCTTATACCTTATTTTTTTTTAAATCAGCTTTTCTAACTCATGAAAGCCATGTTTGGCTATACAAAAAATTAAAGACTTCTCAGTATCTTTTCTCTAATCTGAATCCTGAATACTCAAGCGCGTTTCATCGTACTTACCTCATTTGTGATATCATATACAACGATGGCTGCTTGTGCTCCTCTGTAGTACATTGGTGCTAGGCTATGGTACCGTTCTTGACCAGCTGTATCCCATATCTCAAACTTTACTGTTGTATCATCAAGACACACAGTTTGGGTTAGAAAAGCAGCTGAAAGAAGAAAATGTCTGCAATAAGTTTATCATTTTTCCCTCTAAAATTTTTGTAATATAGCCAAGAACTGGAAACCTTGATATACTGCATATCCACAGTTAATAATGGCTTTAAGATCTGTGCTTCGAAGTTGAGAGTGAACATGATATACAAGACCTTTGTAGTGAAATCATGGATTGAAAACATTTTTTCTACTTCTAAAAAAGTTTGTTATAATATTAAATAAGTTTAAACTCACATTCCCAAATGTTTAATTTTTAACAATTTAAGGAACATGTGTATACTGATTGATACTCTTGGAGGAAAAAAAAAATCAGCATACCTATCACTACCACCTACCTTGCCAGCACCATGCCCTGCTCCTGCTCCATTCTACTAGTTTTGACTGGCACACTCTGGGGATTTAGTTCCAATCCATTACCACTAAATTAGTATTTTTTGTTATGATATTCTTTCAAAACATTACAACACTTTAACTTTGTAATCATTACCTCAGCCTAGACTTCATTTGTTAAATATAGATTCAATATTCACTTCCAGCTCTTTTATTCCTCGCCATAAGCATTTTTGGATTTGTACTTTATCATCTATGATTTTTCTCATTTTTTAACAGTATATCGTTTTATAATATTTTTGCTTTTAAAATTAAAAAGGCTGCTGCCAAATCTTGCAAAGAATTACTGTATCACTTATTTTTTAAATTTGTTTCATGAGAACAGTATAAGGTAAAATGCCTACTATGAACAATTTTTTTGGTTCTAAGAAAGACACTGCAATGAGTACTTATGAAAAATGAAAAGTAAATCAATTTTCAAAAGGTAGGTTATAATCAAGTGAATTGAATTTCATCAACCACTAGAATAAGTTTCTAAGTGTAGTTGGCTGCACTAAAGAAGATATCTATGTAAAATGCCTACAAACATTTTTAGCAACAGGCTGGCTGACAGCCACTACACCGTGCAGTTTCCCTCCTCCATCAACTTTGGGCATCAACCCGTGCCACTGCCCTATCATTCATCATAAATTGGTATGCTCCTCCCTTTCACTGCCAGCTCAAGGTGTGATACTGAAACCCTTTTCCTAAATTTGCATGGACTTGAATACAAACATTTCTATAAATCTGTCACATCAGGCAAGAAAATTATGGTCCACTTCTCTAAATTATAGCAGCTTATCTGGTGATGTCAATCTTTTATATTTTAGTCAGTAACATCAAATATGTTGAATAATACAAGTCTAATTAGATATTACACCTCTTTTATATTAGATATAACATCTATTTTTCATGCTATTTTTAAAAGGTCAACTGACTACTGGCCTTAGTACCAGCAACTATAATCTGAATTTTGTGAACATTATAACTGGAAACATACATCTTATATTATGAGCTAGTTTCTAATTAAGAATAATTCTGTAAATTCTCGCAAGGTTAAACATATTTTAAATATACTCTAACTCAGTTTAAACTTCTTTTACAATATAAAATTAACAGAAATATCCATTTTCAAAAATCCTGTATTTATGATAAAGTATATCCAGAAACAGAGTCCCTGGGTGACTTAAACGGTTAACATGCTCAGCTGCTAACCAAAAGATTCAGGTCTACCCAGAAGCACCTCAGAATAAAGGTCAGAGTGATCTACCTCCCAAAAATCAGCCACTGAAAACCCTACAGAGCACAGTTCTACTCAGACATACACGGGGTTGCCATGAGTCAGAATGGACTCCACAGCAACTGGTACACCCAGAAAGCACCAACACTTTTTCACTGTCATGAAAGGTTCTCCTGGAGAATCAAAATGTAAACACCTAAAATTCAAATCTTTAAGACAGTACTAGTTTTTCAATAAAAGGCAAAAGAGGCAAGGAATGCCATTTAGTAGTAATGAGTCACAAAATATAAGCCTTTTCTCAAGTATCGTTTGCAAAAAAAGAAAAAGGGATTAAAATTTACATTCAGATTTTGTTTTCTCTTTTAGACACACTATAACCACAAAGTCAGGCCCTGGTGGCATAGTGGTTAAGAGCTATGGCTGCTAACCAAAAGGCTGGCAGTTCAAATCCACCAGCTGCTCCTTGGAAAGCCTATGTGGCTATTCTACTCTGTCCTATAGGGTTGCTATGAGTCGGAATCGACTCTGTGGCAATAGGCTTTTTTTATAACCACGAAGCACACTGATACTAAAAACATTTATACTTCCATAAATCAACTCTATGCTCAGAGAAAGAAGCCCTGGTGGGGCGGTGGTTAAGTGCTCAGCTGCTAACCGAAAACTTGGCAGTTCAAACCTACCAGCCACTCCATGGGAGGAAGATGCAGCAGTCTGCCACCACAGTTTTACAGCCTTGAAAACCCTATGAGGAAGTTTTACTCTGTCCTACAAGGCCACTATGAGTCAGAAATGACTTGACAGCAGTGCGTATGCTCGGAGAAACAACTATTAACTAAACTACCTTAAAGGAAATATAATCTGATTCTCGAACCAGCTAGAAGATACCACAAAAGGCCACTAATCTGTTTTATAAAAATATGTACAAAAATGCCGAATGAAATACAGGCAAAGAAATTCCAACAAATACATTAAGAGAACAACAGCCTATGACCAAAGCAAGATTCAGAAATATAAAGCTACTCTACACCAACAGGCTAAAAAAGAAAATTCATGTACAGTATTATTTAAACAAATTACAATAGGGCATTTGGTTCAATATCCATTCCTAAAAAACACAGAATTCTTCCTTAAAATTTAACAAGTGACCCACCCTTAAACCTGAAGTGAGCATTATGCTTAATAGCAAAATTCTCAGGGATTCTCCCTAAACAGAGAAACAAAACAAGAACGGCCATCACCATCATTATTATTTAATATTGTTTCAGACATCCTTACAACAGTTATAATAAAAAGGAATAAGTTACTGGCAAAAGAATATATTATTTGGAAGAGGCAAGACTGTGATGATAATCCAAAAGCATGAGCTAAAATAAAACAAACATTATAATAATGAGTTCTTTGAAATGGCTGGAACAGACCAAAGTCAACAGCCTTACTATACACTGGCAATAACCAAGAGAAAATATGCTGGGAGGGGAACGGATCTCAACTAGATTAATAACGAACCTAAGCAGTTCACTCCTGAATGCATCTCCTCTTAGAAACTCTCCTGGCACCTGACCCTACCTCTGTGCTCCCAGAATTCCCTGTGAAGTATCTAATAGGACATGTTTTATAATCACTAGTCAACATATCCTTTTCTTCTAGACTGCAAGTTTCTTGACTTGGTGGTTATATTAGCTATTCTTGTCCATACTCAACATCTAATATAAATCCCAATTCATAGAGCAGAAGTTCAAAAATGTTTGCTTAAAAGACTAAAGTTCATAAAAGGTATGTTGAACAATTTTTGAGCTATTTTAGAGAACAGCTGAACCGAGAGACAGTTTCCAAATGAGAAAAATATATATTTCAAACATGTAACACAATCTCAAACAAAATACCATCAAGATCTTCTTACCGTAATAACTTGATAACACTGTACCATTAATTCACGCAGTAGGATAAACAGCAAAATTTAGAGGAGGAAAAAAAGACCAATATTACAGGCCCAGGAAAATCATCCTTAAAATATATCAAAACCATTAAAACAATTAAAAGTGTAGCAATGCCACGACGTACTAGTAGTAATTTATAAAATTATAAAAACAAATTCTGCCACTCAAAATATAAACTACATCAATACTGTAGCAACATTAACCAACCACAAACTTACCTGAATCTGCAAAACCACTTTAATTTATCCAAAACGTCTATTTTCTGGCTAAGAACCATCACTTTCTTAGACCTCTTCATTTTCTCTTCACTTCCATCACCAGCACTAGTAGTTGGTTTTCTTTTCGGGCCCATATTTCACAAAGAAACAGCTTTTATCACTTCGAGAGTTACTGTGTACGCGACGACAAGTAGAGAAAAACAAAGCTGTGTTGAGATGCGGGTGCTGGCCTGTCTGATAGGCTCTCTCTGAGCTACATGATCAGCTCCCATTTGCAAGCCTGGCAGCAAGCAACATTCCAGCCTCAGCAAAACTACAAATTACTGCAACACAGACCTTGGGGTCAATTGAGAATAGGTGATATTGTAACTGTTAAACCTACAAACACCAAGGGCCTATAAAGTATGAGACCTTAATAAATAACAAGCAAGGAGGAGACACTGCAATACACTGGTCAAGGGAAAGAATATCCAAATTGATGGCATTAAATCAAGGTTAACAACTCAGAGAAAAAGTTTAAACCCCTACAACTCAAATAATTCTACAAGGATTAAACAGAAGGGGGGAAATAGAAACACCAACGAACTAACAGCATCTCAACCCCCAACTCATTTATCAAATTTGGTAGGAAAGAATTACTTTAGTAGAATTGACCAAAAAAATCCTACATTAGATTATTAGGTTGGATTACATAAAAATTTGAGACTTCTGGTTTGCAAAACATGCATCATACACTCAAAACATGGGGGTGAACATATTGAGGAAAATTTCTAAGTGGATAACAAAGGATTAATATTTTTACTATATATAGAAAGTGCATATAAAACTTAAAAACTCTAAAAGCCTCAAGGATAAATGTGTAAAGACAATTTACAAAAAGAATATAACATAGAAAAAATAGTCCATCTCACTAGTAATCAACAAAATCCTCATAGCAAAATCGCCTAACTTAGCAAAAAAAATATGGGGGAGGGAGGCAGAAAAACTCATGCACTGCTGGTGGTACTGTACAACTCTTTTGGGAAGCAATTTGTAGCAAAACCATGAAAATGTTGACACCTGTTAATCTAATAATCTCATGGAATTCCCAAAAAATAGTGTGAGGGAAGAGGGCAGGGAGAACAAACCTTCATGCTCATAGAATTTTTATAATATTAAACAATTACAAGCAATCTAAATGTATAAATGAAGAAGCACTGGTGGCTTGATTATCAAGTAGCAATTAAAAATGGTTATAAAATTACCTATTTAAATAAATAAATTCCTAGTAGGGGTGGAATACATCTATGTAGAAACATGAGCAGAAAGTAAGTATAAAAGAGAAGATACTAAGTAACAGCAGTGTCCCTTCCCACAGCAGGATGACTGAATGCTCTCCCTTTTGTAAAACTTTCAGAAGCTGTGAACTTGGGGCCTTGATAAAACTGAAAGGTAAGGATGTAGTGACTAGAGAAGGAAAAGGACTTGCTCAAGATCTCAGAAGTAGATGAAGGGCTTGTGATCATAAAATAAAGGAGACTGTTTAGAAGTGATGCACATGGGAAGCAAAGGTTTTTAGAACCAAGGAATTCAATACATGAGTTTAACTAGGATCTGGATCAATCTTCAAGATGAACATGCAATCAGAGAGAAGGATGACTAGAATTGGACCAAGTAGTATCAACTGCAGTAATGTAACAGATTTTTTTTTCAGACAGATGAGCCCCGCAGATGATAAAATTATACACAGAGAATATATATATGGTCCAGAGCAGCTAACAGGCAAAATAAAAACTGAGGCCATTTTTCATTTTCCATTAAAACTGTATGTGTGTGTATAGAGGGGAGTACCTAGTAGATTATGGCAGGAGAAAAAGACTATGTACTCAGGGAACAGTATATTTCAATTAATGCAAGGAGAAAAAGAAAGGATAAAATCTAGAGGAAAAAGCATACAGCATACATACTGTGACTGAACCAAAACAGAACACACATAGTCCAAAGCTTGGCAACAAAGTAGAAAACTATATATAATATATAAAAAAAGTCAATCTTCCCCAAAGTAAATCTGTCTTAAAAGATGATCTATAAGTATTGATTACATAGGACTCATTTTTAAAAATCAATGAGCCAAAAAAAACAAAACAATCAATGAGAAAGTTTCTAAAGGTAATTGTTGCCAAATGAATCTCCATCCTGGAAAAGATTAATGATAAATAGAGTAGACACTGCATGAACACAAGAAAAAAATCAGTAAAGTGAGCATTCATCAGTATTTCTCCAACATTGTCTAGGAGTAAGAATACTATTTTAAAAAGACTGATTGATAGATTTAATTATTTTTTCCCCCCAAAAATAATCCAAGTGTAAGGAAAGTCAATGTCTTTTACTATCACGGCTTAACAGCTACCTTTCCAGGACACCCAACTCTCCCATGGGAATGCACTAACCAGAACATAAGGTAGTTACGTGTCACCAAGAAGATATCCACCATCAGTTGATTAAAATGGTAAACAAAAATACAAACATTAAATGTCCAACAATAAGAGAATGATTTAAACAATGACAAGATGAGATATGTCACTAAAATATAAATACAATACAGAAACATCTAAGTCACTATTAATAAGTGACATGGAACACAGTATATATACATATATAAATAAATGTACCTAAAAAATATGAGGTTATAAATAGTTCACAGAAAAAGAAAACACAATGAGCTCTAGAAATATGAAAAGATGCTTGACCTTGCTCATAAGAGAAATATGCAGATTAAAAATGCAGAGATCAGGACTGAATTACTGGGCTGAGGGCTAGGGACCATGGTCTTGGGGATATCTAGCTCAGTTGGCATAACACAGTTTATAAAGAAAATGTTCTACATCCTATTTTGGTGAGTAACATCTGGGGTCTTAAAAGCTTCTAAGTGGCCATCTATGATACGCCACTGGTCCTACCCTGTCTGGAGCAAGGCAGAATGAAGAAAACCAAAGATACAAGGGTTAGATTAATCCAAAGGACTAATGGGATGCAACTACCACAGCGTCCACCAGACTGAGTCCAGCACAACTAGATACTGCCTGCCTACCACCACTGACGACTATGACAGGATCACAACAGAGTCCTGGACAGAGCTGGAGAAAAATGTAGAACAAAGTTCTAAGTTACAAAAAAAGATTACTTACTGGTGTAACAGAGACTGGAGAAACCCTTAAGAGTATGGCTCCTGGACACTCAGTACTGAAGTCACTCCTGAGGTTCACTCTTCAGCCAAAGATTAGACAGGCCCATAAAACAAAATGAGACTAAAAGGGCAGGCACATCAGCCCAGGGGCAAAGACGAGAAAGGCAGGAGAGGACAGGAAAGCTGGATGAATGGAAATGGGGAACCCAAGGTTGAGAAGAGAAGAGTGTTGACATGTCACAGGGTTGGCAACCTATGTTACAAACAAATATGTGCATTGTTTAATAAGAAACTAATCTGTTCTGTAAACCTTCACCTAAAGTACAATTTTAAAAAAATGCAGAGATCGGCACAGTTTCACTTATAAGAACAGCAAAGTACGATAGTACCCTCAGTTGGTAAAAGTGGGTAGTAAGCACTCTGCATCGCTGATCAGAGGGCAATTTGGAAGAATTTATCAGAATTACAAAGGTATATAACTTGACACAGCAATCGACTTCTAAGAATTTATACTACAGATATACAATGTGCACATACAAAATACAGATTAAATTAATAAGATCTTTGCAATGGAAGACTGTTACTAGCAAGAAAAATGAGGAAGCTCTTCATAAAACGATATGGACAGATCTTATGGCAGATCGTATTTTCCAAGATGGCTGCGATAAGATTTGCCCTAGTACATTATTCTTACAATGTGACACTGATACTCCTCCCATCAAGAGGCGAGGTCTGTGGACTCTCCTTTTGAATCTGTGGAGGCCTGTGACCAGAACAAAATTGATGCTATCTATGTGACTTCTGGGGGTAGGTCATAAAAGACAATCCAGCTTCCCACTTGGTACTCTTGGGACCCTCACTCTTGAACCCAGTTTACCATGCTGTGAGGAAACCAAGGCCAAATTTGGGAAAAAAGGAAAAAAATAAAACACATACATATAATTTCCAATTCCATAACACAGCATTGAAGAAAGATGTCCTAAACCCCAGTTTTCACTTAGTTGCAAAACCTCAAGTAAATTACTTAAGCTTTCTTGTCATGGTTTCTTCATGTATAAAATTAATATTTCCACATACAGCCACGGTGAGGTCCAAATGAGACTGGTAAAAATGCTATGAATGCATCACATAACATGCAACCATTTTAGGGCAATGTTGGTTCAGTGGCAGAATTCTCACCTTCTATGCAGGTATGAGTCAGAACCGACTCGATGACACCTAACAACAAATGCAGGAGACCTGTGTTCAATTCCTAGCCAGTGTACCTCAAGCACAGCCACCACCTGTCTGTCTTGCGTGTTGCTATGATGCTACATCAGGTTTCAGTGGAGTTACCAGACTAAGACAGACAAGGAAAAGCCTGGCAACCTACTGCTAAAAAACCAGCCAATGAAAACCCTGTGGATCACGATGGTCCGATCCCATGTGCATGGGGCTGCCATGAGTTGTAAACAGCCAACAGCAATATCTTACAATTACCCTATATTTCCTAGAACTCATATTTGTCTAAAATTTAGAAATTATTTATGAATGCAAGAGATAAATTAGCATTCTCAAAGCTCAAGTCTTCAAATATTAAAGTAACTTATGTGTAAAGATATATTCACGTTACACCTTAATCTCGACAGCAACTAAGTGGAACAGCTTCTGGCTCCAAGTTTTATGCAAGGATAAAGAACTGTGCCAAATGAAGAACTTGTTGGGGGGGGGGAGTGTTACTGTCCGGGGATGCAGAAAGGATATTAGGGTATTTCACTCCGCACAAATGAAATCTTAACAAAATGTCGACCTTTGATGTCTTTAGTGAAGCTTATTCACAATGATAGCCTGTCAAAATTGTTAAGTTTGGGTATTTAGCAAAGGTATTTATATTTACCTCTGGGACTAGGATGTGATGTGTCTTTTTTTTTAAACCGAGAAAAGCTGAAGGAGTCCCTGGGAGGCACAAACAGTTAAGAGCTTGACTACTAGCCGAAAGGTAAGCAGTTTGAACGTACCTAGAGGTGCCTTGGAAGAGAGGCCTTACAATCTGCTTCCAAAAGGTGCCTTGAAAATCCTATGGAGCAGTTAGTTCTACTGTGTACATGAGCCAGAACTGACTCAATGGCAACAAACAACAATGGTCACATATCAGATTACCTCCTCCTTTTTTTGGACTCCAATGGGCATTTGCTGTCATCTTCAACTGTGGAAGTGGAGGCTAAGAAACCCTGAGCGACTGGCTGTACCCTTCCCTATCTATATTGTATCTTGGAAGAGTGGATGCCATTAAGCAACACTCACCTCAAATACTGTTTTGCCACACTGGTAAAGCACTAAGGATTACTTCTTATTTTCAAAGTTCAATATGTAACTTCAATTACACTCACTCTCATCTTGAGGAACTTAGTAATTACTGTATTTTTACGAGTTCTTTTGCCAACTGCGCCCTTCCACTTGCGAGATAATTTTTTTTTACAAAAAACATTAAAAAAAATTAGCACAGCGCACTTACAAAAATACCTTGCAGGGTATTTTCATAAATTTGCAGATTCCTTCAGAATGTCACTGATGATACACTTCCTTCACATATATATATATATATATATATCCTCTTGTGGGGATATAAATAATAAATGAAGACAGGAAGATCAGCTGGAGATTTAGGCTTACTTTAAAAAGTGGTATGTAATATCACTTTTACTGTAACGTTTACTGTCTCCAACACTAAATCATGAGGATATGTTTGATCTCTAGTACATAGTACAGTGTCAGGAACTTGGTAAATTTGCTCAGTAAATGAATGTTAAATAAGCTTGACAATCTTGTTTCCTAGTATGTAATAGAATAAAAGCAGCAAATTAGTGACTCAATAGAGGCAGTTTATATTAAAGTATAATGGATATTTCAGAAACCATTTGTCTCGTGAATCAAAAATCATATGCTGATAGTTTGTTCTCTGGGTCTCCTGTTCTTTCTCAAAAAGCATTAATTTAAAACGACATGCAGATGCAAAAAGTTAAGGGCATGCTAAATAAAATAAATGCAGAGATTATAATTACACAAACATGTCTTTCTGAAAGGTAACAAGCGAAAACACAATAGTGTATTAGAAAGCTTTCTACTACAGGGAAAAGGAGGTATTACACATTATTTAAATTTTCTGAAGTTTATGAAATAGTTTTCTTTAACATCTGCATACATGTACTATTTAACTATGTAACTGTCTTCCCTTTCAGAACATTTCCGTAAATAACTTGGTTGATGTGGGTGGCATGTATTTAAAATAATATACATGACTGTTCGCATCAGTGAAAACCAACCATTGGGGGTGGAGGGAATTAAGAATCTGTCATACAGAATTTTAAGAAACTTGGTTGTAAATGCTTATGCCATCTACTTAAACGAATCTGTAAAATTTCATATTTAGGAATGTTCAAATTCAGTAAGCACTTGCTTATAAAGTTTTTCTATCTTATTTGCTACTCTAATTTTTAAGAACTTCCAAGGGAAAGAAAACCTAGGCCTAAAATTGTTTACATTTTCCAAATTCTAAATCAAAATTTCTAAATCCAAAACCAAAAATTATTCGTTAGGAGTAATAATAACCATTTCAAAATAATGCCATGTCATGACAATGCAACAAAAATATCAACAGTGATAAAAATGACTCAGCAAAAAGTAATGGTGATGATGATAATGGTAATAATATTTCATAAACATTTTACTCTGTTGCAGGCATTGTGTTAAGAAATTTATATGTATTATTTCTTTAATTCTTACAAGTTAGATACTGTTATTTCCATTTCATATACAAGGAAGGTACAGCTGGGTGTGACTTGCCTAAGATCATGCAGCTGGTATGTGCTGGGGCTACATTAAAAAATAATCTGGATCCAGAGTCCCCTCTCTTAACTACAATTCTTTATTCTTGAGAAAGACCTGGCCATAAATTAATAAGGTAAAATAATACATCAATAATAACTTAATTTTGATGATAACATTTTTCTTTTTCCTATTAGATGTTATTTTTGAGTCTGAAAAGAAAAAACAAACCCTGTAAGCCCCTCAGAGAAAACTGCATGGATATTATATGTGGAAGTAGAATGAGCTTTCTTCTTCCAGGAAAAAGCCAAATAGACAACTCTGAGCAGTCCCTGGGTAGTGCAAACAGTTTAACACACTCAGCCATTAATCAAAAGGCTAGAGGTTAGAGTCCACCCAGAGGCACCTTAGAAGAAAGGCTTGGCGATCTACTTATCAGCCACTGAAAATCCTGTGGAGCACAGTTCTATTCTGACATACATGGGGTCACAGCAACAACAGGTAAGACAATTCTGAAATAACTGAATACTCCACTCAGGGTTAATAGTTGTTGAAATAGCTTAAAAAGAAGGCATTTAATTTCTTTAATTTTGTGTATAATCAGTAACATTGCTACAGATAACTGAAAACTATGGATACTCTAACTTCCTTAGTAGAGAAAAGGCAGAATATCCTCGGGACAGAGAATAGGGCTACGCTCTCAAGCTACAAAGAGGCCAAGCAGGTTAACAGATTAGCAGAAAAGGGTTCCCATACAAAGAGATACAGACAATATGAACAGTGCACGATACTACTAATGGGTTCTCAAATTGTAGTTGGATGAAACACATGTTTAGAAAAATCCTGCAAAAAACATAGTTTAAAAAAAAAAAAAACACAGGAAGAAAAACAATTCCATTTGTGGGAGAAACAACTTTAGTATAAAGGATGTAAAATAGACTACTCAGAACACACAAAGCAGTAGTTCTCAAATTTTAGCCTGCATCAAAATCACCTGGAAGATTTGTTAAAACTTAGCTCTCAGATCACTGGCCCCAGCCCCAGTGTTTTGATTCAACATGGGAATTTGCATTTTTAACAAGTTCCAGGTAATGCAGATGCTTCTGGAATAGGGACCACTCTGAGCAGACCATTGTTCTAAAGCACAAAAACCACAACAGTGCACCAGAAAGAGGAATGCTGTTAATATTTACTCATGTACAGTTGTGTTACCTAAACTTCAGCTAGTCGTCGGTGAGTCTCATATTCTTTGTTGATCAGCGCATACAAAATTAAAGCTGTGGTATGAAGCATTGCTCTTTTTCAAAAAAAAAAAAAAAAAAAAAAAAAACAAAACAGATTGACGCATGCTATTTCACTGTATAGTCTAACCTTTTTGTGACTTAATCTAACAATCAATTTGTGTACAATTATGCAAATCATTTTTTAGAAATAAATATTATCTTCCGGTAAGAGGCACTCACTAGAAATCTTTAAAGTATTCAAGGTGCTATGTGAAAGACGGCCCACCCTACCTTCCAACGAGTATTCAGCTGAAGAGCCTAGAGGTAAGGTAGGTAGCAAGTGAAGAAGGAAGGCAACTCACTGAGCCTAATGCTCCTTGCTAACCTCTGGGCTAGCATGAGAGTAACAACAGTAACTCCCCAAATTGCTAACCTGGCTGCCTAATCTCATCAAGAGTGCCACACGGTCAAGGGGTAGGGGTGTGGGGTACGATGAGACAACATGGATTCTTAAGTCAAGCTATGTTTAGGGAGAATCATACAATCTACAAAAGAGATCTCTGACATTCTTGATGAATGCAGTAAGGTTCTAGAATTCACAAATTCTCAAGAGTATACAGCATATAATTCCTACCTTAGAACATAATCAAACAGAGATGAAAGTTTTAAGTGAGCTCTTCAGAACTCTAACTAATGTTACTAGATATAGGAAGCCAAGTAAAAAATATAGTTGAAATACAAAATAATTGGCCAGGTTCATTTGTTAGATAACATCTACCACACATCAACCAAAACAAAAATACATACTAATTCTAAGTCATGGACCTTCATAGTTGAGCATTAAATAGCTCAAATCTTGAAATTCTTACGTGCTTAGGATCTACTTTAGTCCCTAAGAGTGAAGAGACTGTCAGCAAAGAGCATATACATTGCCCACAGCTGTAATCACAGTGGCACTGTCGTATCTCCTGAAGAAATCAGTATGGTCAGCATAGTGAAAAAGTTCCCAATAACCATTAGCACAGAAATTTGGGTATAAGATACTCTTAAAGTTGTTTTTAAACAGGTAGACTTTATGTGTTCAAAAGAAAATATTAAGGAAGCTTTATAAATAGGAACAAAAACCTTTATGGAAAATTCATTGATGAAAAGTAGACAGCCTAACTGGTGTTAATAAAAATGAAGATTATATAGCTACACACACAATCAGGAGATATGCATATTTATGATGTACTGATCGAAAAAAAAAAGTCCTTCTTGAGGTATTATTAGGGGGAAAAAAACTGAAATGATGATTGGACTATGCAAGACAAAAACAAAAATTCTGGTCTTAGGCTCCTGGAAGGCTCCCCAGAATTAAGCTCCATATTACACAGCTTTGACTGTTTTCATAAGTACTGTGAAAGAGAGGAGAGTAGCATATCACAAGTTGCAAAATTATGTGGCCCAGATATTTGACCCAGAATACACATATTCTTTGGGAAATACCGGCATTGACAATCAGTTGCCAAGAAGCAGAATAATTTTTACTTTCAACATCAGTTTAACATGGGTGGATATGACTTAGCAGTCTTTAAAATTCTTCTAACCACATGGGCTGGTTATCTTTGGCTCAATTTGCTTTCTGGGGGCTAAATCTCCTCGACAGGTAATTTTTCATTACTACACCAGATGTATCTAAACATATTAACAAAAAAAACACAAACAAAGTATAATATACCATACAGGAAAATTTTTTAAGTACCAAGATTTCTGATTCAAAGTAAAAGGCTCATGATCTAAGTTTTTTCTTTTTTTGGATGCTCACCAATTATGAAAAAAGATAAAACACAAACAACACTAAAATAATATACGAAGGTAAGAGGTCAACAATCACAATTATTCTGCTGAGCCTACTAAAGCAGAAATACCACTTATCTAGTATGTTTCCTCTATATAGAAAAAGTCAGGAGGTGGCAGAATTCTGCAATTTATTTTGCTAGAAGTGCCTGGTATTAATAAAATCCCCGAAAGTATTAGCTTGAGAACATACCCTTACATGCACAGTAATATAAAATTAGGCTTCTGGAAGATGGATTCTAAGAAGTTTCTACATGCCAGCGGGTATCTGTCTTACGCATATCAGAAGTTTTATTTTTTAAAAGTATTAAGATATAAATACCTGAAACAATACAGTACTGTTTAATTACACGTCCCTTGCAAAACACTGTGAATCTTAGTTGTGTGGTTCCTCTGATATTATCTAATTCAAAAGCTTCCCTTGACAGAGAAAGACACTCAGGCCCAAAAGAGGCTAAGCGTCTTGCTGTATTACTACATAGTTGTTCAGCTTTAATTTCTGGATTCCACTCTTCTATCCACAACACTGTACTATTAGTTTCTAATCTTTTGTCTCACATCTTATCTTTCCCTCATTTCTGTCTTGCCACAATCACTGTACAGAGTGCCTTACTCTTCAATTTACTCAATCTCTTAACCCTCTTCTTTCACCTTTCTCTCCAGGTCTCCTTATCCTTTCATGTCCGTTTCCATTACTCACTCACTCTTTCTTTACTCTAGGAGAATTCTTAAATATACAAAACAACAACAAAAGTATTAAATAAAATTGTACAAATTAGTGTAAATTAATTTACAAGTAGTCCAGTTACTCAGAATAAGGATTTTATGGTTAACTCTTTTACTGTTCGTTCTAAAGTCAACGTAATTCAGCACAAATACGTACTAATTTGAAAAACTTCTGATCATTACCAAGAAATAGATACCAAACCAAATCTTAGTATTTGGGAGACTGACTCTACTCATGGTTGTATCTGCATTCTAGATTTAGTACAAACATGCTGGGGATTAACCAGGAAACCAAAGTGTAAAAATAAAGATGTCATCTTAACAAAAATCAAGATAAGTTTTAAAGCTTGAGGTCTGCCTGAGATCTTTTCTTCACTGTGAAACCTATTTAGGTATTATCACACAACTGGGAAAGCAAAATATTTTTGTCAACGTATGATTCAATTAAATGAAGCAGGGAAAAAAAAAAAAATCTCACCCCCAATGGTACTCTCTTGAAATTCATGAAATTGGCCCTTCACAAAACGAAGCACTAGGCTTGATTTGCCAACGGCAGACTCTCCCAGAAGTACTAGTTTGAACTGGCATATTTTATTTCCAGTATTTGGCCCGTTGGGTCTTGTTGCTCCTCGATTAGCCATGTCCAAATTTGAAAGAATTTCAAAGTCCCTAATTTCAGACTCTTAAACAAACTTCCAGGATGCAAGGTGTCAATTTTTCTTTCTGGAGGTAGTAACCTGTAAAGAAACAAATACCATGTAATTAAATACAGAAATTGGTAAAACAAGGCAAATCTAATACCAATTGCTTCAGTAAATTTTATCTGTAACATATTATTATATGACAATTACAAGCTCTTCTGGACATTCAATGTCATTTAGACACACCAGTTAACTATTTTTTTAATGAAACAATTTAAGGGCACGAGATTTAAGCCTAAAATCACTTTGTAATTTTCAGGGCTATTTTTTAACACTAAATTTATGAAGGCTTTGGCTTTGTGTCAAGCACTGTCCTAAGTACTTAACACAGCTGCTCAAGAATCCTGTATACTTAGATACTACTACAGTCCTTACATATGAAGAAACAGAGGCAAAGAGAGGTTAAGTACCTTGATTGAGGTCACATAGTTACTATGACAGAGCTGTGACAAAGCTGAATTTCAAACCTAGGCAACTCAAGAGGTGGCTCAGAGATCAGGGAGTACTTGAGTTAAAATAGTTTTGAGAATAAATAAGTTAATAAATGGAAATCTCTGAGAACAGATCCTGGCACTCCAAAAGAGCTCAATAAATGACCGTTTTGAAAGCCTCTGTTAAATGGTGCATGTTTTTCATTAATTAATATTAATTTTGGAGCAACACATATTTTAAGGCCCCAGGTTTGTGCGTCTAGTGGCACAATTGTTTTCTCATCTGCTCAAGAACATCACTGAAGAAACGTTAACAGTGGTCCTCTTTGCAGTGGGATTACTAGTGTCTTATTTGCTACACTTTTCCACAGTGTCATTAACAATAAATACATCACCATTTTCTATTGAACAACACATTTGAAAAAATCAGCTTGGGTGTGTGTTCTCTTATCATTATTTAATAATGTTAACTTTCAATTCCAAGAAGACTTAGTAAGTATTTGAAGAACCCATTCCATTTTTTCAGTCTAATCAGCAATCAATCATAATAGTTTTCTCCCCTCTTTAATCAAGATCTGACTGGGTGCTTGCCAATAAAATATATTACACCTGAAGATGATTCTCCCCCTAAAAAATCCTGTTCTATTTTATTTAGCTACCCCATATAGGAAATTTGCTCTTCCATAAAACTTGAGTTTATTTGAGAAACATTCTTGATAATGAAATCATTAATAAACATATCCAGGAGAATCAAGACAATAAAATAACCTTATCTAACAGCTTTGAAGAGTTATTATCTTTATCAATACTGTATCTATAATCTTTAACAAGCACTGAAATATTTACAGATGAAATGATACGCTGAGAGTTGCTTCCAAACAATGGGCGCATAAATAAAACAAGATAACCATGAGACAACTGAGGCTGTTGATGCGTTCAGTATACTATTCTCCCTACTTTTGTATATGTTTCAAATTTTCCATAACTGAAAAAAAAAAAAAGCTCTACCTTGAACACATTAGAAGGAGGGTCAAATCCTGGTTATACCGATACCTGCCTAGGTAAGTTCTTTAATTTCTCGGTCTCCATTTCTGTAAAACCTAACTTGCAGAACTGTTGTGAAAATTAAATGAGACAATACATGTAACAAATCTCTAACGCAATGCCCAACACATAGTAGGGCCCAAAAACTGGGAATTCAAGTGGCCATCTGATGAGATGACTAAATATCAACAATGTCCTGCAGACTGAAAATGAACCAACACACCTTCAAATAATATTACACACAATAGCAATTGAAACACTCCCCAATTGTTTGTTACATGTTATCTACAAAACAGCAAAACAATTAGTTACAAAGGACAACACGCTGGGATTTCGATGGTATCCAAAGTTTCAGGGAAAAACATCAGATTACCATAAAGATCAACTGAGAATCTGATTTAGCTTTACCTTGTAAGGATTAATTACAGTTACTGGATTATAGTTACTCCAAGGGTCTCAAACAGGAAATAAACTAAATTTAACTACCAATATACAGTTACCATAACATTAAGCTTAAAAATTACTTTATGTGCGTTCATTTGTATTCACTACTTGCTGAAACTTTTGTCTGTATGACAAAACAAGGATTCCGCATAATAATGTATTTGCAAACCTCTGGAAAATAACCAGTATTCTATAATTAAAGTCCTTCTAGGTGCTCTTTGATCAAAATTTTACTAATAACATTTACTGGGCACTTCTTCGGTGCAGGCGCTGTTCTACGTACTTTAATCACAACAACTCTATGAGCTCATATTCTTATTCCCATTTTACGTTAAGAAGAAAGTTTGTGAACCGTCCTGAATATTCCCAGCGGTGTTTTCTTCTATTAACTATGTGAAAAGCAACTAACTCAACACTTACGCTCCACTTAAGCATGACACAAAAGCCAAATACATGAATTATGATGTTCTGAGCTTAATGAGGCTAAAAGTCAGCGGGGGGCGGGCGGGTAACCAGCTTCCAGGGAACAAAACACCAGAGCAAGCTACACGGTCTCTACTGAGGTAGTTCAGCGGCCTACTTATCTTGAGTTTCTTTAAAACTGTGGTTCACCACCTTTCATGGATGAGACAAGACTCTCTAGACAGCCTATTTTGACGAGACTCCTCACCCCACCTCCACGATCACCGGTCTTTGGAAGTAAAACGTGGGCGGAGCTCCCCAAATTCACACCTGCTGTAGGCCCCGGCTCCTCCTAGTAGAGTACCTCAGTAGTTGCTACCCAACTCCAGATCGCCTGAATACGCAGGACCAGCAAGGCGCCTTGGTAATCTTTCCCATCCTCCTCCCGAGAACCCAGCCTGGCTTTTACTGGGACCCCCAGGACGGCCAGGGCAGGCGCCAGGCGGAGCTGCGGCCTCCAGTACTCTTTCCACGTCGCCATCTTGAGAAGGGAAGGGTGACACCCGTCGCTCCCTTAGCCAGTTCCCAAATCCCAGTCAATAAAGCCCCTTGACGGATGAGTCACGAGGGCCGGCCGCACCAGACACCAGGTTCGACAACTCTCCGGCTCACAGCAATGGCACGCGTGAGGAGTAGAGGCGGGGGCTCACGGCCAGCAGCGGTGCAGGCACACTGGGGGCCGCGGTTAACCTGGGGTCTGGGCCCCAACTGGTGGGGGCGGGGGGGGCGGTTTGGTTACCTGAGACCGCAACACGCGGAGTCGCGAGGCCAGAGCTTCCTGGCAGCAGAGTCCAAGCGCGGCCCGAAGGATGAAACTGAGGCCGAGGCTGTGGCTTAGGCGGCGGCGTCTCCTCCTCGCGCCGCTCCCCTCAGACTGGACGGTGGGGAGTTCGTGCCGCTGGTGCCGCCCCCGTCGGGCTCCGTCTCCGCCTCTCCCCGCTACGCCTTCCTCTTTTCTTTCTCCTCCTCCGTCGCCGCCGGCGCTGGGGTTCCGACTCCTTCCTCCTCCTCCCTCCTCTGCCTCCTCCCCTTAGGCCGGCCGCCGGCTTCTTCACAAACCAAAACACAAACACTCAAAGTCCCAGAGCGGGAGCCACTTCCGCCGGCTGCGCCGCCACGTCGCCACACGTAATGAACTACGCCCCTTCGTCACTTCCTGTCGTAGCCAGTCCAACTTCTCTAGCCACTCCCCCGCCCCCTCCCAAAGCCCCGCCCATCCCGGGCACGTTCGCGGGTTGGGTGTGTCACGTGACGCCCGCGAGCGGCCTGAGTCAGATCAGGCCGCCTCCCGCCTTTCCCCTTCACAGGCGCGCACGGCCCCACCCTCGCTGGCGCCTTTGTTATCCGAGCTGGGGTCGCTGGTCTTTCGGCGTGGGCGGAGTATACTCGCTTACTACCTGGCTTGGGGGTAAGACCGAAGGAGTTAGATTTGTTTCTTCTAGCCCTTGTGGGCGGCGAGGTTCCCTCTATGAATATTAGCTCACAGACTCATCTTCTGACCTCGCAGCACGTCAACCCTGGGGCAACTATGCTAAGGGGATTTTTGCGCCACCGACACCCATATTACGTACTTTCCAGGAATTATCTCATTTCTTACACTACTAGGTTTTCATTTGGAAACTGGTTTCTCGTTTGCCTCCCTACGTTAGAATAGTAACTCCCAAAAGTGGCCCTTACCGCTGTAAATCCAGCGTCTAGCCCAGTGCCTGGCTACCCGGGTGTCTTCAGTCATGGTTATGGAATGAATGAATGAGGCGTGCCTGTTTTACAGGTGAAGAATTTGAGGCACAGAGATTGAGTAACTTGTCGAAAGTCACTGCCTAGTCAGTGATAAAATTGTTTTTCTAACCTGCTAGCTGGCTCCAGAACCTGAATTCTTAAACATTCCACTGAAAGCCGGCTCAAGACATTCGTTAACCTCTACAGCAGACCTGCAGAAGACATACTTCTTTGGTAAAATCCCACACGATAGTCGATAGTCTCGGCAAGGCATCTGAAACCAAACAAAATCCTTTTAGCAATTCGGAGGAAGAATGTTAAATCCATTTATTCAGAATGAGGACTGTTTTTCAGTTAACAATTTATAGCCTGTGGAAAGGACATGATACTGTCTTTGAAGTGTATCGGGGTAAGGCATCCTGTGGGTGCTCCGTCAACCTTATGCAATAAAAATGATTTGAACCCTTAAACAGGCAGTCTTTCAGATCAACTATTTGATTACTAACCAGAAGAGCATAATGTGTCATACCTAAACGGTATCTGTGGCACTTTATCCCTAAGGGGTTATTCCAATATGTTATGGTAATACCTCTTGGACAACCCCAGGAAGAATCAGGAAACAGGATACCTCACATCAGTTTTAGCATGTCAACCGAACGTCCAAAAAAACCTCTGAAAAACAGACGTCCAAAGCTACTCTGCCCAAACTTGCTTCTGCTTTGTGACTGGTGTTAATAGCTTCTCAGTCCCCTGACTTGAAACTGCAGCATCATCTTCACCTCTTCCTTCTCTCCCTCATAAACCATTGTCTATTCTACTATTAAAAATTCTCTAATCTCAAAATTTGAGCTTTAATCCCAAAGCCAGAGCCCTGGTGATGCAGTGGTTTAAGAGCTGGCTGCCAGGCAGAAGGTCGGCAGTTCAAATCCACCAGCCCTTCCTTGGAAACCCTATGGGGCAGTTCTACCCTGTTCTGTAGGATCACTATGAGTCAGAATCGACTTGACAGCCACTTTTTTTTTTTTAATCCCAAAGCCTGGGTCATGGTAGTATTCATATAACCTGGAGTTAATGCACACTCTTGCCTTTTTAAGGAGCCCTGGTGGCACAGTGGTTAAGTGCTTGGCTGCTAACTGTCGGAGCTTTGAACACACCAGCCACTCCACAGGAGAAAAGACCTGGCTATGTGCTCCTGTAAAGATCACAGTGTAGGAAGCGCTATAGGGCAGTTCTGTTCTGCCATATAGAATCACTCTGAGTCAGAATCAACGAGATGGCACACAACAACTTGCCTTTTTAATCCACTCTTTACATTTCAGCCACTCTCCTCTTGAAAAATGTTCAATGGTATCTCATTACTTGTTAAATAGAGTCCAAAATTCTTCAGCTCTAGTCCCAACCCACCTTCTTGCATCCTTTTTCTATATCCTCCCTTTCCCCCAGACCCTTGCCGTGTGTTCTAACCACACTATTCTCCTTTGTGCTAACTGGAAGAGCATGATGTATCATACCTAATGGTATCTGTGACACTTTATTACCTGTGTGTTCACATCATGGTGTCTCTGCTTACTTTGTTCTCTCTACCTGAACACCATTACCTGGCCCATCATTGCCAGTCTCACCTCAGTTGGGATGCCAACTTCTTTAGACAGTATCTGTGTATACGTCTCCTAGATTTACTTATCTTTTTTTTCTCCCTGTAGTTTCACCATACTTTGCTTTACTCTCTATAATGGTTCTCCTGCCTTAGAGAGTTCCTAGACTTTTCTCCTCAGCCGTTCATTCTCTTTAGGATTATAAAGTTCTTAAGGGCTAGGACCATAATTTATCATTTCCGTTTCTCACAGAGTTTAGGAGGATCTTCGCTATGATACCCAAACCCAAACCCATTGCCGTGGAGTAGATTCCAATTCATACCCAACCTATAGGACAGAATTGAACTGCCCCATGGGATTTCCAAGGCTGTAATCCTTACAGAAGGAGATCTGGTGGCACAGTGGTTAAAGCACTTGGCTGCTGACCAAAAGGTCAGCAGTTTGAACCCACCAGCCACTCTGTGGGAGAAAGATGTGGCAGTCTGCTTCTGTAAAGACTTACAGCCTTGGAAACCCTGTGGGGCAGTTCTGTTCTGTCCTGTAGGGTCGCTATGAGTTGGAATCGACTCATCGGTAGTGGGTTTGGTTTTTGGAATCTTTACCAAAGCAGACTGCCATATCTTTCTCCCACGGAGCAACAGGTGAGTTCGAACCACTGACCTTTCAATTAGCAGCCAAGCTCTTAATCACTGTGCCACCAGGGCTCCTCAACCTTAGGTTAAACCTGTTGCCGTCAAGCTGATTCTGACTCATAGAGACTCTATAGGACAGAGTAGAACCGCCCCATAGGGTTTCCAAGGAGCAGCTGGTGGATTCAAACTGCCGACCTTTTGATTACCAGCCAAGCTCTTAACCACTGCATGACCAGGGCTTCCATCCTTAGGTTAGTCATGTTTAAAAAGCTTGTGTCTTCGGGGGGTGGGGGTGGGGGCATCATTCAGGTCTCAGCTCAGATGTCATTTGCCTAGAGGGACTTTCACACCCACCAGTTGTAAAGTACCCCTCGCCCCTGAACACATCTAAGCATTCTGTTTTCTTCAAAACATCTATTACTATCTGAAATTATCTTATTTATTGGTTTCTTTGTGGTAGTCTATCCCTTCTTGAATTTAAGTTCCATAAGAATAAGGTTTGGCTTATTCTTCATTGTATTCTCAACATTGACACAAAGTAGGGACTGAATACATATTTGCAGAATGAATGAACTGAATTACCCTTTATACAGATAAACTTTGATTTAGACATCATCAAGTCATTTAACCCCATGCATCTGTCAGGTTGTTGTACTGTGGTGGCTTGTGTGTTACTGTGATGCTGGAAGCTATGCCACTGGCATTTCAAACACCAGCCAGGAATGACAAAGAGGAATGACATCACATTCATTGTCAAAAAGAACATTTCAAGATCTGTCCTGAACTACAGTCCTGTCAGTGATAGGATAATATCCATATGCCTACAAGGAAGACCAGTTAATACGACTGTTACTCAAATTTATGCACCAACCACTAAGGCCAAAGATGAAGAAATTGTAGATTTTTACCAACTTCTGCAGTCTGAAATTGATCAAACATACAATCAAGATGCATTGATAATTACTGGTGATTGGAATACAAAAGTTGGGAATAAAGAAAAAGGATCAGTAGTTGGAAAATATGGCCTTGATGGTAGAAATGACGCCGGATATTGCATGATAGAATTTTTCAAGACTGACTTCTTCATCGCAGGTACCTTTCTTCAACAACACAAATGGCGACTATACACGTGGACCTTGCCAGATGGTATACACAGGAATCAAACAGACTACATGTGTGGAAAGAAATGATGGAGAAGCTCAGTATCATCTGTCAGAACAAGTCCAGGGGACAACTGTGGAACAGGCCATCAATTGCTCATATGCAAGCTCAAGTTGAAGCTGAAGAAAATTACAGCATGTCCACAAGAGCCAAAATACAACCTGGAGTATATCCCACCTGGATTTAGACACCATCTTAAGAATAGATTTGACACATTGACCACTAATGACTGAAAACCAGATGAGTTGTGGGATGACATCAAGGACATCATACATGAAGAAAGTAAAAAGTCGTTAAAAAGACAGGAAAGAAACAAAAGACCAACATGGATGTCAGAAGAGACTCTGAAACTTGCTCTTGGACGTCGAGTAGCTACAGCTAACTGAATAAATGATAAAATAAAAGAGCTGAACAGCAGATTTCAAAGGGCCACTTGAGAAGACGAAGTAAAGTATTACAATGAAATGTGCAAAGACCTAGAGTTTGAAAACCAAAAGGGAAGAACACGCTTGGCATTTCTCAAGCTGAAAGAACTGAAGAAAAAATTCAAGCCTCAAGTTGCAATATTGAAGGATTCTACCAGGAAAATTTCAGGAGGTAGCATATGATCAAGAATTGATGATACTGAAGGAAGAAATCCACGCTACATTGAAGGGAATGAGGAAAAACAAGGCTTCAGGAATTGATGGAATACGAAGTGTGATGGTTAAGATTGTGTGTCAACTTGGCTGGGCCATGATTCTCCGTGTTTTAATGTAATCACTCCCATGATTGAATATACTGTGAGTAGCCAATCAGATGAAAGGGAGTCTCCCTGGGGGTGTGGCCCGCATCTGTATATAAGCAGACGTTCTGGCTTTTTGCTCTCTGGATCCTGCGGCTGCTTCCTGTTGTCTCATCTCCCGTTCTTGGGACTTGAGCTGTCAGCTTATCTGCCAAACCTGGGATTCGTTGATCTGCACAGCCTGTGAGTGGGAGCCCTCCTCTCCGACTGTCCGATCTTGGGCTTGCCAGCTTCTGCAGCTGTGTGAGTTCGGAGAGGCCTCTACCCTGATCCACGGACTTAGGACGTTCTAGCGTCTACAATCACACGAGCTGTTTCCTTGATATAATCTCTCTCTATATATATATTTATACACTTTACTGGTTTTGCTTCTTTAGAGAACCCAGCGTAAGACACCAAGTGAGATGTTTCAACAAGTGGTTGCAGCACTGGAGGTGCTCACTTATCTATGGCAAGAAATTTGGAAGACAGCTTCCTGGTCAACTGAGTGGAAGAGATCCATATTTGTGCCCATTACAAAGGTGCTCCAACAGAATGTGGTAATTATCAAACAATATCATTAATATCACCAAAAACAACCAACCAAAAGTCCCGTTGCCATTGATTCCGACTCATAGCTACCCTATGGGGTTTCCAAGGAGTGGCTGGTGGGTTTGAACTGCTGACCTTTTGGTTAGCAGCCAAAAGATTAACCACTGCACCACCAGGGAGCCTGGGCTGCACAGTGGTTAAAGCGGTTGACTGTAAACTGAAAAGTCAATGGTTAGAAACCACCAGTGGCTCTGCAGGAGAAAGATGTAGCAGTCAGCTTCTGTAGAGATTTACAACCTTGGAAACCCTGTGGAGTTGCTGAGTCTGAATCAACTCAACAACAGTGGGCACGGGGGGGACTTAATATCACACACAAGTAAAATTTTGCTGAAGATTGTTCAAAAGCGGTTGCGACAGTACATTGACAGATAACTGTGGAAGTTAAAGCTGGATTCAGAAGAGGACACAGAACGAAGGATGTCATTGCTGATGTCAGATGGATCTTGGCTAAAAGTAGAGAATACCAGAAAGATGTTTACCTGTGTTTTATTGGCTATGCAAAGGCATTCAATTGTATGGATCATAACAAATCATGGATAACACTGTAAAGAATGAGAATTCCAGAATACTTCATTGTGTTCGTACAGAACCTGTACATAGACCAAGAGGCAGTTATTCGAATACAGGAAGGGCATACTGCTTGGTTTAAAATCAGGAAAGGTGTGCGTCAGGGTTGTATCCTTTCACTATACTTATTTAACCTGTATGCTGAGCAAATAACCCGAGAAGCTGGACTATATGAAGAAGAATGCTGCATCAGGATTGGAGGAAGACTCATTAACAAGCTGTGATATGCAGATGACACAACTTGGCTTGCTAAAAGTGAAGAGGACTTGAAGCACCTACTGATGAAGATCAAAGACTACAGCATTCAGTATGGATTGCACCTCAACATAAAGAAAACAAAAATCCTCACAACTGGACCAATAAGCAACATCATGATAAATAGAGAAAAGATTGAGGTTGTCAAGGATTTCATCTTACTTGGATCCACAAACAACTCCCATGAAGCAGCAGTCAGGAAGTCAGTGACATATTGCATTGGGCAAATCTGCTGCAAAAGACCTCTTTCAAGTGTTGAAAAGCAAAGATGTGACTTTGAGGACTAAGGTGTGCCAGACCCAAGCCATGGTATTTTCAATCACCTCGTATGCATGCGAAAGCTAGACAATGAATAAGGAAGACCAAAGAAGAATTGATATCTTTGAATTATGGTGTTGGTGAAGAATATTGAATATACCATGGACTGCCACAAGAACAAATAAATCTGTCTTGGAAGAAGTACAGCCAGAATGCTGCTTAGAAGCAAGGATGGCAAGACGTCGATGCACGCACTTTGGACTTGTTATCAGGAGGGTCCAGTCCCTGGAGAAGGGCATCATGCTTGTATAGGGTCAGCAAAAAAGAGGACAACCCTCAAAGAGATGGATTGACACAATTGCTGCAACAGTGGGCTCAAGCATGACAACAATTGTGAAGATGGCACAGGACCGAGCAGTGGTTTGTTCTGTTGTACACAGGGTCACTCTGAGTTGAAACCAACTCGACAGCACCTAACAACAACAAGTCATTTAAAGCACTTAGGGGGAGAAGGATATTTATATTAACTATCTAGAAAATTATATTTTAAACAGTTTTTTAAAATATGATATAGTCTCCTTTAGTCACTTTGAATTTAACAAAGTTTTCGTAGTTGTCTTGTAAAGACTGTAGAATCGTGTAAATTCCATTCAAATTCCATGCTAGGTGTTCTGTATCCCCTGTGTGTGTAGAACATGATACATCGAAATACATTTTCACTAAAATTTGACAGAGTAACTCCAAAGTCAAAAAAAATCATATGCTTAAAACAAGTTTTGAGTTTGTCATGGTATTAAAAAAGCTACGCATTATTGTGCAACAGTTATCTCAGAGTTTAATGTATTTTTTAAAGCCTAGTTATTAAAGTATTTCTAAGGACTTTAAGATGTTTCTATATCACAGCTGCCAAGTTATAACTTCACAGAATTTAAAGTAGTTCTTTAGTGCTGAAAGAACTACATGCACTGAAGATGTGCTTGCACTAGGGAAGACCTAAAAGTGGTAAGCACCAGAAAAAAATATTTATTCCCTGATCAACCACAAAATCTAAGAGGCCAGTGGCCAGGAAGAAGCCCATGGCTGAAACCATCCTAATGGGATTGTGTTGCTTAGGAAATGAATGAGAAGTTGGTAAGCATTTGATCTCTTGCCCAAGGCTATATTATTCAAGTTTTCTTGCCCCAAATTAGCCCATTTCTGCCTCTGAAAGGATAGAAGCCGCCCCACAAATCCAGCGAAGATTTTTCCACTCAATCTCATCCTACACCCGGAGGGGAAGAGGAGCAAATCCATTCCTTAGTTGGCTAGGTAGACCCCTAGGATGTAGATGGCTCTAACTTCTAGTAAAGGGGAGGGGGAGGCGGGGACCAAAAACTAAAAAAGGAGGGGAGAGGGAAGGAGATGGGAGGCGGAGACCAAATCGAGCAAGAATTGCGCGCCAAGCCCCGCCCCTGTTTCCTAGGTAACTGGGTAAACAGTCCTCCATCTCCTTTTCCAGTGTAAACTCCGTTAGGTGTTAACTGGCAGGCCGAAAGCGGTGGGCAGGCAGTCTGAGTGGGGATGTGCTCTTTCTTGAAAGTGGGGTCCCCTAAGGGAGTGGAGACCCCCAGGGAATTGAGAACTTCCCTCGAGCCAGGTGCAGCTTTCCCTTCAGAGATGAGCGCCTTTGGTGGAATGAAGGTGTCTGGGGGGAAATCTCTGAGCTCGAAGGTCGGACTCATTCACCAAGGCAAGGATGACTTAGGAGACAGGAGGGTTCTCGTGGGAACACAGTCTCCCACGGAGTTGGGGCTTGGAGTAGGATTAGGAAAAGAAGATTCCCGATGGAGCGAGAGCGCCATGGTTAATAATAAGTATGAGAAGAGAATGGGGCCACAAGGAACAAAATCTCCACTGAGCAAGGGCCTTGAAATGGGATTAGAAAAACAGAATATTTCTGGATTGGGGTTGAAAGTCCCCACGAAATGGGGTGATTTAGGAGTGAACAAGATCTCAGTCTCTCCAGAAACAAAACCTTCTCTGGCAATGTCGCCAGGAAGAATGGGTTTAGAAAATGAGTGTCTTCTGGCAGGGTGTCCCCATGGAAGGATAATACAGCCTCCCTTGGGCATGGAGTGTAGAAGTCCACAGGTTCTAGAGAGCAGGAGAGGGCCTGTGGTTAGTGCCCCTGAAGGGATAGAGGCTTCAGTGGGAAAGCAGCCTGCTTTGGGTGTGGAACCTAGACAGGAACTGGAGAAAGACTCCACCTGTGTTGTGATGAAGCCCAGTGCAGAGATGACGCATCCAGTGGAGGTGGACACTGGGTTACCCCAACCAGAGGAGCCAGAGCCCCAAATGGGCTTAGTGATAGAACCCCTTGTATGCCAGTTTGCCCGGCAACCGGAAGAGAAAAAGGAGGAGGCTGAAAACATTGAACTAGAAGTGGAGCCTCCACATTGCATCAGACCCATATACTCTGGAAAATTTTTTGATCGAACGCCTCACTGGCCAAGTGTAAGTTTTTTTCCAGTTTTTTCTTTGGGAACTATGTATAGTCATGTATTTATTGTGATGATAAAGTGATTTTAGACTTGTTTGGACTTGCAGAGTGAAATTGCAAAGATTCCATTGGGTTCTGATATCCTCCCTTGCCCCACTGGACTCATTCCACATATTACTTTGATCTCCTCTGATTTTCGGACTCCCTTTCTAAATGTCTACTTTGTTTTCTGTGCACACCAGTGGTTCTTCCTAATTTCTTCCTCCTTTCTCTTTTGACCATCATTTCCTTCCTCAATCGTCATTTTCTCAACCCTCTCACCAAGATTCATGTTGTGTTGTAACATTCCTGTAATGAATGGAAAAGAACATTTCTTTTTCTATTCGTTATTTATTCTGAGAGTTAGTAATTCCTTCAGCAAAGATTTGTGGTGGGCATTGTACTAGGTTTGTTGTTCGGTGCCGTTGAGTTGGTTCCAACTCATGGCAACACTATGTAAAACAGAATGAAACACTGCCCGGTCCTGCACCATCCTCAAAATTGTTATGCTTGAGCCCATTGTTGCAGCCACTTGTCAATCCATCTCATTGAGGGTCTTCCTCTTTTCTGCTGACCTTCTACTTTACCAAGCATGATGTCCTTCTAAAGGGACTGGTCTCTTCTGATAATATGTCCAAAGTATAGGAGATGAAGTCTTGCCATCCATGCTTCTAAAGAGCATTCTTATTGTACTTCTTCCAAGACAGATTTGTTCATTCTTCTGGCAGTCCATGGTATGTTCAATATTCTTTGTTACCACCATAATTCCAAGGCATCAATTCTTCTTCAGTCTTCTTTTATTCATTGTCCAGCCTTTGCGTGCATATCAGGCAATGGAAAATACCATGGCTTGCGTCAGGCACAACTTAGTCCTCAAAGTCACATCTTTGCTTTTTAACACTTGAAAGAGGTCTTTTGCAGCAGATTTGCCCGATGCAGTGTGTCTTTTGATTTCTTGACTGCTGCTTCCGTGGGAGTTGATTGTGGATCCAAGTAATACAAAATTCTTGACAACTTCAGTATGTTCTCCATTTATCATGAAGTTACTTATTGGTCCAGTTGTGAGGATTTCTATTTTCTTTATGTTGAGGTGCAGTCCATACTGAAGGCTGTAGTCTTTGATCTTCATCAGTAAGTGCTTTAAGTCCTCTTCAATTCCAGCAATCACGGTTGTGTCATCTGCATATTGCAAGCTGTTAATGAGTCTTCCACGAATCCTGATGCCCCATTCTTCTTCATGTAATCCAGCTTCTCGGATTATTTGCTCAGCATACAGATTGAATAAGTATGGTGAAAGGATACAACCCTGATGCACACCTTTCCTGACTTTAAACCACGCAGTATCCCCTTGCTCTGTTTGAACAACTGCCTCTTGGTCTATGTACAGATTCCACAAGAGCACAATTAAGTGTTCTGGAATTCCCATTCTTTGTAATGTTATCCATAATTTGTTATGATCCACACAGTCGAATGCCTTTGCATAGTCGATAAAACATAGCTAAACATCTTTCTGGTATTCTTTGCTTTCAGCCAAGATCTATCTCACATCAGCAATGGTGCTAGGTATAGGGCAATATAAAAGGAATAGCACGTGATCCCTACCCTCTAGGTTTAGGTGTTCACTACAGTGATGGAGACAGACAACTAAATAGGTATTATATAGATGCCTAAATGAATACAAAACCAGTGTGATTCTTTCTTAATACAAGTGCACACTTAGCACAGAGCTCAGTGGAAAGACTGAACAACACTGCTTGAAATAGATGGGCAAGGCTTTACAGAGGAAGTAATATTTGAGCTAATGTTAAAAGGTGTCACTGTTTGTCAGATGGAAAAACAAGATTAGAATATTGTGGGCAAAGAAAGGCATAGAGCATGACCAAAGCTTCTTGTACTTGGGAGACATAAGCATGCTGTATAACTAGCATGGTGTTGAGAGATAAAGATGGAGAGGAAATAAGTGGAAGAAATCTAAAGGTCCCAAATGCAGGGGTAAAGCATATGAATACAGAGTCAGTGATGGACCTTAATGACAGAAGAAATAAATCAAATTTGCCTTTTAGATAAATAGTTCTGATATCAGTAGTAATGATGGACTGGAAGGGTGTTGAGTGGCAGGTAGAATGCTAGAAGGCTATTCCAAAGTGATAATGGCCTGACATTAATGTAGAATTAGAAAGAATGGAGAGGAGAGTGTGGTTTTGAGAGCTTTGTAGGAGATGAAATTGACAAGAATTGCCATCCAGTAGTGGATCCATGTGGTGAGATAAAGGGACGTTGATGAGTTACTTAGAAATTTCTATTGATCTGTTTGGGTTTGGAGACAAATGAATATCCAGTGTTGATCATGCTGAGTTTGAGATATCTCCAGGACATCAGGTGAAGAAGCCAGAGAGATAGGTGGTAATGTGAGACTGAAGCTCAAGAGGGAGGTGAGGACTGGAGGTAAAGTTTTGAGAGTCCACCTTTAATTGGGAGTTGGAACCATTGGTGAGAATGGGAGAAGAAAGTCTAGGCAAGGACCTTGGGAAACATTGACATTTATGAGGTGGTCAGAGAAAGAGATGTCAATAAAGTGAGTTCTTGAGAGCAAGGACCATATCTTACTTACTGTGTACATTCAGTGGCATATCACAATGCCTGCCATATAGCAAGTATTCAGTAAATATATGTTTGATAAGTGGAAGGAAATATGGACGATTAAATGGGAGAAAGAACAATCAGAGGAGAAGGAGGCGAATCTGGGAGGGTGGTATTAAGGAACTTAAAGGAAGCATCCTTAAGACTTTCTGGAAACAAAATATTCTATACACTGAGATTCAAGAGTGAAACTCAAATGAAGCAGTCCTAGGGGTCCTGCAGAATTTTGTGTGGGTCTGCAGACTTTTGTTCCCCTTGGGTCTCAGGGTGTTCTTTTATCTTTGACACATTTTACTTTCTGGTTCCCTTGTTGGATTTCCCCAGCCACTGTGATCACTGGTTTCTCACTTGACTATGCTTGGTTCCTGTTTCTGTATTGGTTCTGTGGTCTATGGATTCTGACCTGCTTTCACACTCTTGCAGACACCAGCTTCTGGTTTCCATCATAGGCAATTCTAAAAAACTCTACTTCCTCCTACCTCCCACACCTTCCTTTCTAAATGTGATAGGACGGGGAAGGCAGTTTCCAGGAGAATGGCCAGCCATGTTAAAACATCTCTGATAAGGCTAATAGGATGAAGATTGATTAGCTTTGGACATTAAGGAAATTAGCAACATTGTTTAAATGACATGGTAGAGGAAGAATTCACCTTATAATATGCTGAAGTGTAAATGGGAAATTATAGTTGGAGAAAGCTATTGTGAATTTTTTTTTTTCTGTAAGAAGAATGACAATGAAAAGAAGAGAGAGAAGATTCCATATAGGAATCCTTTTATTTATTTAGTGCATCAGTAAAGGAGTTTGCGATAACACAAAGGAAATAATGGATGGCTAGATCCTGGATAAGAAAAAGGGAATGGAATTAGGATAATAGGCAAGAGAGGGATTAGCCTTGAATAGAAACAAAGCTTCCTCTTAAAATAATTTTTAATATTAAAATACAGTGGAACCTGTGAAAGCTGCAACTCGATGGGATTGCCTTGTTTTTCTGGGTCTCTCAAGTTTTCTGCCTTTGACAGGGTGCAGTCTTACCACTTTTCTATCACTCGTTTTAGTGGAAAATATTTGAGTTTTCCTTCTCTGACAGGTTTCTGCCTTATAGAGGTTCTGGCTTTCATAGGATTTACTGTAGAAAGTTTAGAAAATAGGGATTAAAACACCCAGAATCTCATCACCCTAACACAATGACTATTAGCACCTTTCTGTATTCACAATAACCAAAAACCCCAAACCACACCCACTGCCAATGGAGCCGATTCCAACACTTACTGGCAGTTCACTATAGCAACATCGCTATTCTGGAGATTTGCAGGTTATTAAGTCATTTACTCTTCTAGCTACCCAATAAGGCAGATCGTATTACTAAATCCCACTTTACAGATGAGGAAACTGAGACAAGTTAGGTAATTTGGCCAATGTCATACAGCTAGAAAATGGTAGTACCAGGATTTGAAGTCATGCCTTCTGACTTCAGAGTCTGAGTTCTTGACTATACTACACTTCCTGTGACACTTTTCTCCAAATGCATTTGTACACAGTTATAGTAAACAGGAGAATTGTTTGTCTGGATTTATCACTTACTTAGTAAGCATTGCAGTGTTATAATAAAGACTTAATCATTTAATGACAAAAAATAATATTCCTTTAAGCAAATATATGATTGATTGTTTACTTAACCCATTTATTCTGTTTTGGGCATTTAGATTTTTTCCTGGTTTTTCTATAAAAATAATGTGTCCTTAACATCTTTATTCATGTGGCTTCTAATATGTTTTAGAATATTTCATTAGGATAGTTTCGGTAGAAGCCAAAAATATGAGTCATTTTCTGGTACGTGTTGCCAAATCCTTTCCTAAAAGATTCTACCAATAAATTTTTAAATTGATGATGATTTGTTAGACATTGTTTTAATTTGAATCTCTTTGATTTATAATGAGGTTAGAAATTGCTCCATATGTTTTCTTTTCTTTTTTAAGTGGAGAGGTGATTTTTTAAAAATTGATAGACTGTTTTTAGAGCAGTTCTAGGTATACAGAAAATTTAGTTTTTATCATGAATGAGTGTTGGAGTTTGTTAAGTGCTTTTTTTGCATCTATTAATATGATCATATAATATTTTCTTCTTTAATCTGTTGATGTGATGGATTACAATAATTGATTTTTTAACATCGAACCAGCCTTGTATACCTGGAGTAAATCCCACTTGGTTGTGGTGCATAATTTTTTTTTTTATACGTTGTTGGATTTGATTTGCTAGTATTTTGTTGAGACATTTTGCATCTATGTTCATGAGAGAGATTTCCCTTCTTGTAATGTCTTTATCAGGTTTTGTCCATATGTTTTCTTAATTGCTTTTGTTATCCTTATATCTGGTCACTTTGCTGAACTCTTTGTCTTAGTTACTTATCATTATTTCTTTTCTATTTTCTAGGTAGCAACTATATTGGCACTTTTGTCTCTCCTTAGTATGTATGCCTCTCATTTCTATTTTCTATCTCATTGCATTAGCTATGATGATTAATACAATATTGAAAATACGGTCTCATGTCTGATTTTAATGGAAAAGACTCTAATGTTTCACCATCAAGTATGATTTTTGCTGAAGATTTCTGATTTATCAAGTTAAGGGCCTCTCCATCCATTACCCATTTGCAAAAAATATTTTTAATAAAATCAGAATAGATCTTGCTTTTCTTGCATTTATTGAGATATCTTTGTTGTTGTTAGGTGCTGTTGAGTTGGTTCTGACTCATAGTGACCCTATGTATAACAGAATGGAACAGTGCCTGGTCCTGCGCTGTTCTCACAATTGTTGCTATGTTTGAACCCATTGTTGTAGCCACTGTGTCAGTCCATCTCGTTAAAGATCTTCTTCTTTTTCCTCTACTTTACCAAGCATGATGTCCTTCTCCAGGGATTAGTCCCTCCTGATAACATGTCCAAAGTAAGCGAGATGCAGCACTTTAAAGAGGTCTTTTGCAGCTGATTTGCCCAATGCAATGTGTCTTTTGATTTCTTGACTGCTGCTTCCATGGGTATTGATTGTGAATCCAAGTAAAATGAAATCCTTGACCACCTCAATCATTTTTCCATTTGTCATGATGTTGCTTATTGGTCCAGTTGTGAGGATTTTTGTTTTCTTCATGTTGAGGTGTAATCCATACTGAAGGCTGTGGTCTTTGATCTTTTCAGTAAACGCTGCAAGTCCTCTTCACTTTCAGCAAGCAAGGTTGTGTCAGCTGCATAAAGCAGGTTGCTATTGAGTCTTCCTCCAATTCCAATGCACTGTTCTTCTTCATAGAGTCCAGCTTCTCAGATTATTTGCTCAGCGTACAGATTGAATAAGTATGGTGAAAGGATACAACCCTGACACATACCTTTCCTGACTTTAAACCACTTAGTATCCTCTTGTTCTGATCAAACAACTGTCTGTTGATCTATGTATAGGTTCCTCATGAGCAAAATTAAATGTTCTGGAATTCTCATTCTTCGCAGTGTTATCCATAATTTGTTATGATCTACACAGTGGAATGCCTTTGCATA
>NW_004444072.1:5647824-5674824 GCF_000243295.1 Trichechus manatus latirostris | reverse complement strand
ACAGTGGAATGCCTTTGCATAGTCAATAAAACACAGGTAAACATCTTTCTGGTATTGTCTGCTTTCAGCCAGGATCCATCTGACATCAGCAATGATACCCCTCTTTCCACGTCCTCTTCTGAATCCAGCCTGAATTTCTGGCAGTTCCCTGTTGATATACTGCTACAGCCACTTTTGAGTGATCTTCAGCAAAATTTTACTTGTGTGTGATCCTAATGATATTGTTCAATAATTTCCACATTCAACTGGATCACTTTTCTTAGGAATAGGCATAAATATGGGTCTCTTCCAGTCTGTTGGCCAGGTACTTGTCTTCCAAATTTCTTGGCATAGACGATTGAGCACTTCCAGCACTGCATCCATTTGTTGAAACATCTCAATTGATATTCCGTCAATTCTTGGAACCTTGTTTTTCGCCAGTGCCTTCAGTGCAGCTTGGACCTCTTCCTTCTGCACCATCGGTTCCTGACCATACGCTACCTTTTAAAATGGTTGAACATCGACCAATTCTTTTTGGTATAGTGACTCTGTGTATTCCTTCCATCTTCTTTTGATGCTTCCTGCACCATTTAATATTTTTCCCATAGAATCGTTCACTATTGCAACTCGAGGCTTGAATTTTTTCTTCAGTTCTTTCAGCTTAAGAAATGATGAGTGTGTTCTTCCTTTTCGGTTTCTATCTCCATGGGTTCCTCATCATATGCTACCTCTTGAAATGGTTGAATATGAACCAGTTCTTTTTGGTATAGTGACTCTGTGTATTCCTTCCATCATCTTTTGATGCTTCCTGCATCACTTAATATTTTCCCCATAGAATCCTTCACTATTGCGACTCGAAGCTTGAATTTTTTTTCAGTTCTTTCAGCTTGAGAAATGCCAAGCATGTTCTTCTCTTTCGATTTTCTATCTCCAGCCCTTTGCACATGTCATTTTAATACTTTACTTTGTCTTCTCGATCGGCCCTTTGAAATCTTCTGTTCAGTTCTTTTACTTCATCATTTCTTCCTTTTGCTTTAGCTATTTGACATTCAAGAGCAAGTTTCAGAGTCTCTTCTGACATCCATTTTGGTTGTTTCTTTGTTTCCTGTCCTTTTAATGACCTCTTGCTTTCTTCATGTATGATGTCCTTGATGTCATTCCACAACTTGTCTGGTCTTCGGTCATTAGTGTTCAACATGTCAAATCTATTCTTGCAGTGGTCTCTAAATTCAGATGGGATATACTCAAGGTCGCACTTTTGCTCTTGTAGACTTGTTTTAATTTTCTTCATCTTCAGCTTGAACTTGCATATAAGCAGTTGATGGTCTGTTTTGCCGTCAGCCCCTGGCCTTGTTCTGACGATGACATTGAGATTTTCCATCGTCTCTTTCCACAGATGTAGTTGATATGATTCCTGTGTATTCCAGCTGTTGAGGTCCATGTGTAAAGTCGCCGTTCATGTTGGTGAAAAAAGGTATTTGCAATGAAGAGGTCATTGGTCTTGCAAAATTCTATCATGCGATCTCCAGCATCGTTTCTATCACCAAGGGCATATTTTCCAACTACTGATCCTTTTTCTTTGTTTCCAACTTTCATATTCCAATCACCAGTAATTGTCAATGCATCCTGATTGCATGTGCCATCAATTTCAGACAACAGAAGCTGGTAAAAATCTTCAGTGTCTTCATCTTTGGCCTTTGTGGTTGGTGTGTGAACTTGAATAACAGTGGTATTAACTGGTCTTTCTTGTAGGTGTATGGATATTATCCTATCACTGACAGCGTTGTACTTCAGGATGGATCTTGACTTTTTTTTTTTGATGATGAATGCAATGTCATTCCTCTTCAAGTTGTCATTCCTGGCATAGTAGACCATATAAGTGTCCAATTCAAAGTGACCAATACAAGTCCATTTCAGCTCACTAATGCCTAGGAAATTGATGTTTATGCATTCCATTTCATTTTTGATGATTTTCCATTTTTGACAATTTCCAGTTTTCCTGGATTCATACTTCGTACATTCCACATTCCAATTATTAATGGATGTTTGCAGCTGTTTCTTCTCATTTTGAGTTGTGCCACATCAGCAAGTGAAGGTCCCAAAAGCTTGACTCCATCTACATCATTAAGGTTGACTCTACTTTGAGGAGGCAGCTCTTCCCCAGTCGTCTTCTGAGTGTCTTCCAACCTGGGGGAGTCATCTTCTGGAACTATATCAGACAATGTTCTGCTGCTATTCATAAGGTTTTCACTGGCTAGTTCTTTTCAGAAGTACACTGCCAGGTCCTTCTTCCTAGTCTGTCTTAGTCTGGAAGCTCAGTTGAAACCTGTCTGCCATGGGTGACCCTGCTGGTATCTGAATACTGGTGGCATAGCTTCCAGCATCAAAGCAACACACAAGCCCCCACAGTATGACAAACTGATAGACAGGTAGTATGATAGACATACTATAATTGGTATGTTTTATTACCAATTAAGAGCATTATTGTATGACATGTTTATGGTTTGCTAATTTATACTGTGTTTTATTGCCAATTAGGGAATTGTTGTATGACATATTTATGTTCTTGTTTACTACATATGTTTCAAGGCTATGTTGACTAATTAAAAATGATGGGAATTGTTTAGTGATATATTTATTTTAATTTAAAGAGATTTGATTAATGTTACATTTCATTATCACAGAGTGCAAGTGCACAGCTGAATTTAAGAAGTTATTTATGACATACTTTATCTGCTTCCAAGGTTAAAAAACCTGTTGCCCTTGCGTCGATTCTGACTCATAGCAACCCTATAGGATGGAGTAGAACTACCCCATAGTGTTTATAAGGAGCAGCTGGTGGATTCGCACTACCGACATTTTGGTTATAGCTAGTGGTTAAAGAGGATTGGAGAAATGTATATGTTTCTATTTCTAAGCTCAGAAATTCTCTATTTCTAACTTCACATTATAAGTGACTTATGCATAGATGTTTAAAAGCATTATAAAAATCATCATCACAGTGTAAAAAGCATTGAAGCACACGTAATAGTGACTTACACATATGTGGTGTAAGAACATTACAGAATCAGTGTGATTTGAGAGCATACAGAAAGTATATATAACAAGAAAGTATATATAACAGAAAGATTTAATATCCAGAATATATAAAGTACTCCTACAATTCAACAGCAAAAATATAAACCCAATTAAAAATTGTGCAAAGGACTTGAATAAACATTTCACCAAAGAAGATAAACAAATGGCAAGTAAGCACATGAAAAGATGCTCAGCCTCATTAGTCATTAGAGAAATGCAGATCAAAACCCCAATGAAATACCATTTTTCATCCACTAGAATTGCTAGTATCAGAAAACCAGAAGATAACAAGTGTTGGTGAGGATGTACAGAAATTAGAATCCTTATCTATTATTGGTAAGAATGTAAAATGGTGCAGCCGCTGTGGAAATCAGTTTGGCATTTCCTCAAAAAGTTAGAAATAGACTTAACATATGACTCAGAAATTCTACTCGTAGGCATATACCCAAAAGATTTGAAACCAGGGACTCAAACAGATACTTGTACACAAAAGTTCATTGCTACCTCCTGAAATGGTTGAAGGAATACACAGAGTCACTATATCAAAAAGAATTTTCGACATTCAATCATTTCAGGAGGTAGCATATGATCAGGAACTGATGGTACTGAAGGAAGACGTCCAAGCTGCACTGGCGTCAATGTCGAAAACCAAGGCTCCAAGAATTGACAGAATACCAATTGAGATGTTTCAACAAATGGATGCAGTGCTGGAAGTGCTCACTTGTCCATGCCAAGAAATTTGGAGGACATCTACCTGGCCAACTGACTAGAAGAGATCCATATTTATGCCTATTCCCAAGAAATGTGATCCAACCAAATGTGGAAATTATCAAACAATATCATTAATATAATAGACAAGTAAAATTTTGCTGAAAATCATTCAAAAGTGGCTGCAGCAGTATATCAACAGGGAACTGCCAGAAATTCAGGCTGGATTCAGAAGAGGACTTGGAAAGAGAGATATCATTGCTGATGTCAGATGGATCTCGGCTGAAAGTAGAGAATACCAGAAAAATGTTTACCTGTGTTTTATTGACTATTCAAAGGCGTCCGACTGTGTGGATCATAACAAATTATGGATAACATTGTGAAGAATGGGAATTCCCGAACATTTAATTGGGCTCATGAGGAACTGTATATGGATCAAGAGGCAGTTGTTCGACCAGAACAAGGGGGTACTGCATGGTTTAAAGTCAGAAGAGGTGTGTGTCAGGGTTGTATCCTTTCACCATACTTATTCAATCTGTATGCTGAGCAAATAATACTAGAAGCTGGACTCTATGAAGAAGAATGGGGCATCGAATTGTTGGAAACTCATTAACAACCTGCGTTTTGCAGATGACACAGTGTTGCTTGCTGAAAGTGAAGAGGACTTGAAGCACTTACTGATGAAGATCAAAGACCACAGCCTTGGAAGAAGTACAACCAGAATGCTCCTTAGAAGCAAGAATGGTGAGATTATGTCTTACATACTTTGGACATGTTATCAGGAGGGATCAGTCCCTGGAGAAGTACACCATGCTTGATAAAAGGGAAGGTCAGTGAAAAAGAGGAAGACCCTCAAAGAGATGGATTGACACAGTGGCTGCAACAATGGGCTGAAGTATAACAACGATTGTTAGGATGGCACAGCACCGGGCAGAGTTTCATTCTGTTGTAATAGGATCGCTATGAGTCAGAACCAACTCGATGGTACCTAATACCAGCAATAAAGTTCATTGCAGTATTATTCACAATAGCCAAAAGGTGAAAAAAATACAAGTGTATGTTGAGAGATGAACAGATGAACAAAAACATGATATATGCATACAAAAAAAAAAACCCATTGTTGTCATCGATTCCGACCCATAGCGACCCTATAGGACAAAGTAGAACTGCCCTATAGGGTTTCCAAGGAGTGACTGGTGAGTTCGAACTGCTGGCATTTTGTTTAGCAGCCAAGCTCTTAACTACTGCACCCCCAGGGTTCCCATACAGTGGAATATTATTCAACCCTAAAGAGAAATGAAGTTCTGTTACATGCTACGACATGGGTGAACCTTACAAACTTTATGCTGAGTGAAATAAGTTAGACACAAAAGGACAAATATCGTATGATCCTACTTACATGAAATATCTAGAATAGACAAATGTCTGGAGACCAAAGTTTATTAGTGGCTACTAGGGCTTAGGGGAAAGGAGAAAATGGGGAGTTACTGCTTAAAGGGTACTGAGTGTTTGTTTAGGGTAATGAAAAACTTTTGGAAGTGGATAATGGTGATGGTTGCACAACATTGTGAATGTAATTAATGTTACTGAATTGTACACTTCTAAATGGTTAAAATGGCAAATGTTTTATGCATATTTTCCCACAATAAATTTTTTTTTAATTAAAAAAAGGAGGGGGGATAACAAGTGTTGGGGAGAATGTAGAGAAATTGTAACCCTCTTCCACTGCTGGTGAGAATGTAAAATGGTGCTGTGGCTGTGGAAAAGTTTGAAAGTTCTTCAAAAAGTTAAACATAGAATTATCATATGACCCAGAAATTCCATTCCTAGATATATACCCAAAATAATTGAAAACAGGAACCCAAACAGATACTTGTATGAAAATGTTCGTGGTGGCATTATTCACAATAGCCAAGAGCTGGAAACAACCCTAGTGTCCGTCAACAGATGAATAAAACAAAATGTTAAATATACATACAATGGAATATTATTCAGCCATGAAAAGGAATGAAGTTCTGATATATGCTGCAACATGAACAAATCTTGAAAAATTGTTCTATGTGAAATAATCCAGGCACGGAAGGACAAATATTGTATGACTACACTTATATGAAATATCTGTAATAGGTAAACTCATCGAGACAGAAGGTAGATTAGAGGTTACCAGAGGCTGGAAGAAGGGGGGACTGGGGAGTTATTGCTTAATGGTTACAGAGTTTGGGAAAATGGAAAAATTTTGGAAATAAATAGTGGTGATGGTTGCACAACATTGTGAATGTAATTAATGCCACTGAATTGTACACTTAAAAATAGTTGAAATAGCATATTTTATCATCATGGAAGAAAAAAAAGAGCAAAAACCACCAAAAAAACAAAGCATATATAAAGGCAGTGAGTAAGTTTAGGAAACATAACACACTTGTTGTACACCTATTTGGCTAAACAGTGAACAATCTCTAATTATGATAATGTAAACAAAATTAGCTTTATTAAAAATTGTGATGCAATTATACTGAGAGGATGTGAGCCCTGGTGGTGCAGTGCTTAAGAGCTCAGCTGCTAACCAAAAGGTTGGCACTTTGAATCCGCCAGCCGCTCCTTGGAAACCCTATAGCGCAGTTCTCTGTAGAAGAAAGGGGACAAGATTTATGTTATCGAAGACTTCCCTACGTTCAGAGTTTTCTTTGATTGCCAAGGCTGGAAGATAACAACTTTTATTTTATAAAGGAAGCCAGTAGTCCTAGAAACACACTTAGATAAACAAAGCTACCAGCAAGGCTTCTCTATGGGGTTTTCCATGCAATTCAAGTCTAGTGTCCTAAAAAAAAGTCTCCAAGGTCAAATTAATGGGAGATCACTAAATACACCTGCCTTTTGAGATTTAAAATGTATATTAGCATGTTAAAGGTTCCAGCATTCCCTCAATTTTTTTGCCACCAGAATTCTTTTTTAAATTTATCCATTAAGTGTTCAAGGAACTAAAGTTTGGGAAACAGTGCTAAGTAGTTCCACTCACACCCTCGTGGTGCATTAAGAGCCACTTACTAGGGAGTTTAGAGTGTAAAACAGTGTATTACAGGGTATGTTGAGGGATAGGGGTGAGACCTAATGTTAGTATATTTTTCTTGGTTGATTCCTAATGCCAGCAGCCCCCTGAGCCAAAAGAAGGTCTCAGGAAAGATCATTGCTCCCTTTATCCGGTTATGGAGGTTATTAAGTTTGCCTGAGGCCAGCTTTTACAAGCAGATCAGGTGATGTGGGTTCAAGAGGTAGAAGTCAGGGTGACCACTACTGCTGCTTCTAAATTCTTGAATATTGTTGTTAGCTTCTAGTGCTCTTGCAGCTTTTTTCCCCTTTCTATTTGATGTTGTTTATAGACCTTTTGATAACGATTTATTGCTTTCTTTTGCATAGTAAATCACTAAAACCCGTTGCCATCAAGCTGATTCTGACTCATAGCAATGCTGTAGGCCAGAGCAGAACTGCCCCATAGGGCTTCCAAGGAGTGGCTGGTGGATTTCAACTGCTGACCTTTTGGTTAACAGCCAAGCTCTTAACCAAACCCGTTGCCGTTGAGTCAATTCTGATTCATATACCTAGTAGTAAAACACTATGAAGAAAAATAGTACAAAGAAGAAAATAAAAGTCATTTGTAATCTCACCACTTAGAAATATCCATTGCAATGAACAACTTTTTGTCTGTGTGTATTGTGTATACAAATGTGAGTTGGTGTATTTTTACAATATAAATTTGTATCTTTGTTTTCTTAACTCACATTATATCATGGACACTTTTCTATCCCATTTTAAATAATTTGTATACATCTTTTTAAATGATTTCTCAATAGCACATCATTTGAAGGTACCATAATTTATTTATCCATTTCCCTATCATTGCATATTCAGGTTGTGTTTACTTTTCAACAGCTATGTAAATAAAATGAAAATGCAATCTGTTTCTTATGGGACCACATGAAAAATAACACAATAGATTTTCACCAAACTTGGAGTGTGCGTTTGGGATGGCTGGACTTAAAGTACAGGCTGTGTAGAATAGGGCATACTCATGTTGTGGAGTCCTGCGGGGCACCTCAAATTGATGAACAAGAATCCTCGAGAGCAACTGCAATGAAAAGAAAGACTCATGAAACTGCCAACTTGGGTGGAGGTGCAGGAGACTTGACAACCATATTAAGACACGACAAAAAACAAACCGCATGGCTTCCATTTTTGTGTCCCCAATGGAAAGCATGAAAGCATAGAAACCTAATCACTACTGATTTGCAATCAAACTGCTTTTTATGTAGGTATGAGGAATACCAAGGACATTGCTGTCCAACAGAATTTTGTAATAATGGAAGTCTAGAATATCCACTGTCAAACACTTGGGACAAGAAGCCAACCAGGGAGAAGCAAAATTATCTATTAGGCCATCGATAGATCAATTAATTCATCTATCAACCCATTCTTCCTTCTGTCTTTCTAACCACCTATCACCCTGTTGGCAGCTGCCTGGGTTTCCCCATGATCTTCAGCCTTATGAAGTCACCTTTTCATTGAATGTTTAAAAGAATAGCTTGAGCTCTTATCCTGAGGATAAGGAGAGACTTAATGTTCCTTTGATATCTCTGAGAATTCTTAGAATTTCCAGCTGAATTTTAAAAAATATCACTTGTATCTTTCCTCCCTTCTCCCTACCCTGCTTCAGCCCAAGATAAAACACAGCCCCTTTCTTTTTTTACTCAAGGTTCTTCTCACATAAGGTAGTCATGTGTAGTAGAATTTACTCAAGATTTGGCATTAAAGCTAGGCTGTTTCTCCATGGTCAGTTTTCCACCTTGGTCCCCTTGGTCTCCAAGATCTTGCTCTCCTCTCGTCTTCTTAATTTATCATCTTTCATCCTTTCTCAGTCTATCCATCGGAAGTTCATATTTTTTCCCATTTTTTAGCAGAGCAATGCAGTTCTTTCACTTAAATAGTCCATTCTGGTTGTGTCTTGTGGGTTTCCTCTTTTATCCTAGAGAGATCATCAAGATACCCTTCTAAACCTTGATGATCTCCCCCTTAGAAGAAAATGCACCCAACATTTAACATAAAAAACTTTCACCTACCCATTCATATCATCTGTGAACTCTTGCTGTTCAGTCTTCCATCCATCCATTTATTTAATCTATTGATCACCTTGTCTGCTCATGTTCCGCATTAATCTATTTCTCATCCTCTGGGGACTCAGAACTCTCTAAGGGAAATTTCCTCTCACTTTTTTTTTTCTGGTGTGAAATTTATGCATTACAAAACTATCAGCTGCCTTGAAATAGATAATGGGGAAATAGATAAGAGGTGCCTGACAGGGAACAAGAGTTATCTTTGCTTTGGGCAAAGGAAGGGTAGATAAGACCCAAGTTAGAATTAAGTGGACAAAGACAACTGAGATTGCAGGCCAGTCCCTGCAAGGGCCGGGCCAGGAATGAGATGCTTACAAATGTCAAAAGGTACTGGGTTGGTGGAAATACACACACTCAAACACCCCTATACACATTCAGACGTACTTAACACTATCTTGTGCTTACCTTGAATGCAGCCCTGCTCCCATTTTACTGATGATAAAGTACAAGCAGTAATAAACTTGTAAAGTCTTTAACAAGAGTGTTTCTGAAAGTTTAATTCCTTCAGTATGTCATAGAGGTTCTGCAATTGGATGGGTCACTGCCAGTGCTAGAACTGTAATATATGTATTTATGTTATATATCAATATTTAATATTTATATTATATATCAGAAAATCAAAGCCAAACCTGTTGCCATCAAGTTTGTCACAACTCATAGCGACCCTATAGAATAGAGTAGAAATGCCCCATAGGGTTTCCAAGGAGCAGCTGGTGGATTTGAACTGCCGACCTTTTGGTTAGCAGCTGAGCTCTTAACCATTGTACCACCAGGGCTCTGTATTATATATCAGGATTTATTTAAAATTTGTATTATATATCAGGATTGCTTTAGATTTGCTGTTTGTTCTTACTCAGAAGGAGTCCCTGGGTGGCACAGTTAAGCGCTCAACTACTAGCTGAAAGGTTGGTGGTTTGAGTCCACCCAGAGGAATCTTGGAAGGCAGGCCTGGAGATCTTCCCAAAGGTCACAGCCTCGAAAACCCTACGGAGCAGTTCTGCTCTGAAATACATGGGGTTGCCATGACACGGAATCAAATAGACTCCTTGGCAACTAACAACATTTTTTTTAAGTAGTTGAGCTTAATTTTGTAGCATTAGAAAGATAGGCCAAGTTTGAAATAAATTCTGTTCTTCAAAATACAAATTCCATGCTTCAAAATACTCCCACACCACCCTAAAAATGATCAACTATTGCCTTTTTTCTTAGGCAGGAAAAGTTACTCCGATTGGATACAGAGTTGCAAACTGCTTGACTGAAAAACTTCCCAGGGTGAGCATTTTCACTATGCATTTGGGCTTATATCTTTATTTACTTTGCACATGAACATTAAAAGATAAGACAACTCTCAACTTTCCGTATGAAGTTGTATAGACTTATAACATGGTCAGTTTGGATTTACTGTATTTTGAGGCCTTCTATTGCTTTTCTCTAAGGGAGTAAAAATTCCAAACTTAACATTTTCCAGCTTTACAAAAACTACATGGTATTAAATTTATTTCAGTAGGAAATAGTCATTTATGGTATGTTTTCTAACTTGGCTTACTTCCTGGTTATTTTCTAAATAAAGCTATAAAAATATGCTGCTTATTTCCACATATAAATTTTAGGAAATTTTATTATTTGGAGCTATAGTCCTCTATGAAGGAGCTCTGGTGGCCCAGTAGTTAAAGCGCTCGGCTGCTAACTGAAAAGTCTGCAGTTCGAACCCACCAGTTGCTCCATGAGAGAAAGATGTGGCAGTCCTTTTCTTCCGTAAAGATTTACAGCCTTGGAAACCCCACGGGGCAGTTCTACTCTGTCCTTTAGGGTTGCTATGAGTCAGAATCCACTCGATGGCAGTAGGTAGTCTCCCATGTACTTACTACAAACATGCAATTAAGGGTATTTATTGATTGGTATAGATCAGTCCTGTTAATATTTTTAAAACCATAATTTATCTAAATAAAATCAATCTATGTAAGATTCTAACTGTTTTCTTGCCTCATTGTAGCTCATTACTCCACCTGAGGCAAAAAAGTTTTTCAACTTCAGATATCCACCTGCTGGAGCTGAAAGAGTGTTTTATGGCAGAGCAAATGACCCTCAGATTGCACCTAACTTGACACATGGCATAAAATCCAGAAGCTCAATACCGGTAACATGTTTTTCTTTTTTTCCCCTGCACATTATTCACTTACTAAGGTGAAGATGCACAAACGACATATTGGTGAGATTCATTTCCTTCCCACCCTTCTTTTTACTAGCCCTTCCTCAATCTGTCCTCTAAAAATGTTAATCTTGAGCAATGAAAAAAATTCAAGAAGGAGCAGCCAAGTCAGTGTAGAGAAGCCAGTGGTCTAAGCCACAAACTATATCTTCTCCCTGTTAGATAATAAAAGACAAGTTGCATCCCATTTTCTCCAAGTAAAGAGGGGTGCTGTCAGGCTGTGTTAGAGAACAAAGAAAACAGTCTTGGAGACTCTTGCCTACAGAGTGTGGCTATATATACACGGCGTATTGATTGCATGAAAAGTCTAGATTCAGATAACCCCATCTGTATATTTGGAGCGAACTTGTGGAAATCACATGTTTCCTGTGCTTGCCATTCCCACTTTTATGGAATTTTTATTTAAGTAACCTGGAAGGTCCTGCCATAACCTTTTAACCCTATGTAAAGCACATATTGAGGCTGATGAATACATAAGCTTCATAGCCCCAATTCTGACATTTCATTTGGGGGTGAGAAAAGCTAATGATAAGGATGAAATGTTTTCCTACAATCATATATTCTCCTCTCCCCAGCTGTTGACTGGGGTTACAGTTTTCAGATTTGTATTTTTTGTTTTTACATGTGTGCTTTTTATGATTTCTTTAGGCAAACATGTTGATAAATCCACAGCCTATTACCACATTTCAACAAAAAATTAAAGATGAAAAAGAATCTATATATTTTAGCCATCAACGAGCACCATTAGGAAAATCTCATGATCAAACAGCAGGATTACCTAAAGGAATGGATGTAATCAATACGACCTTTGGGACAGCAGTCATCAGAGGTAGTGAAAACATAAGAGGTGGTGAGGGGGTGGTAAAATAAATCTTCTTGGGAAATGGGATTAACTCTTCTGCTGGTGTAGTATTTGGAGAGTTGTGTAGACGACTGTAAATGATGATTCAAGAATAAAAGAATCATAGCAAGAATCAGAACCTTAGCGTTCATATGTGTCAAGGTGGTACAAGCTCAGACTTTGGAGCAGGGATTCAGTGAGTATACTAGAACTGGTGTAAAGACTGGAGAGACTCAGAAAAGTTGACATTGAGACCAGCTATGAGGATTGCAACCCCTTCCTGGTCATCCATTTGTGTGTTTTATTTCTACCAATGCCTCTTATGTGTTCATAACTCTTAACTCTCTGTTTCATAAAGTAGACCATGGGACAAGGAAGTGTGGTAAATGCTGCATACCGCACTGCATCTATGCAGATCCATAATAGTTGCATATTCTCCAAGTACGAGGCAGTGTATATGGCAGGCTTCACTGCCATTTTGAGGCGGAGTAGAGCATGTCTTGTAAACGAGAACAATCTATTACAGAACTGCTCACTGGCCATGCTTTTCTTCTGAAGCCCCAGCCTCCCGCCATGTTGTTGGACACCTTTCTCTACACTAACCTCACATTCCTCTCCTACTATCCTTTCCAGGCCTCTTACCCTTTTCCTCCAGGGGGCTTACCACAGGAGACCCCAAAGTCCATTTTTATTTATCCTGCAAAGAAATTCAGTTCTTGCTTTGTATTTTTGCACCCATTAAAGCTCTGCACCAGAAAACAAATCTAGGCCCACTAGGTTATTTTCCTTAACATCTACCCTGGAGATAAACCATGCTGCTCCCTTAGAATGCAGAATCTGCAATTGTACCTTATTGCATCTGATCTAAGGTGCCATCGAGTGTAAGACACCTGAGAGATGTTAAAATAGCTGTTATCTAGGGTTAGTTCATTTTTAATATGGAAAGTATTTTCTAGGTATACTTTTAAATATATACTAGAAAGAATGCTTTAAAATGTGTGTGTGTGTGTTTGTGTGAATAGGGGAATGGTTTAACATATCAAAAGAAGTACTACTTTACAGGGTTATTTTAAGTGGAAGCATCTTCTGGTATTCTTAACTATTTGTTTACAGGTCCCAATCCTTGGGAGAGGCCAAAAGAAAGGAAAATGTGTTAATCTATGTTAGGTGCCAACTGTGTTGGTTGAAAGGGAAGAATGAAACTGTAAAGGAAGGTACATTTAAAAGTTATTATGTAACACAATGAAAACAAAATAATTCACATATTCAAAAGTGGGGACCACCAGTCATGGGAAAGCAGCTGTTAAACAAACATCTAATAGCTCTGGGTTTGGAGCCAGTAGAATGAAGAATTTCTTCCTGATTCCAATGATTTCTCTGACGTCTTTGGCTACTTTTGAGGATAGAGTTTCAGATCAAAAGAGACTCCAGGTGTGTGCTCCAGTCTGTAACTGGCAAAATTTGCACCACGGCTACTCCGTAGAGCATTGGGGTTTCTGTAACTGATGTGTGATTCAAGTCTGCTTAGGTCATCTTGAGAAGTCTGGAGCAAACTAAAACCAAATTTGTGCAGAGATTCTCAGAATCAGGAATTTAACTGGGCTTGCAACAGTGGCCCAGGGGAACCTAAACAGTTAGCATTCTTCAGAATGCTAGGGAGTGAGTCAGGTCAAGTGGGGGTCCTAGCATAGTTCACCTAAGCTCTGTCCTGTCTTTTTTGATAAATTTTCATTTATGTTGGCTTCATGATCTCCTAGGGTGTCAGTGTGGCTTATGCAGTCAGCATACTCCATTTGTCATTTATTCTAGCCAATTTAAAAGCGTTATAAATGGATGAAAAATACCTTAAAGTTGGTAACTTTCATTAATTCTGCTTTCAGAATTCTCAGCTAGAGATGTGGTGAATCCACCAAAATCCTATGAAGAAGTATTGAAAGAAGGAAAAGAAGGACATGATCTATATATTGTTTCTCACAATGATTATGATGTGGGTAAGTGTCCTCCAGTTTAAAATGGGCCTGAGTATTTGGGACCGTCAGATTCATGCCTGGTGCATAATAGGTGCTCCATAAATGATACCTGTTATTATTATTCTTAAGGTCATAAACACTGAAAGCTGGGAACATATATACTTATGCATTTTATATATAAAATGTGGAAATATATATATATCATTAAAATAAAAAAGCAGCTAAGAAAGTTTGAATGTTATATAGTCGTGCTTTATTTTAGTGGTTTTAGAGTTTATAAGTTCTTTTTTTTTATAGAAAGCAAGTGGACACTGTCTTTTTCTTTTTTATTGTACTTTAGACGAAGGTTTACAGAACAAATAGATTCTCATTAAGCAGTTAGTACACATATCGTTTTATGACAATGGTTAACAACCCCACGACACGTCGACACTGTCCGTTCTCAACCTTGGGTTTCCTATTACCAGAGTTTCCTATTGCCTTCTAGTCCTTATTCCTGGGCTGTTGTGCCCCATTAGTCTCGCTTTGTTTTATGGGGCTGTCTAATCTTTGGCTAAAGGTTGAACTCAGGAGTGACTTCATTGCTGAGCTAAAAGTGTGTCTAGGGCCCATACTCTCAGGGTTTCTCCAGTTTCTGTCAGGCCAGTAAGTCTGGTCTTTTTTTGTGAGTTAGAATTTTATTCTACATTTTTCTCCAGCTCTGTCTGGGTTACAAGTTAGTTCTTATTCTAAGTGCTTAGCTTTATATGAGGAATATTGGGTAGTGGTCACGTGACTTAGATCCTAGCTTGTCCATTTGCTACCTTTTAGACCTTGGACAACTTCCTTATCTAATCTCTTAAATGGGGGGTAATAATAGTACTGGGAATCCCTGGGGAGTGAAAATTGTTAAAGTGCTCAGTTGCTATCTGAAAGGATGGATGTTCAGGTCTACTCAGATGCACCTCAGAAGAAAGGCCTGGTAATCTACTCCTGAAAAATCAGTCATTGAAAATCCTGTAGAGCATAATTCCACTCTGACACACATGGGGTCATCATGAGTTGAAGTTGACTCAATGGCAACTGGTTTGTCGCATAACATTGTTGTGAGGATTAAATGAGCGCATGGAAAATGCTTAGCATAGTGCCTGGAGCTCAATGAATATTAGTCATCATTATTAAGTGATCTTGTTTAATAACAACATATTACTAGAATTATTCTACAGCACAATGAAAAGGCATTAGATGTTTATAATGCTGTAAAATACAACTTCATTGCCAATTTGTTGATGGTAGTAGAGCCTTGATATAACAGAGGATTGAAAATTAGACTCTGGTACATGTCCTGAGAGGAGCCCAGGTGGCACAGTGGTTAAAGTGCCCAGCTGCTAACCAAAAAGTTGGCAGTTTGAACCCACCAGCCACTCTGCGGGAGAAAGATGTGGCAGTCTGCTTCTGTAAAGATTGATAGCCTTAGAAACTCTATGGGGCAGTTCTACCCTGTGCTATAGGGTAGCTATGAGTGGGAATCAACTCAACAGTTGGAAGCAACAGCTGCCCTTCACTCAGTGCAATGCCCTTCTCTCTGTTTTTTTTTTTAATTGTTGTAAAAATATATATAACACAACATTTGCCAATTCAACATTTTTCACGTGTAATTGATATCAATTACATTATCTCCTTTCTGATTTCTTTACTTTTTCTCCTCCATAGCGCTCTCACACCATACTCCTTCTCTCTGATCATGGGTGGGGCTTGTCTCTTACCCCATTTCTCCATCTTTCGGAATCTGCCATTCTCTTCTCTCCTAGCCGGTCTCTGCTGGTTCCCAGTCCTGAGATTGCCTCCACCCCCCCACTCAGCTGGACGCTGCCTCCTGCGACTCGGATGCCGCATTCCTCTTCACTACCTCGACTTCTCCAGCCCTCCACCACTCCTTTCTGCCCGCCCTGCTTCCATCCTTCCCTCCCTTCCTTCCTTCCCTCTCTCCCTCGCTTTCTTCTTCCTTTCCTCTTTCTCACCCACCCTCCCTCCGTCCCTTTCTGCTTTCCTCTTTTCTTCCCTCTTTCTCTTGTGAAAATATTTTATTCATGCTTTGAAAAATTTTAGCTTCTATTTTGCAGTCTAACCTAATACCTTTTAATTATTTTTAAAGGCACTGTATTAATAAACATTGAACTTATAATGAGGTATCTTGTATGCACTTAGCAGTCTGAGAAAAATTATTGTAGATTTTTTTTTTGAAAGAGCCCTAATGGGCCACAACATAACTGAAATTACCTTCCTTTGCATATTTTGATGGAAGTTTCATTAGCCACTTGAAAAGTCCTAGAACCTAATCTTTTTAATATTGTCCTTATTTTTTCTCATAATGAAAGTACCTTTTATATTATAAAAAATACATAATTGTAGAAAATTTAAATATCATGAAAATTTAAAGAAAAAGTAAAAGTAATCTTGAAAAGCCATTAGCCAAAGATATCTATATTTGATTTATTGGTGAACATCTTTCTAACCCACATCCATTGAACTATCTTTAGATAAATGGGACAATACTCTCCATGCTTTTGGGGAATAAGCTATATACATTTTTAATCATTTTACTGAAAATAAGGAGACCTGGTGACACAGTGGAGCCCTGGTGGTACAGTGGTTAAGAACTTGGCTGCTAACCAAAAGTTGGGCAGTTCAAATCCACCAGCTGCTCCTTGGAAACCCTATGGGGCAGTTTTACTCTGTCCCATAGGGTCGCTACGAGTTGACTTGGTGGCAACATGTTTTCAGTGGGCGGCACAGTGGTTAATCGCTCGGCTGCTAACCAAAAGGTTGGTGGTTTGAACCCATCAGCCTCTCAAAGAGAAAGATGTGGCAGTCTGCTTCTGTAAAGATTCAAATAAAAAAAAAAGGACCCGTTGCCATCAAGTCAATTCTGACTTATAGCAACCCTATAGGACATGGTAGAACTGCCCCATAGGGTTTCCAACACTGTAGTCTTTATGGAAACAGACTGCCACATCTTTCTCTTGTGAAGTGGCTAGGGGGGTTTCCATGAACCGCCCGCCTTTTGGTTAGCAACCAAGCACTTAACCACTGCACTGCCAGAGCTCCTTTGTAGAGATTACAGCCTTGAAAACCCTATAGCGCAGTTCTCCTCTGTCCTACAGGGTCGCTATGGCTTGGAAACGACTTAAAGGCCATGGGTGGGTTTACTGAAAATATGTCAAGGACATCTTTGAATAGCAGTAAATATAGATCTATAACATCTTAGAAATGCACTTAATTTTAATCACTACTAAAGTAACAGATACTTTTATAAAATGCAAGCTATATAGAAATATATACAAAGAAAACCTCCCATAATTTCCCATCTTCCACAGATGATACTGGTAGTAAATATTTTTCTTTGCACATTCCTATATGTGCATGTATGTGTGTGCTTTGCTCCACATTATATATACTTAGTTTTCCATCTTAGATGCCTTTTCAGGGAGCCCTGGTGACGCAAAAGGTTAAGCACTTGGCTGCTGATTGAAAGGCTGGCAGTTCAAACCCACCCAGCAGCTCTTTGGGAGAAAGACCTGACAATCTGCCTCCATAAAGATTATAGCCTAGGAAACCCTATGGGCAGTTCTACTCTGTCACATGGGGTTGCTATGAGTTGAAATCAACTCAGTGGCATCTAACACACACACACACACATGCACACACACACACACACTGATGTCTTCATGTCAGTATCTATATCGTGTTTTTCTCTATTACAAAATACATGTTGTTTATGTATCTTTGTGAATGTGATCTGCTATTTCTTTAGGATACATTGCTAGGTTTCTGAGCAATTGAAATCTTCACTCTCAGAGCCAGAATTCCCATTGCCATCAAGTCGATTCCGACTCACAGTGACCCTATAAGACAGAGTAGAACTGTCTCATAGGGTTCCCAAGGCTGGAATCTTTACAGAAGCAGACTGCCACATCTTTCTCCTGCAGAGCGGCTGGTGGGTTCCAGCCTGCTGACCTTTCAGTTAGCAGCCAAGCACTGCCTTTGCACATACAGTGTGTACAAATTTCTGTTTCCCTACACCCTTCTCTGTACTGAATTTTGCCAGTCTTCTTCATTCCTGATTAACTGAGAGGTAAGTTATGATTTTTCATTACTGTTTTTATTTACAGTATTTGGGTTACTAGTGAGGCGGAATATCTTTTCTCCATTTCTTATTCTCTTAGCTATTCCCTAGTTACAGTCCTACCTCTTCTCTTAGCTAGAAATGGAAAACTAACACCACAGCATGACTTGAAAAAAGCTTAGAGTCAGAGCTTAAATATAAAGACCTCCCTGTTGGGCGCTCAGCCCTGAATCACCCCTTGAATGTTTCTGATATGAGAGAAGTGATCCCATTGAAATAGGAAGGTTGCAGTGTTCTGATGATCTCACCAAATCTGAGTGAGAGGAAGTACAGAACTCCAGCCTCTCGACCTTAGCTTACTGGAAGGACTGCTGGAGTTCCAAAGCATTGCAGTGTATCTCCCAATCTTCCTGTGCTTTTTCTCATTAGTATCTGTCTTTCTCTGACATCATTTCCCCATTTACTTTCCAAACTGTAATGTAAGGAACTCGTGTGTAGGACCCCACCCACTTCCCAGCTCCCTGTCACCAGTAACCAAATGTGTGATTCCTTGCATTGGTACAGTTTCCTTCTTTGTCAGACTCATTTTCAGTGTCAACGACAGCATAATGTGCTTCTTGCAAAACGAAGTCATTTGTGTTCTTTAAATTGGAAGCCTTCCTTTTTTTCACAGGGGAAGTAAAGAACAGAAAGTATAACCCAGCAAGTTTCCATAGGTTTGGCTTGTATGGAGTCCCAACACCACATTTTAATGATGGACGAACCATGGCAAAAACTTTATACTGGCTCCACGAACTACAAATGTAAGTTCAATTGTATTGTGCCCTGGAACAAGTGTTAGATATTTCACATGTGGACTTAAAGCAAAGTTCATTTTTTAATTTAATTTTTATAAGAGGTAGTACATTGAACATAAAATGAATAGAAAAAGGCGTACAGTGAACTGCTTCCCCTGCTGATCCTCATTCTATTCAATTCTCCCAGAGATAACCATGATACTGGTTGTTATTTATTTATTTATTTATTTATTTTGTATGTGTATGTATCATTCTAAAGTTATTTCATGCCTTTACAAGCAAATATAAGGACATATATGTCTGTTTTTAAATCTATGGGATCAACTCTATTTACGTCTTAAAGAAAGTGGGCTTTCAAATCTCCACAAGGATTATTACATCACATAGAATTCATCTAACATTTATTATTCCGTTTTATTTAAGAGTTATTTGGGCACCGAGCATCTGACTTAACTCTGACCTTTTTATGCCTTCATTATATATATGACTGCTTCCCTAGAAAATGAAAATGATGTTCCTAGTTTTTGTTTTTGTTTTTTTCTTTTTCCTGTGTTATATTTTCTATTTGAGCCAACATTTAACATTAGGAGATTACTCATAAAAATCCAGATTTCCTGCTATGCTTAAAACAATCAAGGGAACATTGTTTATGGAACAGTATTTTATGTGGTTGTACTTTTTTGTATTTTGAAACTTAATTGGACTATTCTAGCTGAAGCAGTAGGGATATTCTTTATTTCGTTGGTTGTGTGATTTTTTAGAAAGCTTGCTCACTACTGTATTCTTCAGTGTGATTTCTGTTATAAACTTGGAGTCAAACATGTTTTTTACATTTTAGCCGTCTCCAATTTTATATGCACTATTTTAATGTAAATTTGGTTTATCCTCCACTTTTAAGGAGTGTATTTCCTTTGTAAAACTATATCCCCTTTATGATCCTTTGGTTTGAAGAATCAGTTTGAATCTCAGATGGCAGTGTGTGCATGAGTGTGTGTGTGTGTGTGTGTGTGTGTGTGTGTGTGTGTGTGTGAATGAATGAATGGGTTCCCGGCACACGAAGAACTTTATTCTGAGTTAGTTAACCAATGTCATGAGGTTCTGTAGTGATATTGAAGTTATCAATATTATAATGTACATGGCTACCCGCAGATACTTCCTGATTCTCTCAGGAGCATAATCCAGGCCCTTTCAGAATAAAAAGGGGCTGCTCTGTGATTCACAGTTCAATTTTTTTTTTTAATTTTTTTTATTGTACTTTAGTTGAAGGTTTACAGAACAAATAGTTTCTCATTAAGCAGTTAGTATACATATTGTTTTATGACATTAGTTAACAACCCCATGACATGTCAACACTCTCCCTCCTCGACCTTGGGTTCCCTATTACAGCTTTCCTGTCCCCTCCTGCCTTCTAGTCCTTGTCCCTGGGCTGTTGTGCCCCATTAGTCTCGTTTTGTTTTATGGGGCTGTCTAATCTTTGGCCGAATGGTGAACCTCGGGAGTGACTTTATTACTGAGCTAAAAGGGTGTCCGGGGGCCATACTCTCGGGGTTTCTCCAGTCTCTGTCAGGCCAGTAAGTCTGGTCTTTTTTTGTGAGTTAGAATTTTGTTCTACATTTTTCTCCAGCTCTGTCTGGGACCCTCTGTTGTGATCCCTGTCAGAGCAGTCAGTGGTGGTAGCCAGGCACCATCTAGTTGTCCTGGACTCAGTCTAGTGGAGGCCGTGGTAGTTGTGGTCCATTAATCCTCTGGACTAATCTTTCCCTTGTATCTTGTTTTCTTCATTCTCCCTTGCTCCCAAAGGGATGAGACCAGTGGAGTATCTTAGATGGCTGCTGACAGGCTTTTAAGATCGCAGATGCTACTCACCAAAGTAGAATGTAGAACCTTTTCTTTATAAAGTGTGTTATGCCAATTGAGCTAGATGTTCCCCGAGACCATGGTCCCCACAGCCCTCAGCCCAGAAATTTGGTCCCTCAGGGAGTTTGGATGTGTCTGTGGAGCTTCCATGACCTTTCCTTGTACAAGTTGTGCTGGCTTCCCCAGTATTGTGTACGTCACAGTCCTCACTCTTATCATCCCTGCATGTTGCTTGATTATGTCCCTTGGAGCTGATTTTGGATTGTTAACTCCATTCAAACTATGGCCAATAAACTGCCCTTGTCTTATTCTGACTTGAGTTTGTCCTTTTTTTCTTTTCTAACAAATGGGAAGGAAATGAAGAAATGAAAGATGAATTATTTTATATTTAATCTTTTGTTTCTCCACAGAGTGTCACTCTTCTCCAGTAATTTATTCAGCTTAGTAATATTTCTATAATATAGGAAATACTTTTAAAAGCAAATGGAATTTAAGAATCTAATGTTCATTGTTTTTATTCTTAGCAAAACAATAGAGAATTTATTAATTTTAATGTAATTAAATAGTAGTGTTGTAATTTTACAGTTTGAAAAAAAATTATTCACTTAATCACAACAATGGCATTAACAAAATTATTTTATAGAAAATTGGTAAAATATAATCACCCATAATCTGCTTACCTTACTTCAACCATTATTAGTATTTTAATGTATTTTTTTCTGGTATGGTTTTCTGTGTATATTTTTGCATAGCTTTAATAAGAGTGCAATATCATTTTATATTCTGCCTTTTCACTTACCATAATTTTATATTGTTATATATCCTTCATAACCATCAGTTAAAATGCAAGTAGATTTCATGTGACATAATTTAAGATCAACCACATGATTGGATATTTAGATGATTTTCTTTTTCTTTTGTAGTCAATAAGGCCACAAACGCTTTCATACATAAAACTTTTCCACATTTTGAATGTGAATTATCTCCTTATGACTCGTTCCTAGAAGTAGGAAAAAAGCATGAACATTTTTATGCTTTTTATTTATATTGCCAAATTATATCCATATTGGGTAGTCTATGTATGTATGTTTGTTTGCATGCATGCATCTGTCTACCTACCTACCTACCTAAATTTGCTTGTTTGCTGTCTGTCTGCATTTGCTTGTTTGCTAGGTTAAAAGCGGCACTTTACTATCTTATTTTATCTTTATTTTCTTACTAGACAATATTATAATTTCTCCATATATTTGCTTACTAAATGTGAGTTATCTGTTTATATCCTTTGGTTATTTATCTGTTTGATGCTTCATTTTCTTTTAGCAATTTTAGGAGTTACACCTGTAATAACAATATTAACACTTTTTTCTTATTTACTACAAATATTTTTTAAGTGTGCTTACCTTATTCTTTAATCAAAAGTTATTTTTAAAATAGAATATAAATGATAGACATGAACACATAAAGTTTTCTTTTCAGCATACACTTACTTTTGACTCTGGATTTGTTATTTGAAAGCCCAAATGATACTGTGGTATTCCTCACCACAAGTACATTTGGCAGCCAAGAATATCTTAGGTAATAGAGGTGCCTGACAATTTTCTAATTTTACAGGAAAAGAGGAGCTAAAGTTGTATCCAAGAGAGTTGATGATTTCAAAGAGAAGTTTCAGCATAAACTTGGAAGAGTTTTAGACCCGTAAGTTGATGATTAACATCAAATTCGTAGTCTTTGCACTGAATTAAAAAGTACTCTTGTGGTAAATGTTGGTTTGTGTTCTATTAGATTCTAGATATTAAATAAGAAAATAGTTCTTTTGTTGTTTATCAGTCCAACTTGATTAGCCTTTATGAGCTTGGAGTTGCAGGAAAATGGTGAGTCCTCCAAGACGAAGAGGCCATTTGGAGAAGAGGGAGGGTGAATGTTCTGTAAAGCTTTATTTCAGTACACACACATACACACACGTATAACTTTATATCTATCTGTTATCCTTCAGCAGTTCTCCTTTGAACGTGTTCTCATTTTGTTTTCTTTTTATATCTGGGCTACTGAAAACCCGTAAAAGCATTTAGCCACTGTTAATGCAAGTGGAATATCAGATGGAAGATCTGTTGGAGAACTTTTTTTTGATCTCCATAGTTTGGTTATAGGAGAAAGCATAGGCTATTAAGAGCATATGAAAAACATATTTTAAATTTCAGTGATGCCATGTGGTAAGTATTTTAACTAAAGGATTTGTTTTCTTTGATAGCATTGCAGAAACAATGAATGTTCCCCCAGACCACACATTTGGAGCTTGCCTCCGTCCTGAGGAGTATGGTAAATATACAAATTTTCTCCTTAAAAAAAAAAACCAAAAAACTATGCAGTTAAGTTCACCAACTCCTTCTTTCGAGGCTTCTAATTTTAAAGACTCAAAATGTTGCATTAACAGTTATGAGAAAAAAATATAGTACGAGAGAGAAAAAAATTATTTCATGTTATGTTTGAAATAGGTACAGTTTAGAACCTTTTAATGAATACATTAAAGTGTAGTTAAGGCTTTACATTTTATTTAGAAAATAAATATTGTCTGTATTAAACAAGCCAAAGTGAAGTGCAACAGTTTTCTAATGAATTCAGATAGTACTAGGCCCTTAGGTCGCAAAGTGTGGTCCACAGACTGGCAGTAGTGGTGTACCCTGAGAGCTTGTTAGAAATGCAGAATCTCAGGGCCCACTTCAGACCTACTGGGTCAGAATCTGCTGTTTAACAAGATTCCCAAATGAGTTGTAGGCACATGAAAGTTTGTGAAAGCACTGTACTGGACAACCACATAATTAAGAACCAGTCGATCAATCCATAAAGATGCAGAAGACACTAGGATTTTGTCTTTATTTATAAGCATTCTAAACAACAGACATCAAAAGGGGGAAAAATAAGTTAAAGCTGTCTATCAGTGGTTTTCAGAACATGGTCTGCAGTCTACCTACATTAAAATCACTCAAGCAGTTTATTAAATATGCAGGTTCCTGGGACCCATGCCCAGATATTCTGATTTGGTAGATTCTTATATACACTAGAGTTTAAGAACCACTACTGAAAATATTTTAGCTAATCTACTCACTGGGAAATGAAATAAATATTTTTTGAGCTTAATATATTGGAGCATCATTAATCAATACATTAGGAAATTGTATTTTGGTTCTATTATAAGCTGAGCTGTTGTATCTTTAATAGATGCCTTTAGAGGGAGTAAGAGGTGATTTAGAAAATCTATCAATTTACCTGGAAAACAGGCAGTTAATCATGCTACACTCTGTCTAGTTGTGGGTGAGCTTCCTGTGGGGGCGTGCTCTGTCTTACTGACTATTGGATCCTCAAACACCTTTCATCAATGTTTATAGCATGAATTGATGAATCCAATGCACTGTTTATCATTTTGACAATTTGACAACATTGACAAATTTCCTCATGGTTGATCGACATTATCCTCATAGACTGAATGATAAGGTAGTCTTATAAAATGAAAGGAACGGAAACTGATATTAATAATTTTAAAAGTATATGAGTCCCAGCCTTGGTGCTGTATGGTGCTACTGTAAAAGGGAGCTGTAAGTCCTCTCTGGACTTTTTTTTTGGAGCTCTGGATGGGCACAGATTAATTCTGCTTTGTGTTCTGGATTTTGTGACTATTATTGGTTTAGCTAATAGCATCTATTCAGTGGAAAGCTGCAAGGACTGTCTACTTCCAGGGCATATTAGTTTCTTTACTGGACCTGGATTTCTCCTTTTCCCTTACTTAGGGAAATAAAGGCAGCTGCACTAAGATTGCCTCATCCACAGGGTCTGGAGTTGTTGCTTGTGCTAAGATGCCTCAAGGAAGAGTGCAAGTCTGTGTTCAGCTCCCAGAATGCACCAGGACAGAGGTAGAGTGAAGGGGAATCCAGGGCAGGTGGACAGTCATGCATCATGGTCTCTGGTTGTAGTCGGAGTGTAAGTGAGGAGCCCGCTCAGCTTTACTGACTAACGTGGTGTGGTAGCTAGGTCATAGATCTCTCTCTTAGGGCTAGAGCTTGCACTCCTGATTTCAGCTCTTTAGAGATGGCTCTTGAGTAATTGCAAGTGATATGACACCAGCTTCGTGGATATTCTTTCAAGGCCAGGCCAGAAGAAGGTAGAACATAGGTCTCACCCATCAGGCAGTTAACCTGGTTAGAGTGTAGTGGGAAAACTAATGTGGAGATGAAAAAACAACCATTCAAATGGCTATCTTTGGATGTTAATGGTGAGGGCAGACCTCTGAAAAGAAAAAAAATAATCAACCAAAAGCCATCTCATGGAATGAGTGTCTCCATTGCAAAGAATAGCCCCCTAAAGGATTTATATCTGGGGAAGGGGTATGGAGTAGGAAAGGAATTCATGTCTATTTGTCAGAAATCATCCCTAGAGGCAGGGCAAGACGATGAAGTGAGTGGATGCTCCCATTTACTCCCCCAGCAACTAACTCACCGAATAACTAATAAAAACAAGCCCAGACTGAGATCTCAGTACTCCGGACAGCAGCTGAGGTATTGGAGAGTCTGGATGACTCCAGAAGCAGGGGAGAAGAGGAAGAAGTCGACTCAGAAGCTGAAGATCCTACCTGCTAACATCAGAAGTGCTCGCTCATTGCAGCCATTTTGGGACGGGGCTGGCTAACACCCCAGACATGGAACACAGAAAAGGAGCTAATCTGAGAAAGCAATAGTCCAATTTTTTTTTAAGGTGGTGCAAATTGGCCATGGGAGTTGGCAGGCTGTGCAATTGGGAGGGGGCAAAGGGAGACTGTGGCATTGCATGAGAGTGCCGTTGAATCTCTCTGAGGCCCCAGACGGATGAGTATTAGGACCAGGAGGAACTGCAAGGGCAGCAAGGTGAGGGGAATACTTCAGACTGACAGGTACAAAGGAAATGGCCTATAGTGGGGCACTGTGGGACTCTCTGTTCAGGGGCGTTGGTAAGGGAAAGACATAGAAATTCCCACGCCATCGCCACAGGAAAGTCGAGCCCCACTGCTTATGGCAGGGTCTTCGAAGAACTAAACCTCTTCCACTCCTCTACATGTATACTGGATTCCAGAGACCAAGCATACAGAACTCCTGAACCAACACTGAAACAAACCTAAGGATAGGAGTGCCATTTAGTGGTTCTCAGGAGAAGATACCACGCCTGCTGCTACTGGGTCATTTTGGAGTGGCTAGTGGGTGAGGGCCCCAGCCTTTCAGTTGGCAACCAGGGGCTTGGCTGCTGTGCCAGCAGGGTGCCAAATCAGAGAATTTACCCACAATAAACAGAATAGAAAACTTGAAGCAAAATAAAAAAAAAGATAACAAAATGGCCCAAGTTCAACAAAAGTTAGTAAAACACACGAAATCACAAGGCAAAAAAAGCACAACTGCTTTATTCACAATAGCAAATACATGGAAACAACTGAAATGTCCTTCAACGGATGAATGGATAAGCAAACTGTGATACATATATATAATGGAATACTGTGCAACCATAAACAACAATGATGAGTCTTCTAAACATTATAATGTGGATGGACTGGGAGGGTATAATGCTTAGTGAAATAAAGCAAGCATATAAGGACAAATATTGTATGATCCCTATTTTATAAGAAGACAAAAATAGATAAATATAGAGAAATCAATGTTCGTTGGTGGTTACGAGGAAGGGGGAGGGGTGGAGAAAGTATGCTTTATAAAGTTTGTTGTTAGGTGCCATCATGTTGGTTCCAACTCATAGCGACCCTATGCACCACAGAATGAAACACTGCCCGGTCCTGCACCATGCTCACAATCGTTGTTATGCTTGAGCTCCTTGTTGCAGCCACTTGTGTTAATCCATCTCTTTGAGGGTCTTCCTCTTTTTCGCTGACAGTGTACTTTGTCAAGCATGATGTCCTTCGCCAGGGACTGATCCCTCCTGACAACATGTCCAAAGTATGTAAGATATAGTCTCGCCATCCTTCCTTCTAAGGAGGATTCTGGTTGTACTTCTTCCAAGACAGATTTATTTGTTCTTTCGGCAGTCCATGGTATATTCAATATTCTTTGCCAACACCACAGTTCAAAGGCATCAGTTCTTCTTTGGTCTTCCTTATTCATTGTCCAGCTTTCGTATGCATATCAGGCGATGGAAAATGCCATGGCTTGGGTGAGGAGCATGGTAGTCTTCAAGGTGACAGCTTTGCTTTTCAACACTTTAAAGAGGTCTTTTGCAGCAGATTTGCCCAATGCAATGTGTCTTTTGATTTCTTGACTGCTGCTT
>NW_004444072.1:5603904-5647724 GCF_000243295.1 Trichechus manatus latirostris | reverse complement strand
AAGGTGACAGCTTTGCTTTTCAACACTTTAAAGAGGTCTTTTGCAGCAGATTTGCCCAATGCAATGTGTCTTTTGATTTCTTGACTGCTGCTTCCGTGAGTTTTGATTGTGGATCCAAGTAAAGTGAAGTCCTTGACAACTTCAATCTTTTCTGCATTTATTGTGATGTTGCTTATTGGTCCAGCTGTGAGGATTTTTGTTTTCTTTATGTTGAGGTGTAATCCATACTGCAGGTTGTGGTCTTTGATCTTCACCAGTAAGTGCTTCAAGTCCTCTTCACTTTCAGCAAGCAAGATTGTGTCATCTGCATAACTCAGGTTGTTAATGAGTCTTCCTCCAATCCTGATGCCCCTTTCTTCATACAGTCCAGCTTCTTGGATTATTTGCTCAGCATACAGATTGAACAGGTATGGTGAAAGGATGCAACCCTGACGCACACTTTTCCTGACTTTAAACCACGCAGTATCCCCTTGTTGTGTCCAAACAACTGCCTCTTGATCTGTGTATAGGTTTCTCATGAGCACACTTAAGTGTTCTGGAATTCCCATTCTTCGCAATGTTATCCATAATTTGTTATGATGCACACAGTCAAATGCCTTTGCATAGTCAATAAAACACAGGTAAACATCTTTCTGGTATTTTCTTCTTTTAGCCAGGATCCCTCTGGCATCAGCAATGATATCCCTGGTTCCACGTCCTCTTCTGAATCCAGCCTGAATTTCTGGCAGTTCCCTGTCAACATACTGCTGCAGCCGCTTTTGAATGATCTTCAGCAAAACTTTACTTTCTTGTGGTATTAATGATATTGTTCGATAATTTCTGCATCCAGTTGGATCACCTTTCTTTTGAATAGGCATAAATATGGATCTCTTCCAGTCAGTTGGCCAGGTAGTTGTCGTCCAGATTTCTTAGCATAGACAAGTAAGCACTTCCAGAATTACATCCATTTGTTGAAATATCTCAGTTGATATCCCGTCAACTCCTGGAGTCTTGTTTTTCTCCAATGCCTTCAGCGCAGCTTGGACTTGTTCCTTCAGTACCATTGGTTCCTGATCATATGCTACCTCTTGAAATGGTTGAACATCGATCAGTTCTTTTTGGTATAATGACGCTGTGTATACCTTCCATCTTCTATTGATGTTTCCTGTGTTGTTTAATATTTTCGCCATAGACTCCTTCACTATTGCAACTCGAGGCTTGAATTTTTTCTTCAGTTCTTTCAGCTTGAGGAATGCCGAGTGTGTTCTTCTCTTTTGGTTTTCTATCTCCAGCTCTTTGCACATGTCATTATAATACTTTACTTTGTCTTCTCAAGCCACCCTTTTAAATGTTCTGTTCAGCTGTTTTACTTCATCATTTCTTTCATTTGCTTTACCTCCTCTACATTCAAGAGCAAGTTTCAGAGTCTCTTCTGACATCCATTTTAGTCTGTTCTTTCTTTCCTGTCTTTTTAATGACCTCTTGCTTTCTTCATGACAATGTCCTTGATGTCATTCCACAACGCATCTGGTCATTAGTGTTCAACGCATCAAATCTATTCTTGAGATGTCTCCAAATTCAGGTGGGATATACTCAAGGAGTTTGGCTCTTGTGGACTTGTTTTAACTTTCTTCATCTTCAACTTGAACTTGCATATGAGCAATTGATGTTCTGTTCCGCAGTCATCCCTCGACCTTGTTCTGACTGATGATATTGAGCTTTTCCATTGTCTCTTTCTACAGAGGGAGTCGATTTGATTCCTATGTTTTCCATCTGATGAAGTCCACGTGTATGATCACTGTTTATGTTTTTGAAAAAAGGTATTTGTGGTGAAGAAGTCATTGGTTTCACAAAATTGTATCATGCAATCTCCGACATTGTTTCTATCACAAAGGCCATATTTTCCAACTATCCTTCTTCATTTCTACCTTTCACTTTCCAATCACCAGTAATTATCAGTGCATCTTGATTGCATGTTTGATCAATTTCAGACTGTAAAAGTTGGTAAAAATATTCAGTTTCTTCACCTTTGGCATTAGTGGTTGGTGCATAAATTTGAATAATAGTCATATTCACTGATCTTCCTTGTAGGTGTATAGCTATTATCCTATCACTGACAGTGTTGTACTTCAGGATGGATCTTGAAATGTTCTTTTTGATGATGAATGTGATGCCATTTCTCTCCAATTTGTCATTCCTGACATAGTAGACCATATGATTGTCTGATTCAAAATGGACAATACTAGTCCATTTTAGCTCACTAATGCCTAGGGTATCAATCTTTATGAGTTTCATTTCATTTTTAATGACTTCCAATTTTCCTAGATTCATACATTGTACATTCTGTGTTCTGATTATTAATGGATGTTTGAAGTTGTGTCTTCTCATTTTGAATCATCCACATCAGCAAACGAAGGTCCTGAAAACTTGACTCCATCCATGTCATTAAGGTCGACTCTACCTTGAGGTCGCTATGAGCTGGAATTGACTCAATGGCAACAGGTTTGGTTTTTTTTTTTTTTTGGTTCTACTTTGAAGAAGCAGATCTTCCCCAGTCATATTTTGAGTGCCTTCCAATATGAGGGGCTCATCTTCTCGCACTGTGTCAGACAATGTTCTGCTGCTATTCATAAGGTTTTCTCTGGCCAATTTTTTCAGAAGTAGACTGCCAGGTCCTTCTTCCTAGTCTGTCTTAGTCTAGAAGTTCTGCTGAAACCTGTCCACTATTGTTGACCCTGCTGGTATTTGAAATACCCATGGCAGTGCTTCCAGTATCACAGCAACACGCAACTCACCACAGTATGACAAACTGACATATGCCTAGTGAAAATATGTGGGTGCAGGCACATATATTCATTGAAGACACAAATACGGTTACCCCTCAGACATAACCATACACCTTCCAACATTGGTTTTCTGGGTTTGAGGGCTTAGGACCATAGTCTCATGGGACAGCTCAGTCAATTGGCATAACATAGTTCACAAAAATCATGATCTGTATCCTAGCGAAGTGGGTAGCGTCTGGGGCCTTAAAAGCTTGTGAGTGGCTATCTAAGACACAACTATAGGTTTCAATTTTCCAGGAGCAAAATAGTAAGAAGGCAACAGAAAGTGCAGAGAAGAAACAAGTGTACAAGAGCCACAGCCTTATCTATGCTGAGACCGGAAGAACTAGATGGTGCCTGACTACCGTTCTAACTGGGGCCAAAATAGTTGGTCCTGGATAGAGTGGGAGAAAAATATGGAGCAGAACTCAAATTCTTATTTAAAAAAAAAAAATCCAGATGAACTGGAACAGTAGAGAACAGAGGACCCCCTGAGACTATCACCCTGAGACACTCTTTAAACTAGAACCAAGCCTATCCCCTGAGATCATCTTTTAGTGAAATTACAGAGTGGCACATAAAATAAAGGATATTATCCATAAGATCAGGTCCCTACTTAAAAAACATCAGCAGGAGACCAAAAGGTCAACAATTTCTCAAAAGCAAAGTTGAGAAGATGGGAACCTAACTTGCTGTTAGGTTTAAATATTTAAATATAGGTTTAAATATTTAAATATAGGTTTAAAATATTATTTTAAAAAAATCATCCCTAACGGTCTTAATTTCCATTCCTATGGTCTTCCTTGTGTTTTGCTCACTTTAGGAATGTCTCTTGGTAGTTAATCCTGTTTCAGATCCTTGTTCTGAGGCAGTTACCCTGTCCCTGGAATCAGCTTTAGTTATTGTCTTAGTCTGGGTTATCTAGAGGAGCAAAACCAGTGAAGTCTATATATAAATGTACATAGAGAGATTTACTTCAAGGAAATGACTCACAGATTGTGAGGAAATGGCTCACACAATCGTGGGGGCTGGCAAGCCCCAAATCTGTAGGTCAGGCAGCATTTTGAAGACCCTACTTGCTCGTTTGGTTGCAGGGGCTGACGAACCAAAAATCTGCTGATCAGGCTGGAGGCCAGAGGCCTCTGCTAGCTAATGGGGGGTTGCAGGGACTGGCGAATCCAAAATCTGCAGGTCAAGTGGAAGGCTGAAGACTTCTGCAGGCTTACATCCCAAGGACTGGAGGTCAGGGGACAAGAAGAGTGCAGGGTCAAGAGAGCAAATGAGCAAGCTTTGCCAGAACATCCTTTTATATACTGGAGGCAGGCCTTACTCCCAAGGAAACTCCTCTTTCAACTGATTGGCTGCTCACATCACATCACAAAATGGAGGGTGATTACATACCGTGTGCCAAACTACTGAGAATCATGGCCTAGCCAAGTTGACACAACATTAACCATCACAGTTGTGGATTTCTCACCCATTCTTACTGTCTACCCTTAGAACCAAGACTTTTTTTCAGAGTGTGCATGCTTATCTCCTAATTTTATAACAAATAAGTGACGACTTAGAAGTGCCACGAGTTCCTCTTAAAACAGGCACTTGAAAGACCCTTAAGTATATTGCCTTATACAGAGTAGATGTAAGTATTAGTTGCCTTGAACTAACATTGCAATTTAAATTAATCTATTCAGGGTGTTACAGCCAACTGCCAGCATGACCCTGCCCCAAGAAAGTTGAGAGGTTCAGGCAGAAAAAGAGAGGGGTGTAGTCCAGGGAAAGATGAACAAAGGCAGAGGGATTTTTCTGGTGATATCACCAAACTACCATGCATGAAGCAGCATGATCAACTGAAGTCCTGATTCCTGTCAACATTAATATCTAAGGCATGTTTACTAAAAGGGAATGACAAGAAATGGGGTTTATAGGCAGCGTGGGTGTTTATACTTTCTTTGTGTTGTAAATTAGGGAGGTGGAAGCAAGGGCCAAGTCTGGGGGATGGAGCAATGGACTGGAGAGGGCATTACTTCTAGATACCTGCGGGAGTTTGGGTCAGGACTCTTACTTAAGGGAACTGTGGATGGGGCAGTCCTTCAGTGCTGGTGGTGATACAGAGGGAAGTAGGCCTGAAAAATGGGAACTTGGTATACAGACTGAAGGCTGACTGGAAACTCATGTTAGGAGAGAGTCAAGAATTTGAGTCTTAATTTTCATAAGGACTCCCAGAGGGTCAGTCAACTGTGAGGTACACAGAGTGATCCGAACATGGAATCAGCCCCATCTTTCAGATCCTCCACATTGTAGACAAATGTCTCTTAAGAGGCAGTCAGGTGAAGGCTTCACAAGCTTAGGAAATATCTGGACAAGTGGGTAGGGCTGACGATGTCCCCACAAAACTCATATTTTCAGATTTTTGTTTCTTGAGCAGGGAAGTAACATAAAACTGATATTAATTTCAGTCAATTAACTTTATGTGCTTTTTTATACACAAGGATTTCTGTCATGCTGCAGGATAGTGTTATAGATGTGAGTTCTTTTTTATTTGCAGACGTTAACAGGTCTCTCTCTTTTTTTAGGATGGAAATAATATTGACAGACTTTAAATCCAGATAAAAGACTTTTTTTTTCTTTTTTCCTTTTTTGATAGGAGCTGGTGATCTCATCCACAATAGACTTCCGGGTGAATATCTTCGAGGCAAGGATAGACAGCGAGCCATGCTTGCCGCAGTTCGACATCACTTGAAGAAAGTCAACTGCCAAAACTTCGACACCTTGCTGGCAGCCTTCAAGCACTATGACAAGGCCAGTAGCAGAGCAGAGCTTTTTGGTGTGTGTGTGGGATTATGGATCCGGGCAGGTTGGTGAAGATGAGGGGTCAGCAAATCCAGCCTACTGCCTGGTATAAAGAAAGCTTTACTGGAACAAGGCCACACCCGTTCATTTTACTTACCATCTAAGGCTGTTGTGCTACAAGGCAAAGTTGAGTAGTTGCGAAAGACACTGTGTGGCCTGCAAGGCTAAAATATTTACTGCTTGGCCCTGTACAGAAAAAGTTTGCCAACCTCTGGTGTAGATCAGTTCTCAAAATGTGCTTCCTGTGCCATCATCAGCGTCATCTGGAAACTTGTTAGAAATGCAAATTCTAAGGTTCACCCAAACCAAACTCATTTCCATTCAGTCACTTCTGACTCATGGTGACCCATGTGTTACAGAGTGTAGAACTGTTCCTAGGGTTTTCTTGGCTGTAATCTTCACAGAAGCAGTTCTCCAGGCCTTTCTTCCGGGGAAGAGCTGGGTGGGTTCAAACCCCTAACCTTTAGGATAGCAGCTGGTGGCAAACTGCTTGCGCCACCCAAGCTTCTTGAGGTCCACTGTGACCTACTGAATTAGGAACTCTGGGGTGAGGCCCAGCAACTGTGTTTTAACAAGCACTCTGATGCACTTTCAAGTTTGAGAACCACTGTTGTAGACTATGAAGGAGCCCTGGTGACACAGTGGTTAAAGCCATCAGCTGCTAACCAAAGGTCAGCGGTTCAAACCCACCAGCCACTCTGCGGGAGAAAGATGTGGCAGTTTGCTTCTGTAAAGATTTACAGCCTTAGAAACCCTATAGGGTCACTATGAGTTGGAATCGACTTGATGGTGGTAGATTTTTTTGTCGGTTGTAGACATTAAGCTGCAGTGTGCTGGGGACAAGGGGAAAGGGAAAGCACTATGGATCCCTGGGAAAGGCCCAAGAGTCTGTACCTAAATCCAAACTTGCACACGCAGTACCTTCGGTACAAGTCTAAGCCAAATTTAGAATGTATCTCCTCTGGGGAGCAGAATGTGGTTTCAGCTTCGAGAGAGCAAGATCACTCAATTTTCAAGCTACTCTAAATGTTATCTTTTGATAAAGTCAGATTGTTCTATGTCTGTATAATTACCTCACACTATTTTAGGCCATCACAGGTTTGCCTTTTACAAAGCTGCATTGCCTTTAGCTTACGCTAAGGAATACTGTAGGCAGCTGCCCCGGGAAATGTGGTATATTTTTTGTCAGAGTGCTGTTTTTTGTTTTTTTTTGTCAAATGCATCCTTCTACTCAGAAACCTAGTCTTACTGAAGGGAGTAACTGTGCACCACTCAAGTATCTGGTTTGTTTTTAACTCATGGACAGCATAAATTTTGTACCTATTGTGCGTACATTTTTCCTTGTCTGTCAGGAAGCTCAGAGTCAGTTCTACAAAGCACATCTGATCTCCTCACTTTTTTGCCTTGTTTAACTGTACCTATTTTTCTAGGCAGCAGAACCATTTTAGAATCAGTCTCGTATAAACAAATACAAGCTCATAAATAAACATGTGATGATGCAGTACCTCACAATCTTGATATGAGAGGGAAAAAGGGAGAATGATTTCAGTATACCTCAGAGAGAAAAGAGAGAATATTCCTTTCTGCCTTCCAATGTTGACTGCAGTTTTGGAAAAAGTATACATTATGTTTTTTATTAAAAAAAAAAAAAAAAACAACTTCATCACTCATTGGCTAATTCATTTTAAGCCCCGTTATTTTATTCATTCTTTGGTTAGAGGCCTGTTAGCTAATGAATAAAAAGCAGTTTAAATATCTCATTTAAATTTGTGCTAATTATGTAGGGAGAAACACACACAAACCAGTACTCAACTACATTTCTTACAAAGTTGTGTTTGAAGAAAGTGTTTAACGATTTAATCTGCAGCTGTAGGATTTTATACAAAAACTGTGTATGTCTGGTTTTTAATAGAGACCAATTGCTATTTAACCAAAAAACCAAACCCATTGCCTTCGAGTCAATTCTGACCCATAGTGACCCTATAGGACAGAGTTGAACTGCCCCATAGGGTTTCTAAGGAGCAGCTGGTGGATGCTATTTAGATACAGATAATTTCTAAATGATTCGTGGAATGAAAATATGTAAGCTAAAATGAGCACATTTTAAATTTTACTCAAATCCAGGTATTTTACAAAGATGATATTTAGGGAAATTTACATAGTAGTGATGTGAGTAAGGGAACCTACCACAATGAGTATTGCTCTGCTTTTTAAAATCTTTTCATTTTAAATGTAATTATAGGCAAGATGATCATCTTAACAGCTGTTGATTATCTTAGTAAACCACCAGGCAAATTCCTTACGATAAAATTAAATTAAGCAGGGAGGAAATTACTGAGAATTACTTAATGCTGATGTACCTTTTCAATAGTTAACTTTTAATATGCACAGTGTAGTGCTCAGTGTCCTTAAGGAGCTTTTTTCTGAGGATAATATGATGTGGGTCTTCCTAGTACAGCTGTAGGATAATTTTTAGTTATTTGAATCTTATATTGTTGGATGCCCAGATTAAATGGACAAACAAAACCAAACAACCAACCAAACGATTGATTTCCTAAATGAATCCTCTTGGCTTTTAAGTAAATTAATTCTGTATTTACTGAGCGCTCACTATACATCAAACCCTATGTTAGATAATGCGTAGACTTTCCTCTTAGGGAACTTACAGTCTAGAGGAAGAATAGACTATAAATTAGAGTAGCAGCAGTATGCAGGAGCTGGCTTGAGAGAGCCTATTGTTCAATTTTCAGGAAGCTTACAAGCCTTTTGACATCACAATGGTAGCTGGAAATTGGCCATGATGGGAGTATTTACACCATGGAAAGCAGGTTTCCTCCCCCTACCCTGGAGAAAGCCAGTTAAACATTTACAGCACACTACTGGAATAAAGAGTCAAGTGGTATGACAAGCTCAGAGTCATATCCACTGATTTTGGCTCGTATCTATCATAGACTATGTAATTCATGATGGATGTTCTTAGAAATGCACATAGCTGATGATTTTCTCTTTTAATTAATTTTCTAATTAAGCATGTGTAAAATTCAGTAATTCCTACTTGCTAAAGGAGTACATTTGTTATCAGTATGTAAACATTGCTAACTTAAAAATAGAATCATCTCCTAAAATACATTTTGCATCGTTTGAGGCTGTGAGGCAAAGCATTGCCAAGAACTGTGAAGGGTCTGAGATTTTACCCTGAACGCAAACTAGCAGGTTAGTTAGCCATGGTTTTATGAATACCGGCAGCAGGCACAAGACACCCGGGCCAGAGACAAAGGACTCATGGCAGTAGCAGTACCCACCATATCAGCATTTGCTCCAGTTCCCCAAGTTCCAATTACCATTGGTGACATGATGTGAACTAGTTGACAAATGTACACACAGTGACTTCTGTCATGGGAATGGAACCTTGAGTTTAGGGAACCTGAATCTTTTATAGTAGACAGTAAACTGCCTGACCTTTGTCCTGGAGAGAGACGTTATCTTTATTATACTGGATAGTAAACAAACCTGTCCTTTGCTCACAGGTAGACACTATATCTCTCAAAACTTTTCACTGTACAAACATCCTTGAAAAGATGGTCCAGAATGAAGGCAGCTAGTGTCTTTTCTTTCTAGACATGCAGAAATGTGAGAGACCCATGGAGAATTGTCTCCCTAAAATACCTGCTTCTTGTTTCTATACCATTTTGGCATTTGGCACATTTTCCCATAAGTATACCACTTTGTTGGTCACTCTGATTAATCAGACAGATAAGTCTATCCAGTTTGTCTCATTTAATTAATGCTACTATCAGTAGGGTTTCAAGTAGCAGTGTGAGTCAAATCTGCAGAACCAGTCTTAACCATGACTTCCAGGATCCTGGACCCAACCAGCTGAACAAGTCCCGTATATCATCAGGTTTCTGTATTTAACTTTCTGCTTGGTCTAACGCATTAATCCAGGCATAGCAGGATGTATTAGTGATTGCACAGACTCCAAATTGCCCTGCAAGGAGGAAGTCTAGGGCAATTCTATCATCTATAACAACCCTAGACTGTGAGGTGAGGCTGACCTGAATGTTTTCTAGGTTGAGGTGGTGTTCTGGACAAACTTTGTACCACTTTTTCTAGTTGAATTGCATCGTAGGGATAAATGCATACAGGATGCACATAAATAAGTCAGTATCCCTCCAGAAAGCTCCCCTATTAGCTAATGATAGCCTCATACAGGAGAAATCTCCACAGTTGTCTGAGGAGTATATGATCTATTGGTGGTGTTTTCTTAAATTCGTGAAGGTCTTTTATGACCACGACTAAGGTACAAGTCACTGTGTTTTCAGAAACGAGGCAAGTTTATGCTGGGTTTCCCCATAAGAAGTACAGTCCCAGGGCCACGTATGGTGCGCTTGGAAAGAAAGTGTTGTTTATAATTGTTAGGGCCCCGGATGGAACTAATATAAGTCAAGGAGCACAGGCTTACAGTAATTGCAGCATAGCCCCCTAGACAGCTGGCAGGCTCAAGGGTTTCCAGTTAAGTTCAATAAGTCTGTCTAGTGCTTGTTTTTGGAGGGACTGCCTGAAGGCAATCAGTATAATCTATCCTGTTTGCCCATGCCACTAGCTGGATGGCATTCACTCTCCCCATCAAATGACTGAAGATGGGAGTAGAGAAGACATCCAGAGGTATTTTGGGTGGTAGGTGCAGGAACTGGGGTCATTGTGCTGTTTCCAATAGACTTCTTGGTAAGATTAGGGGAATGGTGGTCACATCATGGTCAGAACTGTCTGGCAATCAGTTAAATCTAATGTGCTGGTAACAGTTTTGGAGAGCAGCACCAGGGCATTATCTCTAATGAGGAAGAAAAACATCCCATGTCTAAGATGTTCCCTCCCCAAGAGCTGAAGTTGTTTCTCTCCCTCCGAAACCATGAAATCAATGTGTCTTATTCCAACAGCTATAAGGAACCCTGGTGGTGTCAGTGGTTAAGCACTTGGCTGCTAACTGAAAGGTCAGCAATTTGAATTCATCAGTGACTCCTTGGAAGAAAAGACCTGGCAATTTACTTCTGTAAAGATTACAGCCTTGGAAACCCTATGGGGCAGTTCTACTCTGTCCTAGAGAATTGCTATGAGTCAGAATTGACTGGACGTCAATGGGTTTGGTTTGAGTTTTTTTTTTTTAATTCCAGTAGCTATAACTTCACCTTTTTACCAATTATCCTCTATTCTTACACAGACCTTTTGTCTGGAAGTATTAGGTGTAAGAGAGACAAGGGAATATTTATACAGGTTCTGGAGACCCATTTAACCTCCCACTTTGGCCGCTATAGAAAGACTTGGTGAACAGTGTACTCAACCAAGTGGTTATTATCCTTACAATCTGTTGTAGTTAGGTGCTGTCAAGTTGGTTTTGACTCATAGCGACCTTATGTGTAACAGAACGAAACATTGCCCCGTCATGCACCATCCTTACAATCGTTACTGTGTTTGAGCCCATTGTTTTAGCCACTGTGTCAGTCCAGCTTGTTGAGGATCTTCCTCTTTTTTGCTGACCCTCTACTTTACCAAGCATAATGTCCTTCTCCAGGGTTGGTCCCTCCTGAGAACATGTCTAAAGTAAGTGAGATGAAGTCTCGTCATCCTCACTTCTAAGGACTGTTCTGGCTGTACTTCTTCTGAGATAGATTTGTTCATTCTTCTGGCAGTCCATGGTATAGTCAGTGTTCTTTGCCAGCACCATAATCAAATGGGTTAATTCTTCTTTGGTCTTTCTTTTTCACTGTCCAGCTTTTGCATGCATATGAGGCGATTGAAAATACCATGGCTTGGGTCAGGCACACCTTAGTTCCAGCCTAAGACAATTCTCAAAGTGACATGTTTGCGTTTGAATACTTGAAAGAGGTCTTTTATAGCAGATTTCCCCAATGCAATAATACATCATTTGATTTCCTGACTGCTCCTTCCATGGGCACTGATCGTGGATCCAAGTAAAATGAAATCCTTGACTTCAATATTTTCTCTGTTTATCATGATGTTGCTTATTGGTCCAGTTGTGAGGATTTTGTTTTCTTTATGCTGAAGTGTAATCCATACTGAAAATCTTGAAAGCTTTATTCCATCCACATCATTAAGGTTGTCTCTAATTTGAGGAGGCAACAACTTCCCCAGTCGTATTTTGAGTGCCTTCCAACCTGAGGGCTCATCTTCCAGTACTGTATCAGACAATGTTCAGCTGCAATCCATAAGGTTTTCACTGGCTTTTTTGGGGGGTGGGGAGGAGTAGATCACCAGGTCCTTCTTCCTAGTCTGTCTTAGCCTGGAAGCTCTGCTGAAAACTGTCCACCATGGGTGACTCTGCTGGTATTTGAAATACTGGTGGCATAGCTCACAGCATCATAGCAACACACAAGCTACCACAGCATGACACACTGACAGACAAGTGGTGGCCTTACAATCTAGGACCATGGCAACCCAACAAGAGGATCCAGGTGATTGAACTAGAATTAAGTTTGAATCCCCTAAACTCTTTCGGTGCCTGGTTGCCACCAAGAGGTGAACTAACTAGGCCGGCGGGGGGTTGCTGTTAGGAGAAAGAAAGATGCTTCATGTCCAGGAATGGTCAGGGAAGAATCTTGAATTTTCAAAATACGTTTATAAGGCCCCTTACCCCTTTTGTTCTGATCATTACCCAGAAGGGAGAAGACATGGGATAATTCTTTTCTGAGGATGGTTCCACTCAGTGACCAAACTGCTTTACTAAGATGTGTGGACCAGGAGCTGGTGAAGAAGGTAGACAGTTTTTGAGAAGGCTGTTAAAATGCTCAAAAATACGAGATGACTGTTGATGATAGGGATCATGAAAGGTCCATTGAATACCTTGACTAACACTCATTGTTGAGTAGCTTTTGTGCTATAAGATGTGCCATTGTCAGGCTACAAATGGTCCAGAAAGCTGAATACATGACTTAGGTTAATCTCATGGCCTATACTTCTGTGAGTGTAATCAGCTGATTGGACTGGAACAGCAATTATATAACTTTGAAAAGATGATATCAAAGATTTAATGTTGTCAATCTGCCAGTAGTGTGGGGATAATGCCCTGCGTGATGTGTACTCATTCACCCCGAGACAAATGGACCAACTTTGGCAGTAGTCATGCGGTGTTAGCCTCTGCATTAGAAATGTAGTGTCCTTTACTTTGTGCTGTGTCTAATAATGGTGGATGTGTTGCCATGATGATGGATCCAGGCAGCAGTGGTGGCAGTCTGGATGATTCTAGCTCCATCAGCAGTTTGCTTTCGGTCTTTCTCATCAGAGAATAGAACCTTACCATGAGCATCTACATGAATGACTTAGATGGTTCAGTCAGTAGCCATGATTTGTTTCCATAGTTTGTGGACCCAGAAAGGAATGACTTTAATCTGCTATTGTGTGATTTTTAAGTGGAAAACCAAGCAGGTAGGGAATTGACAACAGCCCCAAGAGTCAGTAAAAGTATAACAAAGTTCATCAAAGGGAGTATTGGCCAGAGCCATGAGAATGCCCACTGAGTGGAGTGACTGTGTCCATTCTTAGTCCTTCATAGCTTGTGCTGAGGCTGAACAGCCACAGCATCTCAGTGAAGATCACTGGGTTTCATCAGTGAACCAGGAATTTAGAGAAGCCTCTGTGAACTGAAGGTCCCATTGAGTCAGTGACTTTGCTTCAGGTGACAGAGTGGGGGATAAAGTTTTCTTCAGAGGGATCATTGCCATTTTTTCACATAAAGCTGGGCTGTCTCTGGGGTCAGGCTGGCTGTGTTCTTGAATGTACCATTTCCATTTAAAAAATGAGACTTGTTAGGCCCTTTACACCCTTAGAGTCATTGAGTGCAAATTGACCCACCCCAAAATGATTATCAGGTTGGAGAGTCACAAGGCCTCCATGGGTCAGGCATTCAATTTCAGCAAGAGCTCAGTAACAAGCTAATAGCTGCTTTTGGAAAGATGTGTTCCTGGTAAACATGTTAGGGAGGCAATGAGTCCAAAACCACAAAGTTCACCTCCAGGTGGAGATTGCCTCTCTTTTACAGAGGCTCAAAATCATCCGGCACAGAGACTTGTAGCTCAAAGGTGTCATTAGGGTTGTTGGGTCCCAAAGGTACTAGCAGTTCTCCACTGGGGGCCCTTCCCGATTGGGATAATCCCTTCTGGCGCTTATGAGCATTTGGAGTACGGGCATGTAACACATCAACACCAATTACCATAAAGCAGTGTAAGCCACAGTAATAGTATATTGTTAGCTTTCCTTCCCCACTTCAAACTCTGTCCAAACCCTATGAGTTGAATCCATACATCCCCTCCCCACTAAAGGACTGAGTAGGATGGTGACTTTGGCACCCCATATGTAACAAAGCCATAAAAGTTTGGGTCTCCCATCACTCCTTGGACAGATGCATGTGGCCTTTGATCCCCCTTGGGGACAGGGAGACCTGTCTTACACCTAATCTTGTTTGTCTTAAAGCAGCTGAGGTCAGGTATAGAGGGTGGGAGGAATCAAGGGTACAGGTGGAGAGAGTGGCTCTGCATCAGTTAGAAATACTTTGAGTTTGAGAGGTATGGTAGCAGCATGCTGATCAACCAAACAAACCACTGATGCTTTCTGTTCACATAAAGCCCTGTATTGGGCAACAAAGTCATCATTATTATCATAATATAGTTCAGTTTTGGGAACCTCTTGATTTAGCAACCGCAGCCCACATTGCTATTCAACTGGAGCTGTAGGGTTTTTTGGTTGACTTGGGCTTGCAGCAGAGACTTTTTATAAAGGAGTCTCCCTTAATCCAAGTCATTTGCTGCTCCATGTCAAGAGAATACCTTTTAAATTTTCACCTGGTTTCAAGGGTTAGAGAAGTTTTCCAGAGCTGAGGATCTACTGCAAGAATTTGTCTTAAATTCTTTGGGACCATTTCTCATTCTTCAGTGGATCACCCTCATTAACACTGTAAATCCTAACCTGGGTAGTAAAACATGAATATGACTCAATGATTCATCTATGGTTTCCCATGGGAGTTTGTCTGTCTCAGGAAAATCTCTGTGAGTGGGCCAAAGCTTCCTTACAGCAGCCAGACCCCACTGCAAAAAGTTCAGACTTTTTACTGTCATTTCCAAATGGATTTAAGGCTGGCTTGATTGACTGCAGAGGCCCTGGGTGGTGCAAATGGTTAACATCATCGGCTGCTAACCAAAAGGTTAGAGTTTTGAGTGCACCCAGAGGTGCCTTGAAAGAAAGGCCTGGTGATCTACTTGTGAAAAATCAGCCACTGAAAACCCTATGGATCAAAAGGGGGAAATGTAGAATAGGATTTCAAACTCTCAAGGACTCCAGACTTTCTAGAGCCATGTAGGCTGGAAGAACCCCTGAAACTATTGCCCTGAGATAATCTTTAACCCTTAAACCAAAAATATCCCCTGAAGTCTTCTTAAAACCAAACAATAGTTTATCTTAACTAGTAAAGAATGTCTGCCTTGAGCATTGTGTTCTTTCAGGTTCTATTGATACAGGATCAAATTGACAACAGCAACTTGAAAGATTAGGTAGAAAACTTAGGGGGCAGCGAGTTTATGTTAATGGAGGAGGAATAACTCAGAGAAGGAAGGTGAGGATGGTTACACATCTCGAAGAATGTAATCTGTAATCGATGTCACTGAATTGTATACGTAGAAACCATTGAATTAGTATATGTTTTGCTGTGTATATTCTCAATAACAACAACAAAATAAATTTAAAAAAAAGAAAACCCTATGGGGCACAGTTCTATTCTGATACACATGGGGTCACCATGAATTGGAGTAAACTCTACGGCAACTGCAGGAGGACCTGCAGGAGGGGTAAAATGTCCCAGCTGTTGCCATTCATCTTATCAAGCATTATGTGCCCTGCCCCTCATCTTCCACGCAGATCAGTCCAAGTTTCTACTTATACCAAAATAAACAAACCCGTTGCAAATGAGTAGATTTCCAACTCATAGTGACCCTATAGAGACCCTATAGGACAGAGTAGAACTGCCCCATAGGGTTTCCAAGGAGTGGCTGGTGGATTCGAACTGCTAACCTTTTGGTTAGCAGCTGAACTCTTAACCACTGCACCACCAGGGCTCCTTCTGCCGTGTTATAGTTGTTATTAGGTGCCGTCAAGTTGGCTCTGACTCACAGCGACCCTATAGGACAGAATAGAACTGCCCCATAGGGTTTCCGAGGAGCAGCTGGTCAATTTGAACTGCTGGTTAGCAGCTGAACTCTTAACTACTACGCCACCAGGGCTCCTTCTGCCCGTAGAGGTCACAAATTTCCCTCCATTCAAGCTCAGTGTAGGTGCTCCTGTCTGTTGTCTGAAAGGGGGCGGAAACTTTCTGCCTCCTCCCACTCCCAGAATGAATCTTAGTGCTAATTGTTGCGATGGCGGCTGAGCACCAGATTGGCAAGAAAGTGCCCTTCACCTGGGGGAGTATTAACAAGAAGCAGGACACCTTTCATCAGGCAGCTGTCTTTGAATCTACCTCCCAGTACTTGACCTGGAGCTACCTCCTCAATTTCTCCTTGTTAATAGGAACTGGAGGACCATTTATTGCTCTTTGAAACACGAAGGGTGGTAAAAACTTTGTAAGCATGAAAAACAGTAGAGAGTTATCAGAAGTACAGAACATTGATCAAATGAAGTGTCAGTCATGGATCATACCTGTTCTGCAACAGTGTAAATAGCATGATAAAAAAAAAAATTAAAATAGAGTGAACAAAGTTCCTGAGCCACACTTTATTCCAACCAGGGTTTGAAATTTCTGTGCACGTACTGTCCACACGATGAGTGCCGATCTCGCTTAGTATTTAACTCCTCTTATGTGAAAATTGAGACAAATTCTTTGAATTTATGTAATAGAGTTATTTCTTTTTCTTAACTAAATAATAGATGTTACATACTTGTTCCTGGAGGCTAATGCTTATTTCATCTTTTTTGCTTCGTGTCTAACAGAAGGGAGATGGGATGATCGATAAAGCCGAGCTGCAGGAAGCTTGTGACCAGGCTAACCTGCATTTAGATGAAAAACTCCTGGACCAGCTATTTAACTACTGTGATGTGGATAAAGATGGCATGATTAACTACTTAGAATTTGCAAATTTTCTTAACTGGAAAGACAAACTACCTCTTAAAGAGTATGAAGAGAGGGTCATTATTAAAGGTATTTAAGTTTTGAAGGTTTGCTGAATTCTTAAATGGACTTCTATATTGTCATTTTTTTAGTTCAACTTTTGTCAACTTTTTATTATATCAAAAACAAAAAATGTACACATACATATAAATGTACATTTATTTATGGTTAATGATACAGGAAGATAATATGCAAACACGATAATATTTAAATCAAAGATAAAGATTATGGTGTTTTTCCTTTTCTTATAAAATTTAAATGATCAGTCAGATTTTTTTATATCAAATTCTATTTTATCATCGACTTCTCCTTGGGGCAATACTTAATAAAATCTGTATATATTTTAAACATAGGTAAAATCACAGGGAACATACCATTTTTATTTGACTTTTTAAAATCTAACTTTCAAATTTTTGTGGAATGAAGAGATACTTTTATGAACTGCCGTCTTTTTGGTTAGCAGCCGAATGCTTAACCACTGCTCCACCAGGGCTCCTTACAGTTTCTGTAAACTTCATTTTCAGTTCCTTCATGCTGATGTATTAAGATTTACTGAATCATTTCCCTACCCTTTGAAATTCAGCTTGTTTCCAGATACATTTAAAGTAATGTGGGTGATGCTGTGATTATCATCTCTCAAAAAGCTTTGGTTCTAATTATATCTCATTTCCTATGAATGCTATTATTGTCCTAGAAGTACCTCTCTCTCTCTGTTTTCATTTTGCTTTTCTAAATGACTACACCAGTTTGCAATTTTACCAGCCCACGCTGTGAGAGGTTTTACTTTCACTTTGCCACCGTTGAGAAATATTTCAAACATTCTTGCTAATTTAGCTGTATATAATGGTACCTCAAGTTTGCTTTAATTTCCGTATCTTGATTATTAGGGAGGATTAGTTTTTTTTAAAAAGTTTATTTACATTTTTATTTCCTCTTAGAACATCTCTCTTCTAAAAAGTGAAGACATTACTATTTTTATCTTTTTTTCCTGAGTTGTGTCTTTCTGCAATTCCAAGACCAGATTTTGGTCTTTGGTGATGAGCTAAGCCCTTACCCGGCGTTTCTAGGATGGCCGTTCTATTCTAGCCACTAGATAAGCAGCAGAGCCGTCTCTATCTAATGGAGCTTTTTATAGAAAACAGCTTTGTCCTGGCCCTTTCAGAAATAAAGAGGGATCACAGAGTTTTTTTCTTGGCACAGTGCATGAAGTAGGGGAGGGAAGCAAAAGTCGGTTTTCAAGCCAGATAGTTCTTCAGATTGTTCCTGGTTTTCAAGTCTGACTTCATCAGTCAGTTTCAGTGGAGTTCCAGAGGATCTTCACTTCTGAGATTTTAGGCTAAACGCTGCAAGCTCTTGGCCAGAACAGGCCAGAACGGGCCCAGAAATGTTTTGCCAGAAATTATCTTATCTCCAATTGTATTTTACTCTTTTTTCTTTTTAATTTATTTTTTTATTGTGCTTTAGATGAACTTTTACAGAGCAAATTAGTTTCTCATTAAGCAATTAATACACATATTGTTTTGTAACATTGGTTGCCAACCCCATGACCTGTCAACACTCTCCCCTTCTTGACCTTGGGTTCCCCATTACCAGCTTTCCTGTCCTCTCCTGCCTTCTCATCCTTAAACTCTGTTTTACTCTTGACTTCTGGGCGAAAAGGAGTAAATATGCTAAGATAGTGGTTTTCAAACAGTTTTCTGAAGAAAAGCTTTTCATATTTTTTGCAATTTCTGCCTTTTTTTGAAGGAAATTAGAGGATCTGGAACACTGGGCCTGCTGGCTTTGGTGGCAGCGATTGGCAGGAGCTGCATAGGGGTGCATACTTGAGAGAGGCATGCCTTTTCTGTTGGCCATAATCCCTGCCTTTCTCTGATACTGACACTACTTGCCTTTGCAACCCTTGCTTGAGCTCTAGACTTCTTCTAGAGCTTGAAATACCATAGTGCCCTCTAGTGGTATCTGTGGAGTTACCATGGGGCATAGAACCGGTTAGTACTGGTTTGAATCCCTGCTGAGAATTTGCATTTCTGATTGCGGGTAGGGACCAATTCTGAGAACCACTAGTAGAGCAGTGGTTCTCAAAATTTGTTGTACATAAGAATCACCTGGGAGTCTTGTTAAAATGTAGATTCTGATTCAGTATATCTGGGGTGGGAATGAACTGGTTTGAAGCCCTGGTTACATTTTTTGAGATGTCTCAGGAATTTACTCTTAAATCTAGAAATTGACTCAGCAAAGCAGATCTGCAAAAAAGGACAGAGTCTTACAGTTTAAGTTTTACCTGAGGGTTTTCTTTTATACACTGAAGTGTAGGGGGTTAGTTATATAATCAGTCTCTGTGTTCACAGTGAGTTCTCATTGCCTTTCCAGATGTGGCTACACCGTATTTGGGTATGCATGGAATTCGGCACCACCTCCAAATATGTCTTCTCATATCTCTGCCTAGGACACTGTCCCAGAAACAACTCTGGGTTTCCTATAGTTCACCAAGTTAAATATGAAAATAAACTAATTTAAAAAAAGGGAGGGGACGGCAATCACTGTAGGTTCTATATTTACCTTTGATCTTTACTTTATTCTGGAGTAAAGTGAGTGGAGTGGCATAAAGACACATTAGGCCATGTTTAAATTTCCTGGTATGTGACATTGGCCTGAAGTTGCTCTTACGCTGGGGTGCTGGCATCAGCAGACGGTTCACACCAGCTCAGTTTCCACTAACAAGAAGAGACTAAATAAGAAAACTCATCTTGTCACAAAGCAGCAAGTACTAGGTGGTCATTTCCTTCTGTATTTTTCTCTTGTCCACTTTGCTTAAAGGTAGAAAACAAGATTGTACAAACCTTACTGAGGCTAATGTTCAAGAATCTGTCCCAACTCTCCTGATAAAACCTGATGATATTATCTTAAAAGAGCCAGGGAGCTCAGAAAAGACGCTTCGGACACTTCTGAGACCAAGCGATAAGGTGTCTAATGAGTATAAGACTTCTTCTTCTGAGATCAATGCTGTCGTGGGAGCCGTTCCTTCTACTTGTGAGTATGTCACATAAACCTCTCCTGAGTTTTAAAAGGGTCAGTCAAGATAGAAACGAAGTGTCCCTTTCTACCCCTGCATTTACCTAAATTCTATCTCCATTAGACTGTAAGTTTCTCAAAATCTACAACCTTTCATTCATTTCTGTATCCCAAGAACCGAGGGGGTCTCAATAAATGTTTGCTGAACTGTGCTATTGTAATGATGGCCCAAGTGAAATGATTCTGTACATATTCATAAAATTGGAAACATCCTAGATCAGAAAATTGAGTTACATACATTGCAGTAATTCAGATCATCCTATCTTCTTAGTGTTAGGAGACTTTTAAGTCATGTGATTCTTATCTTCACACACATTTGCCTTCACATATTTGAAGAGCTCTTACAAAACAGTTCTTCATATCTTTATTTCCCATATCTCAATATCAGGCATCATGGATAATGGTTATTTAGAAAGACTTTGTTGATCAAGAACAATTCCTAAAGTAACAGTTTAGCCCAAAGAGTAAAGATTGTCACCCTTGAGTATTGCATTACCTTAAGAAAAAAAAATTACATAAGACCAAAAGGTCAATAGCTATTTTAAAGCATAGATAAGAAGGTTGGCCAGGGGCGGGGTGTGTGTGTATGTGTGTGTGTGTGTGTGGGTGGTGGTGGTGGTGGAGGCAGGGAGATTAAGTAAATGGAAGTGAAACAACTAGAACAGAAATTAAGGAGAATGTTAACACAATGTGAAGTATTGAACCAATGTCACTGATCAATATGTCTAGAAACTGTGGAATGGGAGCGGGTTTTCCTGTATATATTTTCACCAAAAAAAAAAAGAACAATTCCTAGGACTAAGGATGCAATTAAGAATTTATGTATTTCTCTTAGCTGGACTTTATAGACATGCAGTACATCCTGGTGCAGTGAGATCTTGCTGCTCCCTTTAGATGAGTGCTATCCGGTAGAAATATAATAGGGGTCACATATGTATTTTTAAATCTTCTAGTAACCATACTAAAAAAATTATGGAAACTAGTGAAATTACTTTTCAATAATATATTGTATTTAATTAACATATGCAAAATATTATTTTAATATGGAAGCAATATTAAAAGTGTTAATAGGTATTTTATTTCTTTTTTTTAATATGAAGTCTTCAAAATCTAATGTATATTTCACACGTTCAGCATATCTCAATTTGGACTAGCCATATTTCAAGTATTCAGTAGCCACATGTGGCTGGTGGCTACTGTATTGTACACTTCAGTTTTCAAAGGTCTGCCTTCTTCCCCCACTGATGACATAGGTTATCCTATCTATGGTGTCCCAACCATTCGGTCTGATATTCCTGCCCCCCGGATTCGTCGGGTCAGTGATAGAACTAATTATGGTGAAGAGGGCAATGCTTATTCATTACTACATCCTACCATCTTCAGCCAGAAAGGAGTGTTTGAAAGAGACTTCTTCAAGACCAGATCAAAAGAAGAGGTATGGCAGACTATTTCAAAAGATTTGGAAGAAATGTCAACTTCGCATAAATACACAAAGATGGAAATGTTTATTTATCAATGAGTACTATTTTAGACTTCTCAAAACTGGAGCCTCTGTATTATAAAAGTTATCAGGACCACCAAAATATAGGATTCTTGGTGAATACTGTTCTGTTTGGTTGGGACATTTGGGAACAATTCTTGAAGTAGAATTTACTCTATCACAGGTAGCCGTATTTCATGTCATATACTAATTATGGCCCATTATAAAAAGAAAAATGTTTTTCTAAACACTATTGTGTTAGCATCTCTAGAGAATCACAGCCAACGGTTTATATATATGTATGCAAGACACACACACACATGGAGGGTGGGGTGGGTAGCAGGAGAGAGAGAAACAGATATGGATTTATTTTAAATCATGCAATTGTAGGTCTGGAAAGTCCAAAATCTGTAGGCCGAGCAGCAGGCTAGAAACTCCAGCACACTTGAGTTCAAAATCTGTAGGCCAGGCAGGCTGGAAATTCCAGCAGGATATCTATGTTACAGTTTTGAGGGAGAATCCTTCTCTCTTCAAGAAACTTCAGTTTTTCCTCTTAAAGCCTTCAAGGATGAGGTTCAACCATATTATGGAGGGTAATCTGCTTTACTTAAAGTCAACTGATTGTAACTGTTAATCATATCTAAATACCTTCACAGCAATATCTAGACTAATGTTTAACCAAACAACTGGGCACCATGGCCTAGCCAAACTGGCACGTAAAATTAACCATCACATCTATTCTTAGTTAAGAAAAAGAAAAAAGGAGCAATTCCTTCCTTGAGGAAGTACCTTATGGCCTTGGGCCTCTAGAATGAACAGGTAAGCATGACGAGGGCCACTCTGCCACCCTCTATGTGTCCTGTTACCATGTGTCTCCGATTATCTGGGACAAGCATTGACTTAAAATATCTGTCCTATTGTCACACCGTATGTCAGCCCATGTGGGTTTTTGGGTTTTTTTTTGCACTTTCTGACTCAAAAAAACTTGGTCTCCATTTCCCACGTAATCTGCTTCCTAGATAGGTTACAATGTGGGAACATTCAGCTAGGTCAGAATATCTGCTGGGGTACTGAGGGCCAGGGATTCATAGCAGGCTTGGTCAGACCAGCCTGTCTGGATGTATACCATGAAAGGCAGGGTATGATCCGGGGAGCAACTGCTTCATCAGAACCAGCACTAGAAATGATGTGAAGAGACACACACAATGCCTTCTGGGACTTCAGATGAAGGGTTGATAGCTTGAAAAGATACTGAACATTAACCTAATTAATAATAGATTCATTTTAACAATTTATTTCTACTGAGGCGGGGGAGAGAGGAAGGGGAAACTCAAAAGGCAAAGCCTTCTGGCTGGCTGCAAAGAAGAAACCCAGGATCATCCCCAGAGGGTTAGAAAAGAGACCCCTCCCTGCAACCCCAGAGTGTGTTTTCACTTCCCTCTGTAATGCTTAAGGGCCTAGGAAGTAGAACTTCAGAGTTGCCCAAGAAGCAAAACTCTCCTGCTTACTGCATGATGCCTAACATTCCTTTAAGTAGAAGTCATCCTTTATCTCACAATTCTAGATAAAAACTAAGAACTCAAAGGCCTGGTTGGGGTAATAATGTTAACTTGAGAATGGATGGACTTCAGTAAAAGTATTAGCTGACCAGTCCCAGGAGCCCTGGTGGGGTAATGGTTAAGAGCCTGGCGGCTAACTGAAAGGTCAGCAGTTCAAATCCACCAGCTGCTCCTTGGAAAACACTATGAAGCAGTTCTGCTCTACCCTAAAAGGTTGCTATGACTTGAAATTGACTCGACGGCAACAGGCTTAATCAGTTCCTGGCAATAAACTACCAACAGGATACTGACAGGAGAGGATGTCTACTGACAAGTTAGAAAGGAAGCAGGGCTGGGATGCTCAAGACTGTCTGGGACCACACTTTGTGCATTCACTCTGAGGGGTGTTGTCTTAGTCTCCTAGTGCTGCTGTAACACAAATACCACAAACGGGTGGATTTAAAGAACAGAAATTTATTTTCTCACAGTTCTAGAGGCTAGAAGTCTAAATTCCTTGTTGGTGACCCTGGGCGTTCCTTGGTTCCTTGGCATTCCTTGGCTTGTGGATGATCCTCACATGGTGTGTGTCTTCCCGTGTGTGTGTGTGTGTGTGTGTGTGTGTGTGTGTGTATGTATTCTGGTCTTTTTATAACTCACAATTGATTAGGATTAGGATCTGCCCTACAATAGTATACCTTATTAACATAACAAAAGAAAACCCCTTTTCCCAAACAGGATTGCATCCACAGGTACAAGGACCAGGAATTCAGCATATGTTTTTGGAGGACACAATTCAATCCATACAGAGTTTTTTTTCACCTAAGTCTCAGGGGGGAGAAAAATAGGAGTTTTCATAGGGACACTGAGGTGCTTTTTTGCTGTATAGCTACAGGTTCCTGGCAATTCTGCTCTTCTGAATGTCAGGTGTATTTGCCTACACTAGTAACTTCCCACAAGGACACATCATTTCTAGGGGATCTTTTAATTATTGTTGAGGTTCTGTTTAATTTTTCTGCCACTATTCTTTTACTTTGGCTTTCCTACTCACTGTCTAACCTTTATTTTCATTTCCCTCTTTGTTTTTTTCTGAATGTTTCACAGTAAATGTTTTTCTTCTTTTAAATTTAATTTCTGCTTTTGTTGTTTTGTTTTTACATCTTTTATTCTCTTTCTAATCTTTCTTCTCACCACTAGTTGTTATATTTGTCCCTTCCTTGATCTCTTTTAATAGTCATGACTTGGTAAACAAAGTTTGCTGGTTTTTGTTTTGCTCAGTTGCTCGTGTGTGTGCACTTTCTCTCTGGCATTTGCACATCCACAATTATAAAGTTTACAACAGTCAAGTTAGATCCATTTTGAAAATATTCCTATTTTAAAACAGGAAAATATTATTCAGGGACTTAAGTGACATACACAAGATCATAGTGACAATGAGTGACAGACGCAAATCCAGCAAGTCTTCTGTCTAATTCTTTTACTCTTTCTGTTTGAATCTTGCTGCCTCTCTTTAAAATAACTAGAAATTCTTAGAGTTGAGAGTAATTTTATATGTTGGCTGGGATAGTTGAAAACCCTCATATTCATATTAACAAAATGGTCCCTCAGTAGAAAGTAGTGGAATTGTGATATTTGCTCATCACACACACACCCACACCCTTTTGAAAACTTTTTCTGGATAAATATCCATAATCTGAGATGTTCTAACTATGTATTTTTAAATACAAATTTTAAAACATACAAATCTTAATCTGACTTTAAGTGTTTTTTCCTAGATTGCACAGATATTATGTAACATTGGTATCAAGCTTTCTGATGAAGAATTTGAAAATGTATGGAATCTTGCATCAAAAAAACATCAGAGTGGAGAAGTCTGTGTAGAGAGCATCAGAAATGTTCTAGATGAGCTGCAGCATGCAGACCGAATCAAGTGTAAAACAACCATGTGATATTTTTGGAGTTCATTCATTTAAATAAAAGAATTGCTAAATTTGTATACCTACTGTTCATCTAAAATATTCAAATCTATCCTGACTTTAGGTATTATATTATCATTCTGCAGTCACTGTGGTAGAACTTATATGCCTATATGTGTTGCTAATAAATTGTATTAGCTAATGGATTTTAGATTTTAAAATGTATTTTATTGTCTTCTATAAAGTACGAAAGAACTTGACAAGCACTTGGAGAGTTAAACTCCATCCTCACCAAAGATTCAGACAGACAGAGATTCGGTAACATTTAGTAGGCCTGAGAATTCTTTCCATTTTAGTTGGTTGTCTGAAATCAAAGTCTGGTTTATGATTCCAAGTTCACAAAATTTTGCCTTCAACATTTCTCTTTAGGCTTTTCTATGACAAGAGTTCGATTTAGAGGGCTTTTAGTCTCTATTAGCATCTGAGGAAAACAAACTTAATCAAAAGGAGCAGAATTTAGAGAGCAAAAACTTGAATTCTAACAAATCACATAATGGCCATTAATTCTTAATGTATTTTCTATGCCCCCAAAAAACATGTTGTTCTTGATGTATCTGAAGAGGACAAAGCTGACCCACCATTAGATGTAGCTTTAGTGGGTTATTAGTAGCAAACTGTGCTGAGTCATTCTCTTCCCTCCTGCCGTGGCTCTTTGATGTACAAATTTGATGCCCTGTCTAGGAGGGAGCAGGGATGGTGGTGGGTGGGGTGCGTGATCTCAGGACATACATAGTGTTCTTTCTACAAAGCAAGTGAGTATCTGTGTGGGTTGAATCCATGACTTTAGTAGTATAACTTAATTGAGTGAATGATCAATAACGTGTGTTCTATCAATATTTCTGTGATAGACCTTAACCAGCTTGTTGTCTATTAGTATGAAAAGATACTGTTTGACTTAGATACTGCAGTTGTACTATAGTCTACTGTTACTTTAAAAAAAGAGAGACCTAAGGTTTAAAAAAAATTGATTTATTTATCCAATCTCTAGAAAAAATAATTTTGTAATAAATTTATTATATAAAGTAATAATGTTAAAATCTTAACCTTTTATTTTGAAATAATTTGACTTACAGATTTTCCACAGTAGGACAAAGAATTGTACAGTGGTATGCTGGAGCCCCATGGGTGACGCAGTGGTTAAGTGCTCAGCTGCTAACCAAAATGTTGGTGGTTCAAACCCACCAGCGACTCCGCAGGGGAAAGATGTGGCAGACTGCTTCTGTAAAGATTTACAGCCTTGGAAACCTTATGGGGCAATTCTACTCTGTCCTATAGGATCACTGCTGAGTTGGAATCGACTTGATGGCAATGGATTTTGGATGGGTGTCCAAGCCTGCTCTTGACGGGTCATGAAAGCTAATTGTGAACATCTCTTCCTAGCACTGTGTTCAGCAAACACACTGGTAGCTTGAAATTGGCCATGGTGGGAGTATTTACATAAGGAAACCAGCAAATGCTACAAATCTGGGATTTTTTTTCCCCCAGAGAGCCAGCTGTTAGACATTTTCCAGCACTCAAATGGATGTATGTATCCACTTATCCACCTATCCACGTGGTTATTTGCAGTTAGCCATTTTCCTGAACACAAAGAATGGAGAGGGGTAGATTTATTAACCATTGCTGTTTACCAGGATCATGGGTTTCAGATAAAATTCAACATTGTCACCCAAGGGAGCATTACGTTGGTACCAGGGGAGTAGACTTAGGAAGATTGGACAGGTTGCCCTGATCAATCAGAATCAAAATGCTTGTTAACCAAACTTTGGTTAAGCTTCTCTCCTTCCCCCAGGACCCTGAACTTTGGCCCATCCTCAGCCTTAGCCAGCTTGCAGTCCTTAAGGGCCCTTCCCTGAGAATGGCTGTATGCTGGTCTTGGTGTAAAACATTCCCTACACCTGGTTTTGGTTTTTTAGCTTTATTTGCTTTTTTTCTATAAAAGAAACAATAGCATTCCCCGTATTTAATAGTCCTTGTCCTCACTATTGCAACAGCTCCTTTCCCTTTTGCATTTTCTTTCAAAATAAAGCCTCTCCCTATCTAAGCCCAGATTTATTTTTTATTTGACATGGGTATCCTCCTCATATCACTGGCAGGCCATCTAGAATTTTGCCTGTGGTAGGAGCCCTGGTGGTGTAAACGGTTAAGTGTTTGGTTGCTTACTGAAAGGCTGTTAGTTCGAATCTACCCAGCACCTCCGCAGGAGAAAGATCTGATGATCTAGTTCCATAAAGATTACAGCCTAGAAAACCCTATAGGGCTGTTCTACTCTGTCACATGGGGTATCTAGGAGTTGAAAAACGACTCTGCAGGCACCAAACAACAACAGACTGTCAAATGGGTTAGATAGTATATTTTCAACTTCAGGGTTACTCTGTTTCCATAGATGAAAGTTAATTCCCTACCCTATTTCTCATCCCAAATTATATCCAGATATTTTGTCCAACATATTGTAGAGGGGTTCTTCAATAAGAACAAATGATAGCATTAAGATACTCCAGTAATAAAATTCCAATACTGAGCTGCTCCAAATTTGAATATAAACTTCCTAGTGTCAAATTTGAGGGAGCCCTGGTAGTGCAATGGTCAAGCACTTGGCTGCTAACCAAAAGGTTAGCAGTTTGAACCCACCAGCCACTCTGTGGAAGAAAAAACCTGGCGATCTACTCCCATAAAGATTACGGCCTAGGAAACTTTGTAGGGCAGTTCTACTCTGTCTTATAGGGTCACTATGAGTTGGAATTGACTCAATGGCACACAACGTCATTGACATGTCAAATTCACAGGGAGAAGCTAAAACCAAATGTTAAATCACCTTGCAAGTTAAAATCTAAGGAATTCAAGACGGAAATCAAGTTCTACTGTCCAGTGAGTTAAAAATACAAAGAAATTGATTTCCCCTTTTCTGTTTGTGCTGTTTCAGCCAAGGGATTCTAAAGGCCTGGGGAGAGGTATGGTTCTTTTAGCAGCTGTGCCCTGGGCTGCCTCTCACCGGGAAGACAGCAGCTCCTTTGCTGCTCCCGAAGTCATGTTCACTTAACTCCAAGCCTCGGATGACCTCAATTTTAGAAGGTCAAAGACTTATCAAGACATACAAGAGCTCATAGCATCCACCAAATTTAGGGAATAAGACAATCCTCATCCCCAAGAGCAGTTAACCCAGTAAAAACTGTGTTTCCAGAATCAAGTATGTACTGTTGCCAAAGGCCATAGCAGAGACCCCCTGGAATCTGAGTAAAAGAGATAGATGGAGAAAATGTTCATTTCAGCGTTATCAAGATGCTGGTCAGTATATATGAGTTACCAGAGTTCATGACCTATGAACTTAAACTGATTTGGGGAGAAATGAGATGAATTTTGGCACTTCAGGTGTATATATATTTATATATCTGGGCTAAAAATCCACTTAAGCATGCTGTCTCCTTTTTTACAGAGTGGCATTTGAGACATTAATTTCCTTCTTGCAAAGCTGAGAAATTTACGACAGCAGCCCAGTCACCACTTTTTATTATGAAGTGTCTTTCCTATGCAGCGTAGGAAAACTTTGGACTTCGTTTTCCCTTTCAGCCTCTAGGGACTGGATTGAGAGCTGGCTCTTCCCAGAGCCTAAGGTCAGTGTTCTCTTGTGAGTGGGTGCCTTCAATTCTATGCCCGGGGGTTGTTTCCATTGATTGCTTCTTGTTTTGGAATTGTTTAGGCTTCAGAAACCTACCTCCTGCAAGGTTTCTTTTTCCTCTGAATTAAACCATCTAGAGTCAAAGTAAGGAACTCTGCTAGCGCAATGGTTAAGCGCTCAGCTGCTAACTGTAAAGTCAACCTCTCCATGGTAGGAAAGATATGGCGATCTGCTCCTGTAAGTACTACAGCCTAGGAAACTCTTTGGGGCAGTTCTACTCTTTCAGAATCAACCGTTCGGCACACAACAGCAACAACAGAGTGAAAGTAGTACCTGGGTGACGCAAACCGTTAAGTGCTCAACTGCTAATGGAAAGATTGGTAGTTCAAGCCCACCCAGAGGCACCTCGGAATACAGGCCTGGCGATCTGCTTCCAAAAGTTCACAGCACGGAAAACCCTATGGAGCAGTTCTACTCTGCACATACGGGGTCCACCATGAGTCAACTGACTGGACAACAGCGCTCAAAGTGGAACATGTGGTGGGGGTGATCCTTGAGCCACGTGAATCCAGGTTAAGCTGATGGATGATTGACTCCCTGCCCTGAATGCAGGGTGGCTTTGGAGCAATGGACTTAGTGCTGTCTCTCTGAGCGGGTCCTGTTTAAAACTAGAGCTTCTCTACCACACTCTGTAGGGTGTCTGAACTGACTTACAGTTTAAAAGCAGCATACATTTTCTCACACCCTAATGTCGCAAAGGTTCATATACATGGAAAGAGTCTCTTTTCTGTTAATCGAATCCCTTGCCTCAAGTGTTCTTACTGGGTCCCTGTGGACTGCTGTTACTCGAGGTCACTGCCACCCACAGAATATGCTTAGTGTTCTACCTGAGGCCACCTTCACTCCTTGTGGCTTTGCCAAGGCCCAAATGCCTTTGTAAAGGTTGCCTTTCCTAATGTCTGAGCAGCTGGAAACTTCCAGTTTACCTTTAATTAAGGCTGGCATCTCTGCTGTTTGCCTGATGTCTTTCACATGTGGAGTCCTGTCACTAATGAAGTAGCCATCAGCCTGCGGACCAAGCTGCCAAAAACTGCAGTCACTCTGGAGCAGGCCTCAGCAAAAAGCCAATGGCCCAGCTGTGAAAACCAGCTGCATTGTACCACGTAGACCACCAAATGGCTTCTGTAAGGTACCTGATGCTCAGGATGCTGTAAGGTACATGATAGTAGATGTTTTCTTTATGCAAGAATATGAACATCTTGTGCTTTGCATTTCTGACCTTGGGCTCTATTAGTAAACTAATGGAGAGCTGTAATCTCAATCAGTTTTCATGCCTTCATTGATTTCTAGTTCATCATTTAGTTTTTTCTACTTTTTACTGCAATGACCCCCTTTTCCTTAAACTGTATTGCATCAGGTATATATTGCCTATTCCTTTACCCAATTGCAAGAATTGTAACCTGTACCATGACACAGTCTTCAGGCCCTTATGCTTTAGTAAGTCTGACTGCAAAGTGTTACAATGCTTAGCAATTAAAAAAAATTATTTTATATTGTTGTTGAGAATATACACAGCAAAACGTATACCAATTTAACTGTTTCTACACGTACCATTTAGTGACACTGATTACATTCTTCGAGTTGTACAACCATTCTCACCCTCATTTCCCGAGTTGTTCCTCTCCCATTAATATAAATTCACTGCCCCTGAAGGTTCCTATCTAATCTTTCGTGTTGCTGTTATCAATTTGATCCCATATAGATAGTTCTTAAAAGAGCATAATGCTCAAGGCAGACAGTTTTTACTAGTTAAACTAAACTATTGTTTGGTTTTAAGAAAACTTCAGGGGATATTTAAGGTTTAAAGATTATTTCAGGGCAATAGTTTCAGGGATTCATCCAACCTTCATGGCTCTAGGAAGTCTGGAGTCCATGAGAATTACAAATGCTGTTCTGCATTTCCCCCTTTTGATCAAGATTCTTTTATAGAATCTTTGATCAAAATGTTCAGTTATGGTAGCCGAGCACCATCCAGTTCTTCTGGTCTCATGGCAAAGGAAGCAGTTGTTCATGGAGGCAATTAGCCACACATTCCATATCCTCCTCCTATTCCTGACTCCTTCTTCTTCTGTTGTTCCAGGTGAACAGAGACCAATTGCACCTTGGATGAGTGCTCGCAAGCTTCTAAGACTCCAGGCACTATGCAATAAACTAGGAGGTAGAGCAGAAACACTAAACATGTTATTAGGCCAATTAACTGGCATGTGAAACCATGACCCTAATGATGTTGAGCATCTTTTTATGGGCTTGTTGGCCATCCATATGTCTTCTTTGGTGAAGTGTCTAATTTTTTGCCCATTTTTGTAATAGCTTGTTCTATTGGCTTGTAGGAAATTAATAATGAGTTTTGAGAGTTCTTGATATATTTTGGATCCAAGTTCCTTATCAGACATGTGTTTTGCAGGTATTTTTTCCTGTCTTTAGCTTGTTTTTTTATTTTCTTAACAGTGTCTTTTGAAGAGCCAAAGTTTTAAATTTTGATGAAGTCCAATTATCAATTTATCAGTATTTTCATTTATAAATTGTTCTTTTGGTTTCTTCTCAGTGAATGATTAGTCTAATCTAAAGTCACAGAGATTTTCTACAGCTATTGGATTGTTTCAGCATTATTTTTCGAAAAGACTATCCTTACATTAAATTAATTGCTTTTGCATCTTGATCACAAATCAATTGGCTATATTTGTGTGGGTCTATTTGTAGACTCTATTCTATTCCACGGATTTATATGTCTTTTCAATCACCAGTATCATGCTGTCTTGATTACTACTGCTTTAGAATAAGTCTTGGAATCAGAGCCCTCCAACTTTGTCCTTTTTCAAAACTGTTTTGGCTATTTTAGTTCTTCTGTCTCTCTCTCTCTCTCTTTAATTTTAGAATAAGCTTGTTGATTTCTGAAAAATTCTTGCTTGATTTTGTTTGGGATTATGTCAGATCTATAAATCAATTAAGCTTAGTTCTCACTGTAGCCTCCAGTTGCCAGTTCTTTGTTCTTGTCTCCATCATGTCTACTCATTTCTGTAATATCTGCATTCTGTCACTACTTTTCCATTCACTAGCATTCTCCTTGTTTAGTAGCTCATCACCTATCCCTTTGATTCATTTTTCTACTAATTAAAGTATTAGTAGACCTCTCTTCTTCTAGTCCATTCTACACAGCCTTGCTACTACCATGCCTTACATCTTTCAATAGTTTCCCATTTTGTAGAGAAAAAAATGTTTGTTCTTAGCCTAGCATGTTAAGGCCTTACATAGTCTGCCCCTAATATTTCTTTCTGACTTCATTTCATGCACTACTTTTTGTTTGTTTTGCTCTTGCAAAAACTGAACCATATGGTATTCTTTTAATTGTCCCCCTCCAGCTCCCTTAGTCCCTCTTCCTAGAAGTCCTTCCACCCTCCCTATTCTACCTTCTACATATATAATTCCTACATAGTGTTTAAGGGGTAGCTCAAGATTTGTTTTTGTCACATTTTCCTGAATATTCTCTAGCTGAAAATAATCTGCCTTTCCTCTGAACTCTCTTAGCTCTATCTGTGCTTTCATCAGGCAATAATCACTTTGTATTTTGTATGATAGTTATACACATGCCTCCTCTATTTTATTTATGGTGTAATTTTCCTGAGGATATAATCCAAATTTAACAAATTTATGGATCCACATTGCCTAGTATATAGTAGTTTCTCAATAAATATTTGGGGGAATTAATGAAAAATATACTTACTGAATTAAACAGTGACAGTAGTATGCTACCAGTCACAGCATATTGGAATAAGAATGAAATAAAGATTGGATCATCTGTGCCAAGTCTGACTAAGCTATATATCAGCTGTGTAACACTTAGATTGAAAAAATTAAGAGTTCTTTTTTTTTTTTTTTCATTTGTTCGTTGGGATCTGGGATTAGCTCTTCTTAGGGCCATTCATTCAAAAGACGTTTATGGAGCACTCAGCCAAGTGAAGAAGGTGTTTTGACAAGGAGGGAAATGTCAACTCTGAATGCTATTTGGAGATCAAAAGATGAGACCTGAGAGTTGACCATGAAGTTTGACAATGTGGACACCACTGGTAACCTTGACAAGAGTTCTTTTGGTGCCACTGGTGGATGTCACAGTTTAATGAAAGTGGGTTCCCAAAGGAGGTGAGTAGTGGAGATAGTAAGTATAGAAAACTCTTTAAGAGTGTTTTCTATAAAGGGGGCAGAGAAATGAGGCCTTTTAAAAATATAAGAGAAGTTACAGTACATTTGGTATTGATGGGAATTATACAGTTGAGAAGGATGAAGTTGTGATGCAGGAGCACAAGGAGATCATTTCGGGAGCAAAGTTCTTGAGTTGGGGAAAGCGGTCGCCATCCAGTGCAGAAGTGGAGGAATTTCCCTGGAACAGGAGAGAGACAGGAAGGGAGGTTGTGTATATAAAGAGGCTCATCAACTGAGCATGGGCGTAAGGAGGGTATGTTGAGGAGAGACTGAATTTTGTGATTAGAAACTTAAAGTGTGACTGATCATTTGGTTTTATGTTTTTCTCTAATTGGTTTTCTTTATATGGATCTGCTTGGCTTTGGATCTGGAATAAGTAGAGATTTAGATTTAGCTAGGGTTAGAATTTCACCTGGTAAATAAGATGGAGAAAGGGAGGGACAAAGGAGGTGAATGCATGCAAGGAAGCGATTCTAGCGATGTACTGTGTCAACTAATCTGGGTAAGGAGGAAGTTCAGAAGTAAGATGGTAGTGAAAAATGATAGGGTCAATGGACTGGGCCATCCCAGTGGGCCAAAGAATTGTGGGGAGGGAATACTGTGGGAAATAAACTAGAAGAATGGGAGTTGGTGATGAGAGAGTTTCAGTGAAATTCTGGAGGTGGTAAAGTTGTTGGTAATGACAACGTTTAGGATGTGAGCATGGGACTGATTGGCTGAAGTAGTTGAGAATGGGGTTACTAAGGAGAAGACTTCAAGGAGTGAGAGGTCATAATCTGAGTAGATGGATCACCTACATGGACGCTGATGTTGTAAAAAAAGATGACAGGGAAGGTAGCAAAAACAAAGAGAGTGACCCAGGTTACATAGCTCCTTGAAATGAAAGCCACACACCATCATTTTAGAAAAATGTACATACATATATACTTTTTTTTTTTTTTTTTACTTCTAGGAATTTAATCTGTAGATTCACTTTCACAAACAAGACATGATGCACATAGAAGTTCATTAATGGCAGCTTGTACATAATAGCAATAGACTGGAAACAGTCTAAGTGTCCATCGATAGAGGATGGTTACATAAATTATGGTTCATCTGTACAATGGAATGGAGTTCTTGGGTGGTGCAAATGGTTAATGTGCTCATCTGCTAACTGAAAGGTTGGAGGTTTGAGTCCAGCCAGAGGCACCTCAGAAGAAAGACCTGGCAATCTACTTTTGATAAATCAGCCATTGAAAACCTCATGGAGCACAGTTCCATTCTGACACACATGGGGTCATCACGAGTTGGAATTGACTCAACAGCAACTGGTTTGTTTATACAATGGAACACTATACAAGGTAAAAAGAATGAGGAGTTTCTTTATGTACTCATATGAAAACATCTCCAAGATAGTAAATGAAATAAGCAAGGTACAGGATAGCGTGTTTAATATCTACCATTTGTGCAAGAAGGAAAACAAAGAGCACGCATGAAACTAACGTCTGTAGCAAGGAGAATTGATGAACGGGGGATGGATTGGGAGAAAGAATTTTCAATGTAAAACATACCTGTATTTTTTAAAATTTTAAACCATGTGAAAATATTACCTATTCAAAAATTAAATTGGAAAAGGAACAAAATGGAGAAAAATGTAATCATTTAGGTACTCTGTATCATTAACTATGTTTTAATTCATGTGCATATAATTTCGATCGTATGATACTCCTCACCCGCGCTCTCATGAACGGATCTCTAGACCAGGTGAACATTAGTTTCTAGTTCTAAATTAATCCATCTGACTGGTTTATTTATCTATTCATCTTTCCTTCTCACCCACCCACCCACTCACCCATCCATCCATCCATCCATCTATCCATCTATTGATCCATGTGACTAAACTTTTGTGGTTTGATTACTGTCCCTTGGGAAGAATGTTGTTCTCTGAACGCAGCGGCAAAGAAACGTGTTTTCCCATTTTCAACGGTAGGGGGCATCCTAGCATTTCCAAACTTAGCGATGAACCTTAGCCGACTATACAGAATAGCTCCCGCCAGCTCAATAATACTTTCAAATAAAAAGAGGTTGTTGAGCTGGGGAAAGAGACTGTTTACCACTGCATTTTCCGAAATACAGGGTGATCCATGCAGTTTCTTCTTTTATTATTTAGCAGTAGTAATTAGGCTGGAAAGGAACATTTTAAATAGTAAGCTAGTTTATTTGGATCACAAAGTGTCCTCTCAGTGAAACAAAGCAGTGCAGTGTGAAATATTCAGGTGAGATATAAATAAATATCCAAATATATCACCATGTTTTCATCTAAAGCGTGTTTTTATAGTGTTCAGGACAGTCTAGTTAATATCAAAGTATATTAAACCTATAACAACTTTAAAAAGACACTGTTTTCTACTACAGGCAAATAAACAATACATTCTGTTCACAGCAAAGCTAACAAACCAAGAAACTTGCTGGGAATATTATGTCGGCCAATAAAGGGTAATTTTATTTTATGTAATAACCACTTACAAAAACTCACTGTGGCTTGACATGAAGAGCTGGGCTAGTTAGAGGTTAACACCCTAATCATAAACCAACAATGAGGATAGACTTGAAGGACATTTCTTCTATTATGAGACATTTACAATAATAACCTTGTAAAAAATAATGGGATCTATTTAAAGCTCATTTATTTCCCAGCTAAGTGGCAATTTCCCATCACTCAAAATGCTAATACTTCCTCCTGAAACTAGGGCTAATCCCATTCATGTGTATGCATTAAAAAAAAAAAAAACTGGTTAAAATAAGGTGATTCTATTTTAATAATATCTGTCCTGCCAGCAATAAGGCTTTCTCAGTTACAAATAAATATATCAACAAACAGATTTTCTTTAAAGCACATGTGGTCTCATATCATTCCCCAGTTAGCCAATTAGCATGATGCTATTGGAAGAGCTAATTAAAAAGTGCGCTTAGACTAAGAAATGTTTCCTGGGAGTAATCTGGGGCTTATAATCCTTATTCCACCTGTAATTACTCTGCCTGTTTTTCCGCTCTGTAGAGGTGAACACACCTTCACTTGGGCAAAGGAAAAACTTTCTCATTCCCTCCTGGAGTGAGCTAATGATACTGATATGTATCAATATCTTGAACTGATCAGTGTATACTTACATTTTAAAAATTACACTCCCCAGAGCAACTCTCTAAGTTGTTAGAGAGCTGATAACTAGTAAAATGGACAGAATTTAGATAATGACTAGGAATGTTGTCTTTGACGAGAGAGGTCCAGCCTGTAGTTGGTCTTATTGGAAATATTTTTACGATGAGAACCCTTGATTGATTGCTCAGTTCATCAACTATTGTATAAATATGATCTATAAGAAAGACTGAATTCTTGAGATTTACAGACAGAAGGATTTTGCTGGGGGATGGGAGGAAGGTAAGGCTTGGGAGGGCAGGGGATGAATAGCAATTTATTCCTGATATCCTCTAAGCTAGTACCTTTTAAATTTAATGCTCATATAAATCACCTGGGGATCTTGTCAAAATGCAGATTTTGATGCAGAGGTTTCGAATGGGATCTGGGATTCTGGATGTAGAAAGCTTCCAGGTGATACCGTGCTGTTGGTTAGGTATGACACTATCACACTCTGAGTAAGAAGACTTTAAGCTTTCTGGTAATCTGTGAGTGTGCTTTATGTAAATCAACTCACAATATCCCACTCTCCTGGTGTATAGATATCTTTTGCTATTTTCATTCCTTCTGCTCTCTCTTGTCTTTATTTCTTTTTTTTTTGGGTAGTATTCTCTTTTCTTTTTTAAATGTTTTATTTTAGAACAGTTTTAGGTTTACAGAAGAATTGTAAAGATAGTTTCTCACATCCAGTTTCCAGTATTATTAACTTGTTATATTTGTATGGTGCATTTGTTAACATTTAAAAAAAAACAACAGTAGCTATTGAGTCAACTCTGACTCATGGCAACCCCACGTGTGTCAGAGTAGAATTGTGCTGCATAGGGTGTTCAGTGGCTGATTTTTCAGAAGCAGATCACCAGGCCTTTCTTCTAGGGCACCACTGGGTGGTTTGAACTTTGAATCTTTCGGTTAGCAGCTGAGCACGTTAACTGCACCACCTAGGGACTCTAATGAACTGATATTGATACGTTGTTATTAACTAAGGTCTATACTTTATTCAAATTTCCTTAGCTTTTACCTAATGTCCCTTTTCTTGTTCTAGGATTCCATCTAGGATACCACATTACATTTAGTTGCCATGTTTCCTTAGCCTCTTCTTGGTCATGACAGTTTTTCAGATTTTCCTTGTTTTTGATAACCTTGAGAATTTTGAAGAGTACTGGTCAGATATTTTGTCCAATGCGCCTCAACTGGGGTATGTCTGATGCTTTTCTCATGGGGTTATGTGTACTTTGGGGAGGAAGATCAGAGAAGTGCCATTTTCATCACAAGGGTATGTACTATCAACGTGACTTATCACTGTTGTTGTTGATCTTGATAACCTGGCTAAGGTAGGGCTTGTCAGGTTTCTCCACTGTAAAATTACCCCCTGCTCTCTCACACCCTCTGCCCCCGATTCATACCCTACTATTTGGGAGGCTGTCACTTTGTGCAGTTACACTTTACCTCCTTGAGGGTGGAGTAGCTATATAAATTATTTATAATTCTTCTACAAGGAAAAGTTGTTTATTCTCCTCCATTAATTTCTGTATTTAATCATTTATCTATATGATAGGTGCCCTGATGGCGCCCTGGTTAAGTGTTTGGCTGCTAACTGAAAGGTTGGTGGTTCGAAGCTCCAGCCTCTCTGAGGGAGAAAGATGTGGCAGTCTGCTTCTGTAAAGATGACAGCCTTGGAAACCCTATGGGGCTGTTCTGCTCTGTCCTGTATTGTTGCTATAGTTGGAGTCAGCTTGATGGCAATAGGTTTGATTTACTTATATGATAGATATTTATTTTAAACTTTGGGTTATAATCCCATTCTACTTTATTTTATTGCTCACATTTTCCCAGCTTTGGCCATTGTGAGGTCTTTCTACTGGATCCTGTATCCCTCTGACATACTCTCATCATGCTTTTATTATTATTATTGTGATTATTTAGCAAGGTACACATTGAAAGTGAGCCTTCTGCATGAAGCTAGGGCCCTAGAAGGGCTGCTGTGGCAGATTTGAAAGATGGCCGCACAAATACCTTCCAGTCCATATGTTCTTCCAGAAACCCACCACTCCTTCATAAAAGGGTGAAGTCTATTTTCCCTTTTCCTGAAGTTTTCTGGTTTCTCTTTTCTTGAATCTCATGTCTCGCCTGTAAACAACAGAATGCAGTGGAAGTGATATCGCATGACTCCTGGGCCTACGTCAGAAAAGGAATGCAACTTCCATCTTGATTGTTGAAACACTCAAGCTGGAGGCCTGTCCTGCTGTATAAGTAGCCCAGCTTCCCTGAGGCCACCATACTATGAGGGATCTCAAACTAGCTTATGTGGAGAGACCACATGGATAATATCTGAAACTGCATGTAGAGAAAGAGATGCCTGGCCAGCTCCCAGGTGTTCCCAAAACCTCCAGTTCCCACACTTCCACCCATTCCGGCACCATTTTCCATCTAACTGCATCCACATGAGAGATCTTGAGCCAGAACCATCCAGTAGGTCTAGACCCCAATTCCTGAGCCATAGACACCATGAGATTATAAAACAATTTTATGTTGGTTTATGTTATTTTAAGCTACTAAATTTTATAGCAATTTTATACGCATCAGTAGTAACTGGAACAACTGTTCTCCTAGTGAAGAGAGACTAAAAGGACTTTTTCCAGTAACCCACTGATGTGGCAAGAAGCCTTTTGTCTATAGGTTCTGAGGAAATAGTCTCTTTTGAGAAATCAAAGCCACAAGAGGGCTCTCTCCTTCTGAGATTGTCATCTATAAAGACCATTTATATCTGGGTTGTTGGTGATCATTTATTTATTTTCATCACATGGTAATTGCCTTTCAGAAAATAAAGCTAACACAGAGTTCAGCAGAGCCAAGTGATGAGAAAGAGGGAGAGAGTCTCAAAGACAATATTGGAGCACCTGGATCCAACTATGCCTGAATTTACAATTTGATGAGTCAATGAATTTTGTTTTTGCTTTAATTTGTTGGATTTGGGTTTTTGGTACTTCTAACTAAAAGTATTTTGCCTATTTCAAACTTATTCTTTCAGATTAATTCACACTCAAAGAGGTAGAAGTGGAAATAAGTTAGTCAAATGAGGTAGACTCTTATACCAGTGACCTCAAATGAACCCTGCCTTCTGGATTCATGCTCTGTATAGTCCCCTCTCATATTAATTCTGGGTTTGACCATACAACTACCTTAGAAGTATTTGTATATTGGGACTGCCCTCGTTTGGAGGCTCTCTCCTGGAACCCAGCTGCCATGCTGAATGAAAGTCCAGGTTACTCTGCTGCAGAGAGAAGCCATGTGAAGAGTGCCTGGAGAATGGGGTATGGCAATGGAGAAGAGACACCAGGTGGAGGAACACGAGGCACCCCAGCCAAACTCGTAGCAAAGTGATCAAGTCAACACTTGGTGGTGCAGAAAATTTACTCAGCTGAGCTCAGGCAACTCACAGAATCATGAGAAATAATAAATTGTTGTTGTTTTAACCAACGAAGTTTTGGGGTAATATGTTACGTAGTAAACGGTAAATGAAATAGCCAAGGATCAGAATACCCAGTCAGAGTAGATCTTAAACAGTTGCCCAAGACAGAATGTCAATAATATTCATGTATTCTTTTTATTCATTAATCCATTTGACACAGCATTTGATGAATGTCTCCTTTGTGCTGGTCAATAAAAAATTGTAAAGGGCCTAGGAAATGAGCTATAAATAGCAGGAATATGTGTGTAATCACTATGCAAAAAAGGACCTTCACTTTAGAATTTGCTGTTTATCTTTTTCAGGAGATTTTAAAATGGTTTGGATTGTGAAGGAAATAACTTCTGATTAATCAATTCTGACCACTAAATTTTCCAGCTTATAAAGGGAGCTAGAAGCTCTGATTCAAAGCCACATTCTCCAGGGTGTGTCACAGTTACCTACATTTATGGACGGATAAGGTATTTCAAGTCTTAAATGGAATATATTTTCATTGCAATGAGGAACCAGTCACTATTTTCTGCTTTTAAATCCATTCCTTCATTGGAGGCATTGGCTACCTGGGTTCAAATTTTACGTCTGTCACTTTATCAGCCTATGACCTTGAGGGCAAGTATAAACCACCCCAAGCTATGGTTTTCCCATTTATTGAAGGGGACAGTAGTAGCATATACTTCATATTGTAAGCTGTAAATAAATATTAACTATTATTATTATCTTAGATGATTTCTGGATCATCTACTCTGTGTTGGGAGCATTGTAACTCTGCCTTAGGGCATCCCTTTGCTTTCCTTTAGAAAGTAGTGGTCATGTCTGTGAATCAGATTCTTCTTTGTATAAACTAACTTCTTCCTTTTCACTTCATGCTTTGAGAAATTAAAGATTTTAGCACATAGTGTTAACCCTGAGAAAATGTATTAAATGATTTTTATACCCTTAAGTATTTCCTTATTATACGGTATCTGAAGGAGCTGGTGCAGCATCTGAATATGCTTAGTTTTATAATGGAATGGGGGAACAGGGAGAAAGAACCTGGTTCATCATTTTCTTTTTGGAAGAAATGCATAAAGATGTGGGAATTGACAAAAGAGAGAACTCCACTCTCTACAGAAGTTAATTAACTTGCGCGGGTTCTACCCTAACAAAGGGAAGGTGCAGCCCCAGTGGTTGAAGCTGGTGGTTGGTCTTTTGGCAGAAGTCCTTGTCTCCAGCTTTTATAACTTATTAGGAATATTTTATCTTTAAACTCTATAGTGTTAGAAAGCAGCGACTTCTAACACCTATGCAAAATTAAAATTTTGCTTTATAAGTAAGCATAAAATTTTATAAACATGCATATTAATGGGTCGACTGCTAACTGAAAGGCTGGCAGTTCGAAACCACCAGTGGCTTTGTGGAAGAAAGATGTGGCAGTCTGTTTCTGTAGAGATTTATAGCCTTGGAAACCCTATGGGGCTGCTATGATTCAGAATCGACTCGACGGCAGTGGATTTTTTTGGTTTTTGGGATTTTATTTAGTGAAATTCTTTTTTTTTTTCATTTTCTTTTTAATTAGCTTCCCTCATCACCCCTCCTCCCCAGTCCATGACTCTACCCTCCACCTCAGTAACCTATTTAATTTTTTTAAAATTAATTTAGCTGAAATTTTACAGTGCTAATAGAGCTAGGCCCTGTTCTAAGCAGCTGACAAGTCTTAACTCATCATTTAATTCTCATATATACCCTTAAAGTAGATACTAATATCATCTTTATTATAAACATGGAAACTGAGGGACACAGCAGTTAAGCAATTCGCCCGAGGTGACAGAGCTGGTACGTGGCAGAGCTGGGTGCAAATGCAGGCAGTCAGCAACAGTGTCTGCCAACTTAACCACTGTGCTATGCTTTCTGTATCTTATCCATGCAGGAGAAAAACCACTGTTTCCTTCCTTGTTTATCTCATGCTCATGTAATTGAGTACTTGCTGGAGTTCGAGAGGGCCCTAGTACATAATATCCCTACTCCCCACTGAGACTCTGAAGCAATTGAGAAACAAGACTGATGAAAGGACTGAGAAAGCTGATATTGGATGCTGGAGACTATTGCTTATGGTTTATTTCTGTGAGCCTGTGGATTTCCAAATACTAAACCCAGAATCACAGACTTTTTCCCTCATCAGCACTAGATTGGTCAAAGCCCAATCCTGGAGGAGCAGAGCAAACTTGTACTTTCTGCAGCAAGCCAGGTCTCAAGAGAAAAGGAGAGAAGGAGGCAGGGCTACTCAAGCCCACGTTTGTTCTCTTTCCAAACTCACTTCTTCTCCTGGCCTGCAGAGAGTGAAGTGGTAGAGAGAGGCTAGTTTTGCTAGTTTTTCTCCCGCTCATAAAGGGACTGCCAGTACCCGGGAAGAATTATTCATCTTTCTTCTCTCATTCACTAACATTTCATAAAGTTCTGTACAAGTCCACTGTTAGAACCATAATTTATTCTTTTTAATGGCTTTGTACTGTTCCATGGAGTCCCTTATTTTAGTCAATCTTTCCCCTATTGATAGACATTCATTTTGTTTTCATCTCTTCGTACCTATGAAATGCTGCAATAAAATCTTTGTGTGCATTTCTTTATGTCTGCTACTATTACTTCTGCGGGATAGATATCCTGGCATGGGATTGTTATACGGAACAATATATGCATTTTTAATTTCAAACGGATGTTTCCAAATATTTTCTAAAAATTTTCTACAAATTCACATTTCCACCAGCAATATGTTAGGGTACCCTTTCCTTAAAATTTAAGTGTTGGTTTATAGATATTATTTAATGGACTTTCTATGAGTTGATATTAGGGTTTCTGCAATTATTTGGGGGATCTTTTTGCAATCATTTGTTTTGATGTGTTCTGGGAATTTTTCTTTTTTTTCTGGACATACAACATTACTACAGCAGTTCTAATTGTCTTATATTCTGTGTTTTTAAAGGACATATTGAATTTAGTTAGATAGTAAGGCAAAACAGACTGTTCGTATCTATGGTAATGATGGAGGTACAGTAGGATTTTCTGAAAGCCTTGTTGAAGGAGAATTGTAGAACCCACTGTATTTTCCCAGAGAAAACATGTTTAATGAGTAGAGCAGGGGTTCTTAACCATGTTTGTGCCCCGGGCTCTCTTTAGGAATCTGGTGAAGCATCTGGATTTCTTCTCAGCGTAATATTTTTATTTTTCATTGTACTTTAGGTGAAGGTTTACAGAACAAAGAGTTTTCTCATTAAACAGCCAGTACACATATTGTTTTATGACATTGGTTAACAACCCCATGACATGTTAACTTTCTCCCTTCTCAGCCTTTTTTTTTTTGGTGAAAATATACATAGCCAAAGATACACCATTTCAAAAATTTCTACACGCACAGTTCAGTGACATCGGTTACGTTCTTCCAGTTGTGCTGCTGTTCTCACTTTAGATGAAGGTTTACAGGATAAAATAGTTTCTCATTAAACAGTTAGTACACATGTTGCCCTAAGACAATGGTTAACAACCCCACTACATGTCAACACTGTCCTTACTCAACCTTGGGTTCCCTGTCACCAGCTTTCTTGTCCCCTTCTGCCTTCTAGTCCTTGTCCCTGGACTGCTGTGCCTCATTAGTACCATTTTGTTTTATGGGGCTGTCCAATTCCCGGCTGAATGTTGAACTTTGGAAGTGAGTTCACCACTGAGCTAAAAGGGTATCTGGAGACCATATTCTCAGGGTTTCTCCAGTCTCTTCCAGGCCAGTAAATCTGGTCATTTTTGTGTATGTTAGAATTTTGTTCTATATCCTTCTCCAGCTCTGTCCAGAACCCTCTGTTGTGATCCCAATCAGAGCAGTGAGTGGTGCTAGCCATGCACCACCGAGCTGTACTGGACTCAGTCTGGTGGAGGCCTTGGTAGCTGTGGACCATTAGTCCTTTGTACTAATCTTTTCCTTGTGTCCTGTTCTGTTCATTCTCCCTTTCTCCTGAAGGGGTGAGACCAGTAGAGTATCTGAGATGGCTGCTCACAGGCTTTTAAGACCCCAGACACTACTCACCATGGTAGAATATAGAACAGTGTCTTTATAAACTGTGTTACGCCAATTGAGCTAGATGTTCCCCAAGACCATGGTCCCCATAGCCCTCCACCCAGCAATTCAGTCCTTCAGGGAATTTGGATGTGTCTATGGAGCTCCCATGACCTTTCCTTGTACAAGTTGGGCTGGTTTCCCCAGTATTGTGTACTGTCTCACCCTTCACCAAAGATACCACTTATCTATTGCCTGTTTAGTATTTCCACCCCACCCCTCCCAACCCTCGTAACCAACAAAGATTGTTACTTTTTGTGTGTAAACTTTTTCATGAGTTTTTACAGTAGAGGTCTCATACAGTATTTGTCCTTTTGTGATTGACTTATTTCACTCAGCATAATGTCCTC
>NW_004444072.1:5570240-5602469 GCF_000243295.1 Trichechus manatus latirostris | reverse complement strand
CATTTCTTTTGTTTTTGTAGGTTTTGTTTTTACTGAGACTTTATGTTTTTCCTCTTTATTTTTATGGGTATGTCTGTTAACTATCTTTGTGGTTACCATGAAATTTACCCTTATCTTTCTAAGTTTGAAGCAGTCTATTATTACTTGGTATCACCTTGCCTTCCTCTCTATTAGAAGGTTCTATACCTACACCGTTTGTTCCTTCTTTTATTGTTCTGATGTTGTCATTTACAGATTAACAGAAGAACTAGATGATGCCCGGCTACCACAATGACCGCACTGACAGGGAACACAACAGAGAGTCCCTGTGGGGCAGGAGAAAAGTGGGGTGCAGAACGCAAATGCTAGTAAAAGGACCAAACTTAATGGTTTGATTGAGACTGGAGGGACCCTGGAAGACATGGCCCCCGGACTCTCTGTTAGCCCCAAACTAAACCATTCCTGAGGCCAACTCTTCCGACAAAGATTAGACTGTACTATGGGAAATAAAATGATATTCGTGAAGCATCTTCTTCTTAGCTCAAGTAGATACGTGAGACTAAATGGGCAGCTCCTGTCCAGAGGCAAGACGAGAAGGCAGAGAGGGGCAGGAGCTGGTTGAATGGACACGGGAAATCTGGGGTGGACAGGAAGAGTGTGCTGTCACAGTATAGGGAGAGCGACTAGGGTCACAAAACAATGTATATATAAATTTTTGTATAACAGACTAACTTGAATTGTAAACTTTCACTTGAAGCACAACAACCACAACAAAAAAAGTTCATTTTATTTGGCAACATCTACTAAAGTTTAGTAAATGCTACCCTATGACCTAGCAATTCAAGTCCTATATAACTGAGAGAAATTAGTGCATATGTCCACAAAAAGATACACACAACAATGTTCCTAGAAGCTTTACTCAAAATTGCTTTACTCAAACTTGAAACAACCTAAATGTCTACCAACAGGAGAATAGATAAGCAAAATGTCATATAGTCAGACAATGCAATTCTGTATAGCATGAAAAGATCTACTGATACATGCAACAACATGGAAGAATGGTACAGACACAAAGAGTCATACTGTATGATTCTATTTTTTAAAATAATTTTATTTATTTTGTTGTTGAGAATATACACAGCAAAACGTACACTAATACAACAGTTTCTACACGTACCAGTTAGTGACACTGATTATATTCTTCAAGTTGTGTAACCATTCTTACCCTCCTTTTCTGAGTTATTCTTCCCCCAATAACATAAATTCACTGTTCCCTAAAGTTCCTATCTAGTCTTTCGAGTTCCTGTTGTCAATTTGATCCTCATGTAGAGAGCTCTTAAAAGAGCATAATGCTCAAGGCAGACATTTTTTACTAGTTAAGCTAAACTATTATTTGATTTTAAGAAGATCCCAGGGGATATTTTTGGTTTAAGGTTTAAAGATTATTTCAGGGCAATAGTTTCAGGGGCTCATCCAACCCTCAAGGCTCCAAGATGTCTGGAGTCCATCAGAATTAGAAATTTGTTCTGCATTTTCCCCCTTTTGATCAGGATTCTTATATGGAATCTTTGATCAAAATATTCAGTAATGGTAGCTGGGCACCATCCAGTTCTTCTGGTCTCATTGCAAAGAAGGTAATTATTCATGGAGGCAATTAGCCACACATTCCATATCCTCCTCCTATTCCTGACTCTCCTTCTTCCTATTTTACTCTAGGCAAATAGAGACCAATTGTTGTGCCTTGGATGGCCGCTTGCAAACTTTTAAGACCCCAGGCACTACACATCGAACTAGGAGTTAGAACAGAAGCACTAAACATTTCGCTAGGCCAGTTAACTGGGATGTCCCATGAAACCATGACCCTAAACCTCCAAACCAAGAAACCAAATTCCATGAGGTTTTTGGTTGTACATTAGCAACCTCAGCAGCTACTTTTTCTTTTTGGTTGTCATTGTAAATATATCTATCACATAACTTCTGCCAATTCGTCTTTTTATAGGTGTGTAACTTATTGACAGCAATTGTAATAATTGGCTGTGCAACCCTACCCTTAATCAGTGTGATATTTCCATCACTGTTAAGTCCCCCATTCTTCCTCCCTCCTGCCCCTGGTACCCACTAATAAACTTTGGTCTCTATACATTTACTTTTTTTGTCTTTTTATATACTTGAGGTTATATAATGTTTATCCTTTTGTAATTGACTTATTTCACTCAGCATAATGTCTTTCAGCTCCATCCATATTGTAGCATGTATCAATTATTTGTTTCTTCTACTGGCTAAGTAGTATTCCATTGTGTGTATGTACCACATTTTATTTATCCGTTCATCTGTTGATGGGCATTTAGGTTGCTTCCACCTTTTGGCTATTGTGATTAGTGCTGCAATGAACACTGGTGTACAAGTCTGTGTTTGAGTCTCTGATTTCAAGTCTTTTGGGTATATACCTAGGAATGGAATAGCGAATCATATGATAGTTCTATTTTTGGTTTTTTGGGGAACCGCCACTCTGTTTTCCACAGCAGCTATACCATTTTACATTCCCACTACCGATGGGTAAGGGTTCCAATTTCCCCACATCCTCGCCAACATTTGTTATTTTCTGTTTTTTGACAATTATCTTAGCCATCCTAAAACCAACCCATTGCCATCGAGTTGATTCCAACTCACAGCAACCCTGTAGGACAGAGTAGAACTGCTCCATGCGGTTTCCAAGCAGTGGCTGGTGGATTCCAACTGCCAACCTTTTGGTTCGCAGCTGAGCTGTTAATCACTGCACCATGCTAGGGGGAGTGAAATGGTATCTCACTGTGGTTTTTATTTGCATCTCTCTGATGGCTAATGACGCTGAGCATCTTATCATGTGCGTGATGGCCATTTGAGTATCCTCTTTGGGGAAATGTCTGTTCAAGTCCTTTGCCCATCTAGACTTTAATCACAACCCTCACAATAGCCTCAGCTGTGGAGGCTGCAGACAGAACAGCAGACAGGCAGTCATTGCCCACTTAATGGCCTCTCCAAGGCCAACGCTTTTTTACCACCCCTGGAAGCCAATTTCAGTGCTCCACCCTCTGTTTTTATTCTGCTAATCTCACCTCAAATGGCATTATCAAGTGGGTTTTCACTTCTTTCCACTTACAAAGCAGTATTCAAATGAATACTCTTTGTTCAGCTGCCCCTCCCTCCTCTCACCTTGAAATGGCTTGTAAGGCAGCATTTTCTCATGTGCACATGGCAGAAAGGATGTTTCAGAAAAGCATACCAAGTACTAGCCCAGATATTCTGTGTGTCCAGTTTGTTATACTGGATAAGACAGCAGCTGCGTTTATATACATAAGAACTAGAATTAACTCCCTTTCTACTCTGCAACTCCGCTCCACCTGCCCAGCTGCTTTGTGAGGACAATTAAATGTTTATGGAGATATTTTTCTTTCTTTCAGATTATTTATTTAAAAATGTATTTGGAAAGGTAGTATATGAATATGGCTTATGTCTTAGGCTGGGTTCTCTAGAGAAGCAAAACCAGTAAAGTATATAAATATATATATAGAGAGAGATTGTATCAAGGAAACAACTCACACAATAGTAGAGGCTAGAACGTCCCAAGTCCGTGGATCAGGGTAGAGGCCTCTCCCAAGTCACACAGCCGCAGAAGCTGGCAAGCCCAAGATCGGCAGGTCGGAGAGCAAAGCTCCTGCTCACAGGCTGTGCAGATTGACGAATCCCAGTTTTGGCAGATAAGCTGACAGCTCAAGTCCCAAGAACAGGAGATGAGACGACAGGAGACAGCCGCAGGATCCAGAAAGAGCAAAAAGCTTGAACGTCTGCTTATATACAGATGCGGGCCACACGACCAAGAAGACTCCCTTTCATCTGATTGGCTACTCACAGTATATCCAATCATGGGAGTGATTACATTAAAACACTGAGAATCATGGCCTAGCCAAGTTGACACACAATCTTAACCATCACAGCTTAAAAAATCACACAGTACAAAAGAGTATCCAATAAAAAGTAAATCTTTCTCCTGACCCCTGTGCCTCAGTCTCCCATTTTAGAGGCAACCATGGTGACCAGTTTCTTATGCAGCCTTCCACAAATATTTCCAGCATATTCAAGTATCTGTATATACCTGTCTTTAGTGATGCTTATTTCTGTAATCTAAATTTATAAACTTAAGTGTTTATGTAAAGATACTTTATCACTGAATTTAAGGCAACGTTTGAAAATCTGCTAAAGTATCTCCTAAACTTGAAACTTATTCTCTAGTTGTTCTAATAAACGTCATTGAGTAGACTGGTAATTACCTGGAGATACTTTGCTAGACTTTGATCCAAACATCTATTCTAGGTCCTACAGAGAGAATATGCTTAGTGTAGAATCCAGCACAGTCTAGATTTTCTGAAGGTTAAAATTACTGCCTTAGGAAACCTTAGGTGGTAGCTGAGGATGGGAGTGAATGGTTAAATATGAAAGATTGGTCTGAAGTCATAGTCTTTTACTAAATTCCAGAGCACCAACTCTGTCGAAAGATTCTTTCACATAACTAGGCAATTATTTATTGAGTGCTTACTATGAACTAAGCAACTCTGTTAAGGTGTCAGACACATCATATCTGAACTGCACAACTATCATGCAAGATAGTTTTTATCATGTACAATTTACAGATGTGTGGTTTTATAGAAAGAGCATTTGTTCAAGGTCACAGAGCTAGAATATAATCAAGGCAAAGTCATGATCTGAATCCTAGTTGTCTTTACTCCAAAGCTTATGCTTTGTTTTCTACTTCATGTCGACATTCATGTATAACTTTACCAGTTTACAAAGCAGTTAAGATCTAGCCTACTTCATGTAGGAAAATCAACATGGGGTCAAAAAATTAATAAATGCTGTTCTGAGTTTTAAACAAGAATGTGGCATTGGAGAAACATGTGACACTGAGTATTGGCTAAAGAAAGCATATAACTCCTTTCTGCCACCACACCCCACCTCTGTCTATCCCTACCCAACGCATCCACCTCAAGGCTGCTATGTAAGTCAGTTAGGCCTAGTACGTATTTCGGGCTCTTGTGGTTCTGGCTGAAGCAATTTCTTTTTCTTGCCTAGGTAGTAAAGATCTGTGTAACTTTGGACCTCTTTACACAAGGCTGTTAGATGAGACAGGCATTGGGCAGCTCTAGGCTATGGGGGAAAATTTGACTCTCCTGCTTTTGCTTCCTCTTGGAAGTGGCTTGTGACTGGTTTTTAATTTTTAAAACATTTATAGAATATAAATTCTAGGCCCTAAGTTGCTTAAATATTTCTTTTTTTTAACTTTTATTTTCAGATAATTTGAAACTTACAGCAAAATAGTTCAGAGAGTTATCTGTACCCTTGATTGAGGTTTCCCTAACGTTAACATCTTGCATAACTAATATAATTATCAAAACCAGGAAATTAACATTGGTGCAATGCTATTTACTAACCTATAGACCTTATTTGAATTTGCCATTTTCCCGCTAGTGTCCTTCTTCTTGTCCAGAGTCCAATCCAGTATCCCACATTACATTTAGTTGTTTTGTCTCCTTTGTCTCTCCAGTTTGTGTCAATTCCTCAACCTCTTTTTGTCTTTTGTGACCTTGACACTTTTGAGGATTACTGGTCATTTATTTTAGAGAATATCCCTCAATTGCTATTTGTCTGATGTTTTCTCATGGTTTTATTGGGATTATGCATTTTGGGCCAGAAAACCACCGAAGTGATACTATGTCTTTCTCAGTGCATCATATTGAGAGGTATTTAATATCGATATTTTTATTATTGGTGATATTTCCCTTGATCACTTGGTTAAAGTGGTGTCTGATAGGCTTCTCTACTGAAAAGTTACTATTTTACCACTTGTAATTAATAAGTGCCTTTGGGGGAGACAATTTTGAGACTATGGGCTTGGCCAACTTTGGTTTTAGGTTTAGGGCTGCCTCCCAGCCTAAGCCAAAGGTTTCTGCATTGGTTATTGGGGCCAAAGTCTAATAATCATCACTGGTTGTCCTCTGTGGATATATCTTCCTTGGGTTCCATATGGGAAGGAGTAGCTGGGCTAAGGCAGGATCTGAGTGTTCCTGACTCCCTTCATTTAACACTGTCTTCTTATCATCCTTCTAATCCTAAAGTGACCTTTAAGGTTTAATCACAATAACTGACTTGTGTTATTTTTATTAGCAAGTCACTTACTTTTGTGGGCTTTAGTTCATTCATCTATTTGGGTAGGCAGGACAAAAAACTTTACGGCCCTTTTACCTTACTCATTCTCTTTGCCATTGAGAAAGAATTCAGTGATAACAAATAATTAAAAAAAGAACTTGTTTAAACTTTCTTCCCCAATCTGGCCCCATACTGACACCTAGCTGAACTTTGTTTATCTTTCATGTCCCAGCTTAAATATCACTCTCAGAGAGGTCGTCCCTGACACCACAGGCTGTGTATCTATCTGATTACTCACACCCACAGCACCCTTTACCTGATCTTCTGTAACACTAATTATTATAATAACTTGCTCGAAGTCTGTCTTCCCCACTAGATTGTAAGCACCATGTCTGGTTTACTGTAATATACAGCTTTTGTCACAATGCTTTTCATTTAATTCAAACCCACAGGCGTTGAGTTGATTCCAACTTATAGCGACCCTGCAGGATAGAGTAGAACTGCCCCACAGGGTTTCCAAGGCTGCCATCTTTATGGAAGCAGACTGCCACATCTTCCTCCTGCAGAGTGGCTGGTGGGTTTGAGCCACTGACCTTTTGGTTAGTAGGTGAGTGCTTAACTGTTGTGCCACCAAGCCTCCTTTATCTCTTAACTGGCACTCAATATATAGTTCTTGAATGAATGGAAGTGTGCACACAGTCACATATAATATGGAATTGAACAAGCTTGAAAAAGGGCAAGAAAATTAAAAAAAAAAAAAGGCTATTGTGGTAGGCTGCGTAAGACTCAAAGATATTCAAGTCCTAATCCCTGGAACCTGTGAATGTTACCTTATATGGCAAAAAGGACTTTGCAGATGTGTTTAAGGATTTTGAGATGGGGAGATTATCCTGGATTATCCACGTTGGTCCTAAATGTAATCACAGATGTCCTTCCAGAGGGAAGAGGAGGGAGATTTGACTACAGAAGAGAAGGCGATATGATGATTGAAGTAGGGACTGGAATGATGTGCTTTGAAGATGGAGAAAGAGGACAGAAGCCAAGAAACAAGTGGTTATTAGAAGCTAAAAAAGGCAAGGAAACGTATTCTCCCCTAAGAAACTCCAGATGGAACTAGCCCTCCTGACACCTTGATTTCAGCCCAGTGAAACTGATTTCAGACTTCTGACCTCCATAAATGAAAGAGAATACACTGGTGTTGTTTAAGCCACTAAGTTTGTGGCAGTTTGTTACAGTTGCAATGTTGTTGTTAGGTGCCGTTGAGTTGGTTCCGACTCATAGCAACTCTGTACAACAGAGTGAAACACTGCCCAGTCCTGTGCCGTCCTCATGATCGTTGTTATGTTTGAGCCCATTGTTGCAGCTACTGTGTCAATCCATCTCGTTGCAATAGGAAACTAATATAACTATAAAAGAATATATCAAAACCTGAAAAGAAAGGAGGAAAATAACAATCACAATGTCAACAATTCAGCAAACAACATAAGAAAACAAAATAATTCATAAAGATATAACATTAAAGTAATTCTAAACATGGATTAACTAATAAAAGGAGAGTACCACAATTAACTCAGAACAACATTGTTGAGGCTGGTAACAAAGGATTCCTTTGAAAAATTATAGGAATTCCCAACTGCCTACATGTCCACATGGCAAAGAGGAGCTTTGCACATCTGCCAAATGATGAACAGCAGACTTCTTGAGAAATTCTCACTGAAATTGGAGACTTCAGTACTTTCTATTACTGTGATAATTTTAATTTGTGAATATCAGTTTTTAATAAAATCTTAATAACTAGTAAGTTATTAAGCTGTACAAAAAATTGAAGTCAATTAAATTGCACATTTCTTGCTGGAAAACATGAGAAAGAATTTGTTTTTTGGCTCCACTTTTGGCTCTAAGAAGACCCTATAGTGGGTCATATACCATGATTAGAGAAATCCTGGGAAGGAGGATATCTATGATCCCTTTAAGTTTATGATTTCAGAGCCATTATGAGGGTTCTTTAATTTCTTTCTTGGAAGGTTTTTGGTGAGTTATTTCATGTTACCCTCCCCATTTCCCTCTGAGGTGGTTTGCTGGATGGAATACAAGTCTTGAATTAAAATCAAGGTGTAGAGGAATGTGTGTTGAAACGTACTTTCATGGTCAGCCATTCTAACATTCCATTTCCCTTCTCTATGAAGAGGACTTGAAGCACTTACTGATGAAGATCAAAGACTACAGCCTTCAGTATAGATTACACCTCAACATAGAGAAAACAAAAAATCTTCACAACTAGACCAATAAGCAACAACATGATAAATGGAGAAAAGATTGAAGTTGTCAAGGATTTCATTTTACCTGGATCTACAGTCAGCACCCATGGAAGCAGCATTGGGTAAATCTGCTGAAAAAGACTTCTTTAAAGTATTGAAAAGGAAAGATGTCACTCTGAGAACTAAGGTATGCCTGACCCAAACCATGGTATTTTCAATCGCCTCGTATGCATGCGATAGCTGGACAATGAATAAGGAAGATCGAAGAAGAATTGACAACTTTGAATTATGGTATTGGTGAAGAATATTGAATGTATCATGGACTGCCAGAAGGATGAACAAATCTGTTTTGGAAGAAGTACAGCTAGAATGCTCATTAGAAGCAAGGATGGCAAAACTTCGTCTCATGTACTTTGGACATATTATCAGGAGGGACCAATTCCTGGAGAAGGACATCATGCTTGGTAAAGTAGAGGGTCAGTGAAAAAGAAGAAGACCCTCAATGAGATGGATTGACACAGTGGCTGCAATAATGGGCTCAAACATAGCAATGATTGTAAGGATGGTGCAGGCCTGGGAAGTGTTTCGTTTTTTTGTATGCGGGGTCGCTAAGAGTCAGAACTGACTTGATGGCACCTAACAACAACTATTCTGTGAAATTGGACCATGGACTATGAAATACTACTAGGAGTTATCATTCACCCCAATCTGTGGTTCTTAAATTTTTGTGTCCACTGGAATCATTGTGGCCGGAGAATGAATTAGATTCTTCTTTTTTTTTTTTTTAAAAAAAAAAAATGAATTAGATTCTCAATTGATCTATTTCTGAAGAGCGGTTTAAATCCAAACTCTGGGAATACCATTTGTCTTCATTAGTGAGATCAATTATAAGAGGAGAAGAGAATGACAAGCAGTGAAGGGGATTATTTAGAACTCTTTCAGTAGCTTTAAGGATGGTCTAACCACTAGAGGTAGATTTTAGAGGTTAAACATCATTGCGTGAAAATACTCAAAGGGCAATTTTTACTTAGGAACCAGGGCAATAGAAGAAACTGAGTCACATAACTAAAATCCTAGAGTGTATTAGGCTTTTTTTCCCCCTTCTGATGGACCATAATTCTTAAATATTTATTAGAGAAGAAAGAAATACCTTATTTGGTCAATGATCACTAGATTTCCTTGACAGCAGTTTACCTTCTTTTTCTGGCAGTTGCTTCTCGGTTATCTTCGCAGGCCTCTCCTTCTCTTTTCACCCCATGTCTAGTTTCTTAGGGCTGCTGTAACAAAACACCACCAAGTAGGCGGCTTTAAAGAACAGAAATTTATTTTCTCATAGTTCTGGAGGCTAGATGTCCAATCAGGGTCTTAGTCATGTCAATTCCTTCTGAGGCTTTGAAAGAGAAACTGTTCCATGCCAATCTCCTAGTTTCTGGTGGCTGCTGGCAATCCTTGGCTTATCAACCGATCTTCACATACTGTTTCTGTATTTGATTCTGGTTTTGTCCTTCTCTTTTATAAAATGCTGCTCAGAAGCTATTAGGATGAGGACCAACTCTCCACCAGTATGACTCCATTAACTTAACTGATAACATCTACAAGGAAAAACCCTACTTCCCCCCAAAATGTCACATTCATTGTTGTAGAGGTTAGGACTTCAACATATCTTTTTGAGGGACACAATTCAATCCATAGCACCCCCTAACAATAGGAATGCCTTGAGGCTCAGTCCTGGACCCTCTTCTTCATCTATGCTCTGTTCCTGGGTCATCTCACCTGGGTTTAACTAAATCTCCATGTTTAAGAATCCCAGCCTTATGTATCCATGGTGTGCAGACATCTGCACTTGGATATCTTGTGGGCATCTCAATTTTAATGCGTTTGAAATAGGTCCGTGGTTCTCCATTTCACCTCCTGTCCTCCTCTCTGATGGGTTCCTCTCTAGTGCTTTCCCAACTCAGTAAGGCCAACCAGCATTCACCCAATTGTAAAAACCTAAAACATAGGAGTCATCTTTAATTTTTACTCTCCCTCATCCCTCACATCCAGTTCATCAGCAGGTGCTGTCAATCTTAACTCTAAAATATTTTCCAAATCTGTTCACTTCTATCTTTATTGCCACCTCCTAATCCAAGCCTCATCATCTCTGACCTGTTCTGTTGGATTCCACTTTTCTTCCTCTGTACTTGTTCTCCATAATAATCTTATAAAAACATAAATCAGTCTACCCTAGTCCCTTGTTTAGAACACTTCAAAGGCTTTCCTAAATACTTAGAATAAAATCCAAACACTTTGCTGTTGTAGTTGTTAGTTGCTGACAAGTTGGCCCTGACTCATGGTGACCTTAAGTATAGCAGATCTTTGCCTGTTCTGTACCATCTTCATGATCGTTAGTTTGAGTCCATTGTTGCGGCTATGGTGTCAATCCATCTCACTGAGAGTGTGATAGTTAATGTTATGTGTTAATTTGGCTAGGCTATGATTGTCAGTGGTTTGGTGGACACTATGTGATCACCTTCTATTTTGTGATCTGATGTGGGCAGCCAATCAGTTGAAAGGAGAGTTTCCTTGGGTGTGTGGCCTGCCTCCAGTATATAATGAATGTTCTGGCAAAGCTTACTCCCTTTCTTGATCCTGCACTCTTCTCTTCACCTGACCTCTGGTTCTTGAGATGTAAGTCTGCAGAAGTCTTCAGCCTGCCACCTGACCTGCAAATTTTCTGTTCATCAGCCCCTGCAACCATGTTAGCCAGCAGAGGTCTTCATTCAGCCTGTCATCTGACCCACAGATATGGGACTTGCTGGCCCCCACAACTGCGTGAGCCATTTCCTCACAATTGCATGAGCCATTTCCATGAAGGAAATTTCTCTCTCTATATATTTGTATATGCATCACTGGTTTTGCTCCTCTAGAGAACCCAGACTAAGACAGAGGGTTTCCCTCATTTTCATTGGCCCTCTACTTTACCAAAAATGAAAAGAATAAATCCCTGCCTGATCTGGCTCTTTCCTGGTTCTCAGATCTAATTGCTTCTCTCTCACTCTTGCGCACATGACTTCCATTTTGTTCCTTAAATGTTCTTTCCCTAGATCTTTGCAAAGCAGGATCCTTCTCACCCTTCGGGTCTCACAATGGCCTTCTCAAACTGCCCTACCTAATGTGTTTCTCCACTTTTTCCTTACTCTACTCTGACTAGTTTTAAAATTTAACACACACCCTTAAATGTATTGCTCTAATGTGTAGAGGTAATTAGTAATTACATAGCCTTTCACTAAGTGAGATGAGAAATAGAGTATGCTTTTACATCTTTCTGCTTCCTCCCATTTCTTCATCTCCTATTTGATTTCGACTAGAATTTTAGTTTCAGATTATTTTGAATATTAAAAAAATTTAGATTTAAGAATAAATTTTACTAATTGTCCACACACCTACTTCTTCCTCTGTGTTTCATTTTGAAGTTTATTTTCTCATCATTCTTTCAGAGTGGGTGTGTGGGCAATAAATTGAGTTCTTGTGTGAGAGGTGTGAGTGTATACATTTGTCAAAACTCATCAAACTCTGTACTTATATTGTAGGTAAATTATACTGTTGTTAGTTGCTGATGAATTGGTTCTGGCTCATGGTGACCTTATGTATAACAGAACAAAATGTTTCCTGGTCCTGTACCATGTTCATGCTATTGTGTAGTTCCTTCCAACCTAGGGGGCTCATCTTCCAGCACTATATTGGATAATATTCTGTTATGATCCATAAAAATAGAGGGTCAGCAAAAAAGAGGAAGACCCTCAACGAGTTGGATTGGCACAGTGGCTGCAACAATGGGCTCAAGCGTAACAATGATTGTGAGTGTGGCGCAGGACCAGGCAGTGTTTCGTTCTGTGGTACATAGGGTCCCTATGCGTTGGAACTGACTCGACAGCACCTAACAACAACATGATCCATAATGTTTTCACTGGCTAATTTTTGGAAGTAGATCGTCAAGCCTTTCTTCTTAGTTTGTCTTAGTCTGGAAGCTCTGCTGAAACCTGTCCACCATGGGTGACCTTGCTGGTATTTGAAATACTGGTAGCATAGCTTCCAGCATCATAGCACCTCACAAGCTACCACAGTGTGACTAACTGACAGACGGGTGGTGGATGTAAATTATACCTCAATAAAAATAGAGTACTGGAAGAAAACTATTTGAAAGATCAAATTGCAAAATGGACACAGCTGAGGAGTCAAGTTAAAAAATTTTCTCTTGGAACACAGCACAAAGAGATAAAGAGGTGAAGAAATGGAAGGTATAAATGTGAAGTTAAGAGAGAGTGAGAACAGATTTAGAAGTTGCAACATTTGATTAATAGGTGTTGTAGGAGAAAAGCTAATCTCTTGGAATGCGAAATGGAATGAAGGATATACTCAGAGAAATAAAAGAAATTTTCCAGAACAGAAGGCAGATTGAAAGGGCTCACTGAGCAATATAAATATTTAGCTTAAATCCATACTTTAGACACCTAGCAGTTAACGTTAAAAGTAACAAAGATGGTACGAATATACTATGTGTCAGACACTGGACAGCATGTAGTATGGAATGGGCATTCATTCAACACAAACTTTTTGAGCATTTCCTGTGTGCCAGGCATTGCGGATGATTATGGATTTAGAGGTGTGTGAGAGATGATCCTTGCCTTAAAGAAACTCTTTGTCTGGGGGAAGCAATAACTGTCAGTGAATACTGCAACCAGAAGCTAATAAATGGAACAACAGAGTGTGCACATATCCAGATGGGGCAGCAGAGGGGAGTAATCAGCCTGGGCAGGGAAGACCAATGCCAGCTTACCCCACCCAAGTGAAGTTAGAAATCTAGAAGGGGGGAAAATCATACAAATGTATATTTTTTTCTTTTAAGAATACAGGTCTTTAAATTGCTTTACTAATAAGATGAGGGCATGAAAGACTGGCCGCAGGGAGAACACAGGTGTGTGATGCGTTAGCTGCAGTCTAGTTACTAAGGTTAACTGTGGTCACTGGAGTGATGCACAGAGGCCTAAACAGTTTTAGAAAAAGATTTCCATCACAAGCAAGTCATGAAATCACAGACTTAGCTAATAGATCTAAATATCTCTATGTTTCAGTTATATCTGAGAGAAAAAAAGGGAAGGACCAAAGAATTTATATAGGATTTTGAGGGAAGAATACATTGTCTCTCTCTCTCTTTTTTATTTTTATTGTGCATTAGGTGAAAGTTTACAAAGCAGTTTAGATTCCCATTCAATAGTTTGTACATAAAGTGTTTCCTGGCCTTAGTTTCATCCCCCACAACATGTCAACACTCTCCCCATTTCCGCCTTGGGTTCCTCGTTTCCTATCGTCCTGATTTTCTACCCCTTCCTGCCTTCTCATCTTTGCTTTTGGGCAAATATTGTCCTTTTGATCTCCTATAATTGATTGTTCTAAGGAGCATATTCCGCTCAGGTGTTATTGTTTATTGTATGGGCTTGTCTCTTGTTTGGCTGGTAGGTGGTCTCTGGGAATGGCCTCAGTTCAAGGTCAGAAAGGTGTCTTAGGACCATAGTCTTGGGAGTTCCTCCACTCTCTGTCAGACCAGTAAGTCTGGTCTTTTTTGTGAATTTGATTTTTTGTTCTATGTTTTTCTCCTGCTCTGTCTGGGACCCTCTGTTGTAATCCTAGTCAGAGCGGTCAGTAGTGGTAGCCGGGTACCATCTAGTTTTTCTGGTCTCAGGGTTCATGTGGTACATTAGTCCTTTGGACTAATTTCTCCCTTAAGTCTACATTGTCTCTTAATAGAATGTTTTGGGTTGACCTTCTATGGCTTCTGTGCTCAAAGGGGGTGGGGGATTGGAGTTGGCTGGGTTGGTAACAAACGTGGCAAAACTTTTGGGGTTTGAAATCGGTAAGTGATGATGTTTAGATAAAAACCTTCTCTGTTATTTAGCTTTTGATTACTCAAAGAAAAATATCACCAATACTAAAGCTAACTTCAAGTTTTGTTAAATAATTTAGCTGGAGACCATATCCCCAACCAGCTTATACAAAGGAGCCAGAGACGGTAACTGAGTAAATCACAGAATTTGAAAAAACTGAAATAAACTATTTTACTGGCTGCAACTCAGTACACAGGTCCTACAAATGCAAGTCATATCATCTTTCATGCTAGTGAGAGAATGCTAAAGGGAACTGGATGTATTAAATTCTGCATTTTTAAAATGGATTCCCATGGTGGTTATATATAAAGGCAACTTGACATGGTGGAATGAAGAGGTAAAATTAGCTGGCGAGAGGTTGTTCCTCCCCAGTCCAATCTAATTTCAGAAAGCAAACATACAGATGATATTTATTAGCATAAAAAATTCTAGCATTCAATTGCACAACAATTATGAATGAAATAGAATGTTTTCCATCTTAGGTCCTGGGAATCTAAAGTCTTTTTTTCTGAATACCCTGTGAGGTAGCCATCTTATCAAGGATAAAACAACAACAACAAAAACCAAACAACCAGTTGCCATGGAGTCGATTGCCACCCCATGTGTGTCAGAGGAGAACTGTGCTCCTCAGAGTTTTCAGTGGCTGATTTTCCAGAAGTAGATTGCCAGGCCTTTCTTCTGAGTTGCCCCTGGATGAACTGGAACCACTAACCTTTTTGTTAGCAGCCCAGCATGCTAACCATTTTGCATCACCCAGGGATTCTCTATCAAGGATACTCATTGCTGTTAAGTAGATTCCAACTCCTAGTGACCCTGTAGGACAGAGTGGAACTGCCACATAGGGCTTCCAAGGCTGTAGTCTTTATGGAAGCAGATGGCCACATCTTTCTCCAGCAGAACATCTGGTGGGTTCGAACCACTGGCCTTTTGGTTAGCAGCTGAGCGCTTAACCCGTGTGCCACCAGGGCTCCTTCTATCAAGAAAAGTTGATCTTATTGTCTAGCTTAGAAAACAGAGAGTGGGCTGCTATGTGACAGTGGACAGGCAAGTCTTGTTAAGCAGGAATGAGGGATATGGGCATGAGATAGTTCTTTGGGAAACCTAACAGAGCAAAATTGTGAAATTTGCCTTTTGGTGCCACCTCCCTTTTCTGAATACATTATCCTTTCCACAGTCACCATGCTCTGAAATCTCATGCAACCTAATTAGGATCAATACATTTACACAAATAGGTAGCTTAATGTGCTGTCCTTTCTAAAAGTGTATTACGTCTTTCTGAAATAATTATAAAATAAGCTAGTTATCTAACTTAAGAAATGCATTGCTAATTCAAGGCTTGGGGAGCAGGTTGGGGGAGGGGAAGGTCATTTGAAGGAAATCCAGAAAAGGCCAGCCATAGAAACTGCAGCTGGAATCCCTAGGCAGATAGAAGGAAGTTCAAAGGGATAGAGAACCTTGTGTACTGGGGAGAGGGGCTGGTAGCAGGAATAGTAACACTGGAAAGATAAACATGGTGGACTATACCAATAGATCTGAGTGGGGAGAAGGGAAGCCAGGGTGATGGTGTTGGAAAAATGGTTAGCTTTAGTTCTGGAAATTGTCTGGTAACTCCTATCTTCAAAGTTTTGAAGGACAAAGTCATCTCTTTAAAATATTAAAATGCACAGCAGGGGTTCAAGAGAGTACTCCTTCCAGGCCTGAAGCAGATCCACGATACCTTCTGAGGAAAGAGTCAGGCTTACTTAGAATTCAGTCTTCTCCTCTCAGTCCTCTGTCCTAGCATTTCTCAACCAACATATGAGAGTTCTTTGGGTATTCTAATCATGATTTTGTGTGTGTGTGTGTGCATGTGGAAAATTTCAAATACACACAAAAGTAGAGGGAATAGTATACTGAACCCCATATGCTAGCTTCACCCAGCTTCAACAAGCACCAACATTTGTTGATCTTGTTTCGTCTATTCCCACATCCCCCTCCCTTTTTTTTTTTAGCTTAAGTATTTTGAAGCAAATCCTAGACAGCATGTTATTTTATCTGTAAATACTTCAGTAAAACCATGGCCATCTTAACTTAATAATCATAGAAATAGGAATGAGGATAAAATACATTATTGTAGTTTAAGTTTACAGGCAGTCCCCGTGTTACAAATGTCCAGTCTTAGGGACAACTGGTACTTGCCCTTTAATGTTATGTAAATTTGACCTCACTTTGAAATGATTGAACCAACCCCTACTCACAATAATTCTTCATCACAATCACCTTCACAACCAAAAACCAAACCGAACCCATTACAGTCAAGTCCATTCTGACTCCTAGCAACCCTATAGGACAGGGTAGAACTGCCCCAAAGGGTTTCCAAACAGCTCCTGGTGGACTTGAACTGCCGACCTTTTGGTTAGCAGCCATAGCTCTTAACCATTATGCCACCAGCTCTTAAGCTACTAAAAAGGCTTCAGGCTTTTTCCTGCACTTTTAAATCATTGGAACGTCTTTGCACCTTTTCTTGCAGTGAAGTACGTGTCAGGCTAAATGAGAACCATATACACCTGTTCCGACTTACCTACAAATTTGACTTAAAGACACAGTCAGGAACGGATTAGTAACCAGGGACTGCCTGTACTTAGTTCTGCTGTTTGGAACTTTATGATAAGCACTTTGCATTTTATTATTTTATGTCACCCTTTCCCCATAGTGTTGTTTTTAGAGGTAGGCGTAATTGTTCTCATTTTTCCCGTGGGGAAATTGAAGCTCAGAGGGGTGCAGTAGATTGCCTAAGGTCACAGGGCTAGTAAGTGATGCAACTGAGATTCAAATTCTTTGCCTACTCTGAAGCTTGTGCCCTGAAACTTTATGTAAAACAAATGCCTTACCGCTGCAATGTACTTGTCTTCTGAAAACAGACCCACAAGGAACACCTCTGCATTGGTGAATTAATTGCTTGCATACAGTTGTTTATTCTACTGCTTAGTGCCTTTAAATAAATTTCTTGTTGATTGAGATTGTTTGGGCAGAAAAAGTATTGGCTTTGGAGTCATGCGGCTTTAGGTCAGAGATATTGTTTCATCACTTTCGAGCTGTGAGACTGGGTAAATTACTCAAGCTGCAAGTCTCAATTTTCTCATCAATTACTGTGAAGATGAAATGAGATGTTTGAAAGTTCTAGAACAGTTCATTTCATGTAGACTGCAATCCAGTATATGATGGTGCTTTCCTTCCAGTTTCTTTTCCTCCCACCTCCCCATACCCCTTACTAAATAAATGTGCTCTTCTCTCCCCCTCTTGCTTACCCTCCCACCCTGCACTATATAGTGAAGGCTATGAGGTCACCCTGGTGGTGTAGTGGTTAACACCTACGGCTGCTAACCCAAAGGTTGGTGGTTTGAATCCACTCAGGGACTCCTTGGAAACCATATGGGACAGTTCTGCTCTGTCCTATAGGGTTGCTATGAGTCAGACTTGACGGCAGTGAGTTTGGTTTTGGTATGAGGTCACCATGAGTCGGAATCTACTCAATGGAAATGAATTTGGTTTTTGTTTTGGTTACATCTATATTCAAAAGGAACACTGGTGGCACAGTGGTTAAGTGCTTGGCTGCTAACTGATAGGTTGGCGGTTCAAACCCACTAGCCACTCTGCATGAGAAAGATGCAGCAGTCTGCTTCTGTACAGATTTAAAACCCAAATCCGTTGCCGTCAAGTTGATTTTGACTCATAGCGACCCAATAGCCTTGGAAAGTCTATGGGACAGTTCTACTCTTCCTGTTGGGTCACTATGAGTCAGAATGAACTCGACAGTAGTGGGTTCGGATTTTTATATCTATATTCAGGAGTTCCCGGGTGGTGCAAATGGTTAAGGAGTTGGGCCCTTAACCAAAATGTTGGAGGTTCGAGTTCTTACATTCTAGATTTTTTCATTTAGTATTTTTTTCGTTTAATTTCTACTCCTTCACCTGCTCCTCTATACATTTCTAAATGGTTAACTCTGGCTTTTACCTGGTGCTAATTTCATGTATTACTCTCCCTGCATTTTTTAAATGTAAACTGCCTGCTATGGATTGAATTGTGTCCCCCCAAAATATACGTTGGAATTCTAACCCCAACACCTGTGGATGTGATCCATTTGGGAACAGGGTTTTCTTTGTTATATTAATGAGGCCATCTCATTGTAGAGTGTGTCTTAAATCTAATCACTTTTGAGATATAAAAGGAGCAGATTAGACACAGAGACAAGCAAACACAAACCGGGGAAGCACAGGTGAGCATTGCCAAGGAACGCAGGTGCTGTAGAAGCTGAGACAAAGATGTTCCCCCAGAGTCCACAGAGAGCCTTCAGCTAGAGCTGGTGCCCTGTATTCCAACTTATAGCCTCTTAAACTATGAGAAAATGAATGTTTTTTTTTAAAGCCATCCACTTGTGGTATTTCTGTTACAGCAGCACGAGGAAAGTAAGACACTGCCTTGAACACTTTCCAGAAGTTGAGAGGTATACATGAACTACCTCATTTTTTGGTGTCGCATTCTCTAGGGATTATGAAGTAGTATGTGCTGCATGAGCCATGGCACATTTCTGTCATCACTGTGTTGTCAATTTCAATTAAGACTGAGAACGTCTGATGACTAGATGGGGGTGGCCAGGAGAGGGGAGGGCCAGATACGCTGATGGGCGTTTTGACAGCTTGGCATATTCTTCATACCAATTTACAAGGCTGTTTTAATTACCTTGGCAGCTCCGCTTGGAACCTTCTCCAAGTTCCTCACATTAAAAAGTCTTCTCATCAGCACAACCCAAATTATCAATGACTAAAACGTCATAAACCTTCCAGCTCTCTGCTGGGCTCATGATATGGATGGACTCTAAAGGTTTTTATAGTCTGAGATGTCAAGCTGATTCTCCGGTTGCCATTGGAAACAGTTTAGATCTCTTAAAACGCTGAATAAGCTCTTCAGGTCAATGTAGCGTATTCATATTGTGACTACTGAATGAATCAAATTGGATTAAAGAGTCTTTTATAGAGAACTAAAAGGGGTTTTGTATCAGAAATTAGTACATTATTAGTCGTTACTTGGAAGCTTGTATAAAAGGATTAGATATCCATGCAAGTTGTATGCCACAACCACGTATAGAATTAAATGTAGTTTTGACTTTGTTGAGACCTAGGGAATATAAGTGAATACAAGTACCTGCACACAGATGTGTGTACACACATTTGCAGATCTTCTCCACTGTCAAAAATAGCCAGATTAAAATTGTGGCTCTAGGGAGTCTGAGGGAAGATCAGAATTGGATGTGGTAGTGCCCTTGGAGAAGTGTAGATCAAATACAGCAGAAATGGGGAAAATTTCTAGAAGTGTGAGGTAAAGCAAAATGGAAATGGGGCAAAGCTAACTCATGGGAAGTGTTGGCAGGAGGAAGAAGCAAACCTGCTGCCTTCTGTTTTGGCTTCAGAGAAGTCATTCCACCTGGACATCATTTAAAACAAATCAAATTCGTTACTGGTGAGTTGATTCCGACTCATAGCAACCCTATACCAAAACCAAACCAGCTGCCATTGGGTCGATTCCAACTCATAACGACCCCATAGGACGGAGTAACACTGTCCCTCTGGTTTCCAAGCAGCAGCTGGTGGGTTTGAACTGCCCAACTTTCAGTTAGCAGTCGATCGCTTTAACTACTGCACCACCAGGGCATCATTAGTGGGTTCCTAAAAGACTCTCTTTAAAGCTGCAGAAGACCTCTTTAAAGTGTTGAAAAGTAAAGATGTCCCTTTGAGGACTAAGGTACGCCTGACCCAAGCCATGATATTTTCAATCACCTCATATGCGTGCGAAAGCTGGACAATGAATAAGGAAGACTGAAGAAGAATTGACGCCTTTGAATTATGGTGTTGGCAAAGAATACTGAATATGCCATGGACTGCCAGAAGAATGAACAAATCTATCTTGGAAGAAGTACAGCCAGAATGCTCCTTATAGGTGAGGTTGGAGAGACTTTGTCTCACGTACTTTGGACATGTTATTAGGAGGGACCAGTCACTGGAGAAGGACATCATGCTTGGTAAAGCAGAGGGTCAGCAAACAAAGGAAGACCCTCAATGAGATGGATTGACACAGTGGTTGCAACAATGGGCTCAAGCTTAACAATGATTGTGAGGATGGTGCAGGACTGGGCAGTGTTTCGTTCTGTTTTTTATAAGGTCGCTATGAGTCGGAATTGACTGGACGGTGCCGAACAACAACAACAAAAGACCAGGGAGTCCCTCGATAGTGCAAATGGTTAACATGCTAACTGAAAGGTTGGTGTTTGAGTCTTCCCAGAGGTACCTCAGAAGAAAGGCCTGGCAATCTACTTTCAAAAAGCAGCCATTGAAACTTCTGTGGAGCACAGTTCTATTCTGACATACATAGGGTCACCATGAGTTGGAATTGACTCTATGGCAACTGTTAAAAGACCCAGACAGATGAAATCTGGGGATGGGTTGAATGATGGAGATAAGGGGGAAAGAGCTGGGCATCAGTTATCTATTGCTGCATTACAAAACTCCCCAAAACTGAGTGCCTTCACACAATACCTAGTTTATTGCTCACAACTCCAGGTCAGGAGTTCCAGCTGGGCTCATAAGGAGTGGGTTTATCTTGGCTCCACCTGATGTTGCCCTAGCTCTCTCACGCAGTTGTGTTCATGGGGTCGATGTGAGGTTGTTATGTCTAAGTTGACCTTACTCACATGCTGCAGGCTCTGATGCCCCCTGTGGACTGCGGTGCTTCAGTTCTCTTCCACTTGGCCTCTCCACGTGGTCTTTCCAGCAGGATAACCTGGAGTTCTTTACATGGTGGCTCAGGGTAGCAAGAAAACAAAAGTGGAAGCTGCCTGGTGTCTTAAGGCTTACCCTAAACTAGCACAGAGTCATTTTGCTGCATTCCATTGGTCAAACCAAGTCACAAGTCCAGCCTAGATTTAAGGGGAGGGGTAAGACTCTACCTCTTGAGAGAAGGAATGGCATGGAATGGGAGAAATTGTGGGTGTCCATCTTTGCAGATAACCTCCCACAGTTGGCCACTCACTTTTGCATTACAATGAATAATGAATGCCTGATGGCTTTGCCTTCTGGTAGGGAGGTGTCGTGGAGTGAATTGTGTTCCCCAAAAATACATGTTGCTATCCTAACCCCTATATCTGTGGATATAATCCTATTTGGAAATAGAGTTTTTTTTTTTGTTTGTTTATGGGGCCATATCAGTGTAGAGTGTGTCCCACACCTAACCACTTCTGAGTTACAAAATGAGCAGATTAGACAAGACATGAGCACAGGGGTGTAGGGGTGAGGGGGAAAGATAGATGCCACATGAGGATTGTCGAGGAACTGAGGAAGGCCAGGGCTGCAGAAACCAAGAGAAACAAGGATCTTCCCCTAGAGCCAAAAGAGAGAGCTTTTGCCTAGAGCTGGTGCCCTGAATTCAGAATTCGAGCCTCCTGAACTGTGAGAAAATAATTTCTGTTGCTTAAAGCCACCAACGTGGTATTTCTGTTACAGTAGCACTAGTGAACAAAGATGGTGACAAATTTGCCAATTTTCCAAATCTCACGGGGCAGATGTTGATATTCTAATCTGTTTTCCTTTCATTGGGAAGGTGGTGCAGGAGGAATAGCACGGGTTTTTCTTCAGACCTGGGTTCTGATTCCTACTTAGCCACTCATAAGCTGTGTGACCTTGGACCCACTTTGTACACTGTGAACATTACTTTCCTCATCTGCAAAGTGGAAATAAATATTATCTAGCTCCTAGGGTTGTGTTGAGATGTAACTGAAATTACTTGCACAGTGACTAGCCCAGGGACGGATACCCAATAAGCAAGGTATGCACGAGCTTACTTATGTTTACTTACTAATCTGTAGTGCACAATTTCACCTGTCTTTCATGACATCAAAGATGTGGTGAAACCCATGTGAAATTGTGCACTACAGATTAGTATGTAAACACAAGTAAGCCCATGTGTACCTTGCTTACTGGTTAATCCACCCCATGGCCAGTGCTTAGTCAAAGTAAGCACTCAATAAATACTAGTCTCCTCCCTCTACCTTGATCTGGGAGAGGCATAACTGTGTGCTCATAAGCAGGGTAAATATACAATGTGTTATCCAAACCAAGATACTTCTGAGAGTATTGTTGTTGGGTGTCATCTAGTGGATTCTGATTCATAGTGACCCCTTGTAACAGGGTGGAAATGCCCCACAGGATTTTCTTGGCTGTAATCTTTACTGGAGCAGATGACCAGGTCTTTCTCCCTCGGAGCCACTGGATGGGTTCAAACAGCCAACATTTTGGTTAGCTGCCAAGTGCTTAACTGTTGTGCCACCAGGGCTCCTTTTTTGAGAATATAAGGAGGTGCTAATAATCGTGGCAGGATAACAGGTGTAGACGAAGTGTATCTCAGGCAAACTAGGTCACCCTGGTCATAGGAACTGCTGGATGGAGTAAAGATGGAGCAGTAGCTAATGCCTTCAATGAGAACTTTGCAGAGTCCATTACATTAAATATGCTGTAAGTTAAACTCCTCATAAAACAGATGAGAGAGCTCACAAAAGGAAATCAGAATTCAGAATAACTGGTAGACAGTATTGTCTACCTGCTGTTACCCTGCATGTCTTTGCTATTGCTGGCATATTTTGTGACAAATTTATTTTCTCCATGAAGGTTAAAAAAGTAAAATCTTACAAGGGAATTAATCAAATCCACCAGAAAGGACCTCCCCCACTGCCCCACTCCCCAACGGTTTCTCTCTCTCGATCCCCTTCGAGTCTCAGCATTACTAAATGTATAATTGCAGCAAAGAAAAATTGTAAGCAAGACAGGAGGAATTAATGTCATCAGAATCTGGTACAGAGACAATTACGTTTCTTTACATCTTGGATGATAATGAAGCATCAATGCCACAAATTTCAAACCCATTCAGAACGACTTAAGATATGGTAGGTAAAGAAAAAGGAAAAAAAAAAAAAAATCAGACCCTGATGCTAATTGAGAACTCTTGTCCCCTGAGAAGTCTGTAGGCATGATAGGACCCTGTGAGTCCGTAATAGAGATGCAGACACGGCAAAGGAGTAGAAGTTGAAACTGAATACAAATCATCAAGCTGATTGAAACTGCATGTTTATGATAATTTGGTGTCCACATGGCTATGATGTTAAATGTTAGGCCCATATTTCTCTTGACTATGATAAATGGCAGGTTTTAATGTCATCTTGGACTCGTGCAAATTATGATGTGTTCAGACCTAGATTATTTTCTACTGTGCTGTATTCCAAATGCAAGAAAAAACAGGAAAAGTTTATTCAGTGATGGATGATGCAAATGTGTATGAAGGACCTACTATGTGTCAGGCCACCTCCAATGGAGCCTCACACATACTACGCTATGTTTTTATAACGAGGTCTAAAATTTAACAGTTTCTTTATCCCCTTCCACAACAGCCCAAACATTTTAGCATATTAAACATCCCTCTGACACCCACTGCCTCTTCCATGTTACTGATGCTCAATATTTTGATTCCATATTGCTGTGAAATATAAAATTAACTATTTGTACTTTCTACAGTTAATAATTATTTGTATTTAACTACACAGTTTGCTAATGTCTTTGCTCTTTGCCTCTGAGTTTATTTTTCTTCTTACTGAAGCGTAAAATCCCATTAAAAAATCCATTGCTGTCGAGTTGATTCTGACTCATAGTGACCCTATAGGTCAGAGTAGAACTGCCCCGTAGGGCTTCCAAGGAGCGGCTGGTGGATTCGAACTGCCATCCTTTTGGTTAGCAGCCAAATGCTTAACCACAGTCATTAAGACTTACTAAAGCATAGCTTTTAGTACTTCTTTCAGCCTAGGTCTGTGGATATAAAACTTCTTCAGTTTCAATTAGGCTGGAAATATTTTTATTTTTCCCCTCAGTCTCAGATGATGATTTGACTTGGTATAAAATATTTTCTATCAGTGTTTTGGAGATTTTTATTATCTCTGGCATTTATTCAGTGGTGTGCTGATAGACATTTTCTCCAGTGGGATGAAGGGACTCTAAATTGCATTTACTAATTTCCATGGTATAAATACTTCCACCATGAGTCATATCTTTTCCTTGAAGTTTTCTACCTTGTTAATTCTAATAGTGCTCTGTAGGATTTTATTGTAAACACAGATAAAGAAATGCTCAGGTTTGTCATGCATAAACTCATTTAGTTTATTGCAAGATAGTCATGGCAAGGCACACAAGTAAGCCCTCATGACATTCATTTAGAACCAGAGAATCAGAATTAATAATTACAATTACAATGCTAGCTCAATGGTTAGAGTCCCAATCTTTAGACTTCAGGCCTTTATCTTTCATGAGTGGTCTCGGGAGGTTGGCTTCACTGTGGCTGGAACTTAGCAGAGGTCCCTCGTGACTATAGCCTGAGGTTGGCAGTGGTGGACAGAATCTCAGTCCAGAGTCTCAGTCTTCAGAGAGATTTAAACTCTAGAGGAAGGTTCCACCTCTGCTTTCGTTCAGTGATTCAGTAGAAATTCAAGGTTTATATGTGAAATTCTCACATTGGCTTCACACAATAAGGGCCAGTGTGACGTCAGAGACATCATGTTATGTCCTCTCTCCAGGATTAGAGATTGGGGAGGTAGTTTAGATTAATGTCTCAAGGTTAGTTTACAAAGAATAACTCTGTTATGTTTTCTTTTATCATAGTATGCCGGGTCACAGTCAACTTAAAGGTTATTTATCACATTCTTCGCATACTTCCATTTTTCTATGTCTAAGTTCAGAAATTTCCTACCTCTAAGTCACATTATAAGTAACTTATGCATCTGTGGCTTAAGATCATTACAGAAGCAACATATTGATTATAACATATGTAATTATACATATTACGGTCACGTGATTTAAGAGCATTATAGAATCATATGTATTTGAGAACATTACAAAAAAGCATAAATAACAATCCACCCCTTGATCTCAAATCACATTTCAGATTTCAAATCATAGCATATAAACTTTTAAAAGCAAATTTTATTTCCTCCTTTCCAATTCTAATCCATTTTCCCCTACGTCATTGCACTGACTAGGGTTTCCAGTACAATATTGGATAGAAGTAATGATAGCAGGCATCCTTGTCTCATTCCCAGTCTAAAGGAGAAATCTTTCAACATCTCATCAATTCAGCATTAAATCTGTGGTTTTTGAAAGTTGCTTTTTGAATACTGTCTCTCAGATTAATGAATTTCATTTCTATTCCCAGTTTGGTAAGAGTTTTTTCATTAACTGGTTATATTAGATTTCTGTTAATCTAAGAAATTACAGATAGTCCCGAACTTATGACCCACTTATGACCCTCTTTTCATTTTTTTGTACATCTTATTGTTAGTAATATGTACTACATACAATGTTGCAGCATGTAATTTGATGATGTTATCATTCTGGGAGATATTCACTTGCAGATGCTTAAAGATTGGATTTATAAAGATACTGATAGTAAAAGGCAATAATAATGAAAAAAAAAGAGGTATTCAACGTATGTCAGAACCGACTTAAATGATGGAGTCGTCAGAGCGGAACCCTGTTGTAAGTCAGAAACTATCTGTACTACAAATTTAATGACTTAAAACAATGCAAATTTATTATTTTATAGTTCTGTAAGTTAGAACTTGGACATGGATCTCACTGGACCAAAATCAAGGTGTCAGCAAGACTGCATTGCCCTTTATAGCTTCTACAGGTCATCCACATTCCTTATTTCATGTCTTCCGTTTTCTGTCTTCAAAGCCAGTGATATTGCATCTCTCTGACCGTTCTCCTCTGACTATAGTCAGGGGAAGAGTCTCTGATTTTAATGACACTTGTGATTACATTGGATCCACCTACATAATCTAGGATACTCTCCCTTCAAGGCCCTTAATTTAATCATACCTACAAAGTCCCTTTTGTTATGTAAAGTAATATGTTTATAGGTTCTGAGGATTAGGATGTGGACATCTTTCAGGGATGTTATTCTGTCTTCCAGATGGGTATTGACTTTTCTGCATTTATAAGATGATCAGATGATTTTCTTCTTTATTCTCTTAATGTGAATTATATTGATGTTCAAAGATTAAACTTATCTTGCATTCCTGAAATAAAGCAAAATTTGATGTGATGTATTATTCATCTTATGGAGTTTGATTTGCAAATATTTTGTTTAAGATTTTTATATCCATGTTTACGTGAGAGATAGTGAGTAATTTTCCTTCCTTAAAATTTCTTTGGCAAGTTTTTTTTTAATCCATGTTATGCTGACCTCAAAATATGATTTGGAAAATATTCTCTCTTTTCCTAGACTATGGCTGAGTTTTGTAAAATTGTTGCCATTTCTTTCTTAAATGTTTGGAAGAATTCACCAGTGAAGACATCTGGGTCTGAAGATTTCTTTGTGGAATAATTTTATTAATAGATTCAATTTCATCCATACATATAAGCCTAACCAGATTTCCTATTTCTTCCTATATCAATTTTGATGTTATGCTTTTGTAGAGATTTGATTATTTTCATAAAATTTCAAATATATTTGCTTGAATTTGTGCATAATAGCCTCTTAAAATTTTAAAGTCTCTGGGATGTCTGCTTTTTCATTCCTGACAATGGCAATTTGTAACTTTCCCATTTTTTCTTGATCAATCTTTCCAGAGGTTTATCAGTTTTATTAATCTTTTAAAAGAACTAACTTTTGGCTTTATTTTCTCTATTATGTATATGCCTTCTGTTCCTGGATTTCTGTTCATCGTTTTCTTTACTCTTATTTTAATTGGCTGTTCTTTTTTTTTAACTTCTTGAGACGGACACTTAGGTAATTGAATTTTAGCTTTTCTTCTTTTCTAAGCCATGCATTTGAAACTATAGTGATTCCTCTAAGCACAGCTTTAGCTGTATTCAATGTTTTGATATGTTGTATTTTTATTATCATTTAGTTAAACATATCTAATAATTTCCATTGGATTTTCTTTTACCCATGTATTATTTAGAAGAATAATGCTTAATTTGAAAATATTTTGAGATTTTTCTAGTATCTTCTGTTAATCTTTATTATTGATTAATTTTATAGGACATACTCCAAATGATGTTAATTTTTGATATTTCTTAAGACTTGTTTCATGATCCAATCTATAGTTTATTTGGAATAATATTTAATTTCACTTAAACATTTATCTCAAGTTTGAATACAGTATTTGTTTTGATTGCTATTGCTGTGGAACAAACTACCAAAAACCTTAGTGGCTTAAAACAACAGCTTACTTTGTGCTTAAATCTATAATTGGGGCAAAACTCAATGGGAAAACTTGTCTCTCATCCACATAGTGTCAGCGCAAAGATTGAGTGGTAGTTTGTGTCACTCAAGGAACTTGTCCATTTAACCTATGAAGTTGAGTTTATTGGTAAAAAGTTGTGCATAGTTTTCCTTTATTAATTTTTAATGTCAGTGGATCTATAGTGATGTCCCCCGCTTTGTACTCCTGGTATTGGTTTTTGTGTCTTCTCACTTTCTTGATCAAACTGGCTAAAGGTTTATTAATGTTTTGAGATTTTTCAAAGAACCAGATTTTGGTTTCATTGATTTTCTCTATTGGTTTTCTGTTTATAGTTTTATTGATTTTTGGCTGTTTATTATTTTCTTTCTTCAATTGATTTGGTTTGAATATAATTTTCTTTTTTCTTGTTAAGGTGGAAGATTAGATCATTTGATTTGAGACCATTCTTAGTTTTCAATATAAACATTTAATGCTATATATTTTCTTCTATACACTAGCTGCATTCTCCATATTTTGATATTTTGTATTCTAATTCTCACTCAATTAAAAAATATTTACTGATTTCCATTTTGACTTCTTCTTTGACCCATGGATTTATTAGGTGTTTGTTATTTAATTTCCAAATATTTGGGGGATTTTCCAATCTTTTTGTGATTGATTTCTAGTTTAATTCCATTATAGTCAAAGATATTTTGTAAGATTATATTTGTCTTATGGGCCAGAATATGATTTATCTTGTTAAGTGTTCCATGTACAATTAAAAGTGCATTTTGTTGTTGGGTTGTTGGGTTGAGTACTATCAACTAATGCCAATTAGGTCAAGGTGGTTAATAATACTCTTCATATTTTTCTTAAGCATTACTGATGTTTCTACTTGTTTATTACTAACGGAGTAGTGTTGAAATCTCCAATATAATTGTGGATTTATCTGTTTCTCTTTTCAGTTCTATTAGTTTTTTTTTTTTTTTTGTATTTTGAAGCTTTGTTGTTAAGTGCATATACTTTTAGGATTTTTATGTCTTTTTGGTGACTTGATCCCTTTATCACAATATAATGTTCCATTTCGTCTCTGATAATATTTCCTGTTAGGAAGCCTACTTTGAGTAATATTTTTATAGTCACTCTAGCTTTGTTTTCATTAGTATTTTTGTAGTATATGTTTTTATACCCTTTTAATTTAAACCTTTTTTTGTCTTTGTATTTAAGATGTGTCTCTTGAAACAACATGTAGTAGGCTTTTTGTTTCTTTCATTTTGGCAATCTTTGCCTTCTAAGTAAGGTATTTAGTCCATTTTCATTTAATGTAAGTACTGATATATTGGGATTTTTATATATCACCTTGCACTTTATTTTTTATTTGTCCTTCATATTTTATATGCTTTTTGCTCCTGTTTTGTTTCTTCTTTTGGTATATTCTAGTATTTATTTTTATGATTCATTTCTTCCTCATGTAGTTAAACCTCATTTTATTAGTCTTTTAGCAGATATCCTAGAAACTACAAGATACATCGTTTACTTATTAAAGTCTAATACATATTAGTATTTTTTACCACTAAAATGACGATGTTAAGAACATTGTAACTACATTTATTCTCTCTTGCCTTTTGTATTATTCTTGTCATGCATTTTAAAAGTGCATATGTTTTAATTCCAGTAAGAAGGTTGTAATTATTGTTTTGTTCAGTCAATATTCATTTATATTTACTCACATATCTACTCTTTCATCTATTCTTTATTTCTTCAATTTTCATTTTTCTATCTGGAAACATTTTCTTTCTGTCTAGAAAACTGTGTAGTATGAATCTGCTGACAATAGATTTTCTGTTCTTGATATCTGGAAATATCTTCACTCTTGAAGGATATTTTACTGGATTTAGAATTCTGTGTTGGCAGTTAAGGTTTTATTATTGTGTTCTGGCTTCCAGTCTTATTTGCTCATTTGAAGGTAATATATCTTTTTTTCCTGGTTGCTTTTATCCCAAGCTTTTTTTATTTTGAAAAATTTCAAACAGCTACAAAATTTTACAGAATATTATAAAGAACCCCATTTTCCTATCGTTCATCTTCAACAATCAACTTGTGCCTAATCTTCTTGAATCTCTACTCCACTCATTCCTTCTTATTTTTATGAGGCAAATTCTCATCAACCTATCATTTAACACATATATATTTCTGTATGTATCTCTAAAATCTAAGAGCTTTTTTTTTTTTTTTAACATAACCATAGTACTATTATCATGCCTAAAAAAATAACAATTCCTTAATATCATCAAATACCTAGTCTGGTTCAAACTTTCAAATATACAGGTATTTGAAATACACACACACACAACATTCTTTATATACATTTAATGTGTGTGTATATTTAACATTCTTCTGATATGAATCAGGAGTCAAATAAGGTACATTTGTTGGAATTGGCTGAGATATCCTTAAGGCTCTTAATGGATAGGTTTCTATCTGCCTTCCTTCCTCTCTCCTCTTTTTTCTTTCTCTTTCCTTCTGTGCGATTTGTTTGTTGAAGAACCTGGATCATTTATTTTATAGAGTTTTCCATATTGTATAGCTGGCTGAGTGCATTCCTGTGGTTTCCTTTAACATCTTCACCGCTCTCTGTATTTCCTGTAATATAGTAGTTGGATGCAAATTCAGTCTTTATATTTGGGATGAGATTAGTCCATAGGTGGAGTTGTTTTCTTTCATCAGGAGTTACATAATGTCTGGTGGTCTTTAATGATGTTAACAACCACTGATGCTCAACGAATAGAGATTATATAATTGATTATTAGTGTTGTTGTTAGGTGCAGTGGAGTCAGCTCTGACTCATGGTGACCTTATGCATAACGGAACAAAACGTTGCCTGATCCTGCACCATCCTCACAATTTGTTGCTATGTTTGAGCCCATTGTTGCAGCCACTGTGTCAGCCTCTCTCATTGAGGGTCTTCCTTTTTTTTTTTTTTTGCTGACCCTCTATTTTACCAAGAATGATGTCTTTCTCCAGTAATTGGTCTCTCCTGATGACATATCCAAAGTAAGTGAGACAAAGTCTTACCATCTTTGCTTCTAAGGAGTATTCTGACTGTACTTCCTACAAGACAGATTTGTTTGTTCTTCTGGCAGTTCATGGCATATTTAATATTCTTTGTCAATCCAATCCCAAACCTATTGCCGTTGAGTCGGTTCTGACTCATAGTGACCCTATAGGACAGAGTAGAACTACCCTATACGGCAGGGATGGATTACCAGATAAGCAAGGTAAGCACATGCTTAGGGCATCGACAAAACAGGGGTGCCGGTTGTCCAGAGCAAAGACCCATAGATACCAAGCAGACAGGACACAGGGAAAAGCGAGCTCCACAGTGGAGGGGAACTGGCAGGGCACTAAATGAAACTGATACCAGCTCCAGTGCGTGAGAATGAGCCAGCTGGAAATAAAGTTCACACAAGGTCATGAGAGCACCAGCACGCAAGGCTGTTGAAGTTATGAGGCCCCTACCACTTCAACATCTTCGTTGACACCTGTCTTCTACAGTCCCCTCCTGTATAATTTTGAAACTCCTTGTCTTGGTGGGTCTCTTGGGAGTATACTATTTCTTTCTAATAAACATTCACCCAATATACAACTGGATCCAACATGAGTAGCGATTGGGCAAGGACAGATTATATTAATAGATAACAGTTCTCTGATCTGATTTGAGAGAACTGTCCTGTACATCTACGTCTGCTGATCCAGCATCTCTAGCTAGGGGGGCCAGCAATATTCTTTGCCATGATACAAACACATAGGTATGCTCTTGCACACGTCCTGGTAAATAATCAGTGGGAACTCCAGTCCCAGATGTCAAGCAAAAGCGAGGGAACTCAGTAAGTCAATCATTCCGATGAATTCAGTCAAGTTACTTTTTAACTGTATAGCATTTATTTAAATGTATAACATTGCATACAGAGTTATGTCCTAAGTTTTGTAAACAATGATATTTATAACTTTAAAATATGTTTGGCATACACATGGATGCAATCTAGCATACATTTAATATACTAACATGGGTAATTTAATATAAAACTAATATAGCAAACACCAAAATATAGTGGAAATATCAATATTTATATATAACACAAAAAGTTTTAATTTATGTATCAAGTGAGTTTCATTTTTTATTGTTATATGGGACACGGTGTTTGATATTACTCTACATGTGCAAATAAATGAGGTATTAGGCACATTAAGAGGACACAAAATTCAGTATTCATTTATTGTGAAAAATATGTTTCTGTTTTGCAACAATAAGTGTGTTTTTTTTCTTTCAAGAAAGCCACAAAGGGCGTTTATCAGGACATTGCATTTATATTTTATTAGAATATTTACATATCTCTGTGTAAGGAAATTGAACAATTCCTTGAGGAAATAAATTAAATGAATATTTAGATAATAAAAATTATTTCTGTTTTGCAACAATAATCTAAATTCATTTCTTTCAAGAAAGCCACAAAGGGCGTTTATCAGGACATTGCATATATATTTTATTAGAATATTTACATATCTCTGTTTAAGGAAATTAAACAAATCT
>NW_004444072.1:5566314-5570140 GCF_000243295.1 Trichechus manatus latirostris | reverse complement strand
GTATTTTATTTTCCACTTCCCTTAAGATAGACTTTCTTTTTAATAAATTGATGTTATGACTTGCAAAACAAACTTGCTTTTCGAGAAGTGGTGCTATTGTTACATCAGTTATGTACGTATCTCTGAATACGAGAGTTGAACAATTCCACAAAGAAAGAAAATGTACATTTTATAAATTTTGAATACGATAATAATTATATTTTCCTTTTCATTTTGGACCTATTGGGTATAACCTCACATTCAGTTCTTTCTAGCTGACGGCATAAGAATGCACCAGCGGCACTATAATCATGTAACTCATGACGTGTCTGGTCTTGTCCTGCACAAAGCGAACAAAAACACGTCTTCAGATTGAGCATACCCTTGTATTTGTATCATGCTCTTTGTGATTGCTCTTATTCCCATCGAGTAGCAGCAGTAGTGCAATGAACTGTGAAGATGCCACATCAAAGGACAGAAAGTGAGTGCACAAGTTTTAAAATATTATTTCAAGACAAGTAAATGAAATTATTTCTGACTGCCTTGTAAGTACTATTTCTTTTGACTATCTAAGACCTGAAGAACAAAATTACATGTTCCAAATCAATTTTCTTACTTAACTAATTTTCAAATATAAATTTTTGTGTTAATATCCAAATTCAAATGTAAATTTTATTTTATAAATTTTACTTGTTTTATCAATTTTATTTATTTCAATTATTCAAATCTATTTGCTATGGTAGAACCAAATTTAAAAAAGTGACATAATTTTATATCCAGGTAAAATGAAAAAACAACTAAGTGGAGAGCAAAAACCAAAGCTTGCAGAAGATAAAAGGAAAATGATTTGTGAATCCCTAAAGACAATCCCAAAATTAACTTCTTTTTTAAAATGTAGTGAATCAGAAGAGACTTCTTCCATTGAACATTTGAGTTTAATGGGTGCAAATTGTTGTACTAGTACAGCTAGTGTTTAAATAATTACTAATAGCAATACAAATATAACAGAATTTGTTCTAAAATTTGCATCCATTCCTAGCTGTAGTAAAAACGTTAATGGTGTAGAAAGTGAAATTATTTTGGAATCTGAAATTGTCACATCTGCAGACCCTATAAATAACAGAAATACAGACCCTGCTTTATGGAATAAGTTTTCTTCTAGTGATGTAAATTATAGGCTCGAGAGAGGGCCAAGTGATTGTCAGCATAAAAGTGGACCTTTTGAAAATTTGCCTTGAAAATTTCTGGATGGTAAACAAACAAGGTTCTGTAGCCAGAATATATTTCTAGGATGCAAATCTAATGGTGAAAATTGTAAGAGTGAGTGGCTGTTGTATTCTCTATCAGTCAGCTCTGTATATTGTTTTGTTTGCAAACTATTCAGTCCTAAATCATTTAATTCTTGATTTGGCATGGATTTGGATTTAGTGATCAGTGCAACTCGAATATGATTGATAAACATGAAAATAGTTCAATTCACAAAGATTGCATATTGTCATATTAAAACTGAAGAAATGTTTTGGCTTAACTCATGAACTGGAAACACAAATTAATGAAGAACATAAGTATTGGAAAGCTGTTTTGCAACGCATTGTTGCTGTCATAATTGCTGAACATGGACCATCTTTTTGAGGAAGAAATGAAGTATTTATTTGGGTCCACCCAAAATGAAAATTTTTGTGTTTACTTGAACTTGTTGCTGAGTTTGATCCATTTTTAGCAGGTCGCATCTCAAAATATGTTAACACAGGAAAGGGCAACCCATTGTATATGTCTAAAACAATGTGCAAAGAATTAATAAACTTAGTAAGTGATAAAGTTCGATCAACTATTTTCAGTGAAATAAGTATAGCTCGATACTTCAGTTTGTCTGTAGATTCTACTCCTGATATTTCTCATACAGATCAGCTAAGTATTGTTTTAAGATCTGTATCGCCAACAGATGGAAAACATGTTGAGCCATTTATCACATTTACTAGCTTAAAAATTCATACTGGTGAAGAAATTGCAAATGAAGTACTTCACTATTTATGTGAAGTTTGCAAAACTGATTTTTCTAAGTGCAGAGGCCACTCCTATGACAATGCTGCTAATATGTCAGGACCTTATAAAGGCACACAACAGAAAATTTTAGAACATAATGAATATGCCATTTTTATACCATGTGCAGTGCATTCATTTAATCTTGTAGGACATAGCACAGTAGGTTGTTGTCCAGAAGCAGCTGATTTTTTTTTTCTGCTGTTCAGTTACTCTACACATTTTTGCTGCCTCTGCTCATCGATGAGCAGTGACTGAGTATTAAAATGTCTTTCTAATACGCGTTGGGAAGTGCATGCTGTAGCAACAAGTGCAATCCTGGAATTGTACACTCAAATTCTAAATGCCTTAGAAAATATTACTGAAGAACAGACACAAAAAGGAGATAACCAAAAAAGAAAATGAAAACATTACCAACAAAATGCAAACACTAGAGTATGTATTTATGTTGGTTATACGGAATAATACATTGCAGCGTTTTCATCGGCCGAGTCAAGCGCTCCAAGATTCAGAAGTAAATTTAAAGATATGCACAGATTTCTGCCAGTCATTAACAAAGTATTTACATGCTTTAAGAGAGGATTTTGAAAATTTTGAAAACACAACAAAACAAACACTACCAAATACTGATTATCAAGCAGTTCACCATCACAGAAGCTTTAGAAAGAAACAAGTAAATGACGGAAGTGCTCCAGAAGTATTGAGTGCCAGAGATCAATTTCGAGTAACCACACACTACACCATCATTGACACACTTGAATCTTGCATGAAAGGAAGGTGAAAGTGTATGAAATTCTTTCAGAAATATTTTCCTTCTTAAACAATGTGGATATACCTGATGAAGAAAGCACGAAGTCATCCAAGAAATTAGTGTAGTCTTAAAGACTTAAATACAAGCCACCTTTACCGAGAAGTGCGACAATTTCATTCTTACACGAGAACTAAGTTTACAGATTCAGGAAAGACAGATTTACTCATGTAGGCATGTATGAGTCCATAATATAAGATAAAATATAATGTGTATTTTCCAATGCTGAAATTGCTTTACACATATTCCTAACTTTAATGATCACAAACCGCGCAACAGAATGCTCATTTTCGTCCCTAAAGAGATTCAAAACCCTCAGTGATTCAGGAAAGACTTGATTCATTATCCTTATTATATGTGGAAGTAGATATTGTTCAGCAGCTTAACTGTGACAGAAATCCTTGACGAATGTGTAAGAGCATAGAAAGAAATGTTTTTAATTATAACATGTTAGAGATGAAAGATCTAAAAATAAAATAGAATAATTTGTTGTAATATTTGTTCTCTGATCATTAAATTTTCTTTTATGATATCTTTTCAATTGTTCATTTATATTATAGCATTTATTACAAAACAAGCATCAAAATTGAAGTATGAGCCATTTAAAGTGAAATGGGTGAAAGTTGGGTTTTCCTTGTGGGAAAGCAATAGAATGTTACATTGATTATTGAAACGACTAAGTTCACCGACCCATTTTCTTTGTTGTACAATATGTCTAATATTCTTTTTGTAGAAAATATGGTATACAGTAAAAATCTTAGTACCTCGCATCCACTAAAAATTTTATAATCCCGTTCATCTCATTCCACTAAAATGGCATATGCCACTTTTGCGTTCAGTCACTAATATTATAGTTGCATTTAAAAAGAAGTTACATCATGGATAGCTAACACACAGACACACACACACATATATACATGCATATATATATCTCACATATCCCATCTGAATGTGTGAGTAAGCAGAGGAGGGGACATCACAGATTATCAGTGTTTAGGG
>NW_004444072.1:5527931-5565429 GCF_000243295.1 Trichechus manatus latirostris | reverse complement strand
TCTACTATCTAGCTAGTGAATACCCCTCTCCTTCTCTCCCCACCCTCATAACCATCAAAGAATGTTTTCTTCTGTGTTTAAACCTTTTCTTGAGTTCTTATAATAGTGGTCATATACAATATTTGTCCTTTTGAGACTGACTAAATTCACTCAGCATAATACCTTCCAGATTCCTCCATGTAAATCTTTATAGAAGCAGACTGCTGCATCTTTCTCCCATGGAGCAGCTGGGGGGTTTGAACTGCAGACCTTTCAGTTAGCAGCCAAGCACTTTAACCACTGCCCAACCAGGGCTCCTTTCTTTGCCAACACCATAATTTAAATACATCAATTCTTCTGTCTTCCTTTTTCATTATCCAGCTTTTGTATGCATATGAGGTGACTGAAAATACCATGGCTTGAGTCAGGTGCACTTTAGTCATCAAAGTGACATCTTTTCTTTTTATGAGTTTAAAGAGATCTTTTGCAGCATTTGTCCAATGCAATACATTGTTTGATTTCCTGACTGCTGCTTCCATGGGCGTGGATTCATTAGCGGATGTCAAATTGTGATATTCTATCATTCTCTATTTATTAGATGAATTTGTATCATATAGTAATTCTGTGGTACAGTTAGTATAGGAAAGGTAGATGAATGCTTAATTTTTTCCCCTTATTTATCAGTTTTCAAAATAATGAAGTGCTTTACTTATACCCGCAAGTAGTAATCACTTTTATTTTCGTATCAATTCACATAAATGGATTTAGACACATTTGATATGTTTCAATCCAATGTAGTTATAATTTGCATTGATGCTCAAATTGTCCCATCCTTAACCAGTGGCAGGCAGATTTGTAAAGTTAGCTCCTCAATCATTTTGGCACAACACTTGTTTCATTACTATGTAAAATAATTGCATGGCTCTAAGATCAAAAGTAAAAAATAAGGTGTATTCAACAATGTCTAGCTTGTATCTCTGCCCCTTCACCCCACTCCCTTTCTTCCCCTATAGCTAATCATTTATATTTTTAATGCCTTGTATTTCCATACTTTTATAATATTTATGCATTTTATTTATATTAAGAGCTCAGCTGTTAAACAAAAGGTCAGCAGTTCAAATCTACCAGCTAATCCTTGGAAACCCTATGGGGCAGTTCTACTCTGTCCTATAGGGTCACTATGAGTTGGAATCAACTCGATGGCAATGGTTTTATAATATATAAAACTATACTATATATGAAACTAAAATAAATACATAAAACTAAAATTATAAAACTAATACATATATAAAACTAATATATATAAATATTTAGAAACTCACACCTAGGCCCATCATAGTAAAACTGCTGAAAACCAAAGGTAAAGAAAAGTAAAAGAAGTCAGACAAAAATCCAAAAGTTTTGCAATATGTTTTGTTCATGAGGCTGTGGGAAAACAAGTACTGTCATTGCCAGTGAGAATTCCAAATGGTACCACCTCGATGGAGGGGGATTTGGCAATATCTAGAAAAATTATGTATATATAAAACTAATGTATATATAAAACATATATATATTGCTATGTATATCACGCCATCATTGATGGACATTTGGATTGTACCAAGTCTCTTTTTATTACAAAATTTTCTGCAATGACTAGCTCGATGTGTATGTCTTTTTGTATTTTTGCCAATGTATTAGTGGGTTAGATTTCTAGAAGTACAGCTAGATTCCTAGTTAGATTCCTAGAAGTAATTTTTCTAGATATTGCCATATTCTCCTCCATCGAGGTGGTACCATTTGGAATTCTCACTAACAGTGTGTGAGAGTACTTGTTTTCCCACAGCCTCATCAACAAACTATGTTGCAAAACTTCTGGATTTTTGTCTGACTTCTTTTACTCTTCTTTACCTTTGGTTTTCCGCAGTTTTAGTATGATAGGCCTAGGTGTGAGATTCTAAGTATTTATGCTGTTTGAGGTTCATAATGCTTCTTCAATCTGTGGCTTGATATCTTTCATCTGTTTTGAACAGTCTTAGCTATCGCCTCTTCAAATATTGCTACAGCAATGTTCTCATTTTTCTCCCTCTTTGGAACTCTAATTACCTGTAAATTAGACCTTTCACTATGCTCCATATGTATCTTACACGCATTTCTGTATTTCCATACATTTTATACTCTGTGCTTTACCCTGACCTGTCTTCCAGGTCACAAATACTTTCTTCCACTCTATCTAACCTGTTTTTAAATGCAGATACTGAGTTTTTAATTTGAATTCCTGAATTTTTCAGTTCTAGAATTCTATTTAATTCTTTTTCATTTTGTTGTTGCTAGGTGTGGTTAAGTTGGTTCTGACTCACAGTGACCCTATATACCACAGAACAAAACACTGCCCGGTACTGTGCCAACAACATGATCGTTGTTATGTTTGAACCCATTGTTGCAGCCACTGTGTCAGTCCATCTCGCTGAGGGTCTTCCTCTCTTTTGCTGACCCTGTAGTTTACCAAGCATGATGTCCTCCTCTAGGGACTGATCCCTCCTGATAACATGTCCAAAGTATGTCAGATGTAGTCTCGCCATCCTTACTTCTAAGGAGCATTCTAGTTGTACTTCCTCCAAGACAGATTTGTTCACTCTTTTGGCAGTCCACGGTATATTCAATATTCTTCGCATCAATTCTTCTTTGGTCTTCCTTATTCATTGTCCAGCTTTCACATGCATATCAGTTGATTGAAAATACCATGGCTTGGGTCAGGCGTGCCTTAGTCTTCAAGGTGACATCTTTGCTTTTCAACCCTTTAAAGAGGTCTTTTGCAGCAGATTTGCCCAATGCAATGCTTCTTTTGATTTCTTGACTGCTGCTTCCATGGGTGTTGATTGTGGATTCAAGTAAAATGAAATCCTTGACAAATTCAATCTTTTCTCTGTTTATCATGATGCTGCTTATTGGTCCAGTTGTGAGGATTTTTGTTTTCGTTATGTTGAGGTGTAATCTATACTGAAGGCTGTAGTCTTTGGTCTTCATCAGTAAGTGCTTCAAGTCCTCTTCACTGTCAGCAAGCAAGATTGTGTCATCAGCATAACACAGGTTGTTAGTGAGCCTTCCTCCAATCCTGATGCCTCATTCTTCTTCATATAGTCCAGCTTTTCAGTTTATTTGCTCAGCATACAGATTGCATAGGTATGGTGAAAGGATACAACCCTGATGCACACCTTTCCTGACTTTAAACCATGCAGGATCTCCTTCTTCTGTCAGAACAACTGCCTCTTGATCTATGTACAGGTTCCTCATGAGCACAATTAAGTGTTCTGGAATTCCCATTCTTCCCAATGTTATCCTTATTTGTTATGATCCAGACAGTCAAATGCCTTTGCATAGTAAATAAAACACAGGTAAACATCGTTCTGGTATTCTTTGCTTTCAGCCAGGATCCATCTGACATCAGCAATGATATCTCTGGTTCCATGTCCTCTTCTGAATCTGGCCTGAATTTCTGGCAGTTTCCTGTCAATATGCTGCTGCAGTCACTTTTGAAAGATCTTCACCAAAATTTTACTTGCATGTGTTATTAATGCCATGGTTCAATAATTTCCACATTCAGTTGGATCACCTTTCTTGGGAATAGGCATAAATATAGATTTCTTCCAGTCAGTTGGCCAGATAGATGTCTTCCCAATTTCTTGGCATAGGCGAGTGAGCACTTCCAGTGCTGCATCCGTTTGTTGAAACATCTCGATTGATATTCCGTCAATTCCTGGAGCCTTGTTTTTCCACAATGTCTTCAGTGCAACTTGAACTTCTTCCTTCAGTGCCATCAGTTCCTGATCATATGCTACCTCTTGAAATGGTTGAATGTTGACCAATTCTTTTTGGTACAGTGACTTTGTGTATTCCTTCCATCTTCTTTGATGCTTCCTGTGTCATTTAATATTTTCCCCATAGACTCCTTCACTATTGCAACTCGAGGCTTGAATTTTTTCTTCAGTTCTTTCAGCTTGAGAAATGCTGAGTATGTTCTTCTCTTTTGATTTTCTATCTCTAGCTCTTTTCACATGTCATTATAATACTTTACTTTGTCTTCTCATGCTGCCCTTTGAAATCTTCTGTTCAGTTTTTAAATGCAGATACTGAGTTCTTAATTTGAATTCCTGAATTTTTCAGTTCTGGAATTCTGTTTAATTCTTTTTCATAGATTCCACTTATTTAATGATTCTCCATCTTATAATCTAGTTTCTTAAACATATTATTGTAAACTCTATGTTAGATTAACTCCAACAACTGGGTCCCCTGTGGGTCTATTTTTTTTTTCTTTTAGATATCCCTGGTCAGTTTTGAGTTAATGATGAGTGTTATGAATACAAAAATTATAGAAGCTCTTGATGATACTATCTTTCTCCAAAGAAGTTTCACACCATTGTCTGGTAGGCAGATAGAATGGGTAAAGATTTTATTAACTGAACTAGGAACTGAGTTCACTGAAGTCAGGTTGCAGTTTTTAGAAGGCTCCGTAATATTGGCTTATCCCTGCTCCTGTGATATAGCCATTTTAGGGTCTCAGCTGAGAGTCCAGATGAGGTGTCTATGAGGGCCCTTATGCTTTTCAAGGAGCCCAGGTGGCACAGTGGTTAAAAACCGCTGGGCCGCTAACCCAAAGATCAGCGGTTTGAACCCACCAGCCAGTCTTTGGGAGAAAGATGTCGCAGTCTGCTTCTGTAAAGATTTACAGCCTTGGAAACACTATGGGACAGTTCTACCCTGTCCTATAGGGTTGCTATGGATTGGAATAGACTCAATGGCAGTGGGTTTAATTTGATTTTTTTGGGGGGTTTTATGCTTTTCAGGTTCTGAATTCCAATTCTTGTCTCCGCAGCACTTGAGACTGCCACTTACTCTACTTTCTTTTCAGCAGTTTTCTATTTAACTTCTTGGATTTTTGCCCTATGAAATTTACGCATTCAACAAATAACTTGGGTGAAAAAATACCACGTTTTAAACTACTCTAGATTTCCTTTCTGAGGAACTTGGTCACTCAATTTCTGTTGCCTTAGGAGACACTAACTTCAATTTGTGTCTCTTCATCCCCATGAATTTGCCAGAAGCTCTGCTTTTGTAGCCCTCTTCCATGATTCTAACACCATATAAAGAATTTGCAAATGGCTGAAAGGTAAACGTGGCTTGCTCTGCTTACCTCTCTGAAATCTTGACTTCTCAAGTCCTAGATGCCTCAGTAGTTCTCTCATGCCTTCAGATAGATTTTTGTCTGTGTGCGGTACAATATTCAAGAGAGGAGGTTATTCTGCCAAAAGCTACTCTATCATAGAAGAAAGTTGTCTTAGTTATCTAGTGCTGCTATGACAGAAATACCACAAGTGGATGGTTTTAACAAAGAGAAATTTATTTCGTCAGAGTAAAGTAGGCTAAAAGTCCAAATTCAGGGCGTCAGCTCCAGGGGAAGGCTTTCTCTCTCTGTCAGCCTTCCTGTCAATGTTCCCCCGGACTAGGAGCTTCTCGGTGCAGGGACCCCAGTGCAAAGGATGTGCTCTGCTCCCGGCACTGCTTTCTTGATGGTACGAGGTCCCCAACTCCCTGCTGGCTTCTCTTTCCTTTTATCTCTTGAGAGATAAAAGGTGGTGCAGGCCACACCCCAGGTAAACTCCCTTTACATTGGATCAGGGATGTGACCTGGATAAGGGTGGTGTTAAAATCCACCCTAGTCCTCAACATAAAATTACAATCACAAAATGGAGGCTAACCACACAATTCTGGGAATCAAGGCCCAGTCAAGCTGATACACACATTTTTTGGGGGACATAATTCAATCCATGACAAAAGTGAAGTCTCTTAGGTATTTGTTTGGCACCGGAATTTTATAATGACATAAATGTCTTCTATATTTTATAGTTTTTATGAGTCCTTTAAAGGGACTTATTTTCTCTCTCTCTCTTTCTGTCCTACATATGGTGGCCTTTCTATGGGATGGTTTCATTTTTGCTGGGACCCTATAGGGTAAACCATTTTTGAATCAGTTTTTCCTGTGGGTTTCTGTATTTGGAGTTTCTTCATGGGTGGGTGGCCCTTATTTGATCCTTGCCCATGCATAGGACTAGATCTAATTTATCTCAGGTGACTATCTCCACTCATGGCTTGAAGTGGGTAGATTATTTACGCTGCAATTTGGGACTGGTGGGTTGAGATTTTCTGATCTTTGTTCATGAAGATAGAGTGTTTTCTTTGCATCTGGATTCAGTTGATGAAATCATAGTCTGGGTCATGTCAGCAAAATTGTGCAATAAATCACCGTGTGACAATATAAAGAGTAACCTCTTTGACACTTGACAAAAGCAAATTTAATTATCTAGAAATATTGTTACTTATAGCAGATAAAAAAGGCATCCAAATGTATTATCCCCAAGAGATTTATAGGCTGACAATACAAATAGATGACAGAGTATTTATAGAATTATTGAAAGTGGGAAAACTAGTAATAAATCTAACATACATTAAAATTTCAAGCTTCAAGGCTAAAATATAGGAGTGGTGTCATTATTGGAAAGGGAAGGAAAGAAAAAAGAACTTTAGTACAAGTCCTTAACACATGCCAGGTACTTTATACATTTTATTTCATTTAATCCTCATAACAACTTTATGAGATACTAGTCTCCCCATTTTACTAAAGAGGAAATTGTGACTTAAAGAACTATCTTGTTTAAGGTCACAGAATTCCTTTAGATGCAGTGTAGGCCTACATTCAATTTATTTCAGTTTCATCAGTATGTACTAAATGGAAACTGGGGTACAAGGTTGGAAGAACACAGACCAGGTCCCTGACCTTCATGAGTAGATGCGATGCTCTTTTGACCTTCCTTGAAGCACCTGCTTTCCTCTATTATTGCATATCTCATGTAGTAATCTGTTTAGATGTCTTTCTCCCACCCTGATCTTCGAGTTCCTTGATAGAATCGTATCCATCTTTGTATCCGTAGTGCTTGGCATTATATATTATGTTACGTATGGGTGAATGAACAGCAAATTGCTAGATCCAGTGTTCAAATGGAGGCCCATCTTACAGCAAAACCTGTGCTGCTCCTTTTAATCCATGGGGCCCTAGAAAAAGGAGAATGTGCTAGCAGAAACTGCCTAATGAAATATGCCAGTGATATGTTCTCCAGTGCGTGAGCTGTATATCAGCAGGGATGGGATGTGTCATTTTTCACTTTGATTTTGGAGACAGTTGGCTTTGATAATTTATACAAATATTTTTTCCCTTTATATCACATATCATCTTCTACTGAATAACAGGAAATAAAAATGACTAATAGTGATATAAATGGCTATCTTCTCCAATCTCTTTTAAATTTTTTGCCTTTAAATATTGCTCTCTTATTATTTAAAGCACATTGATTTAACAGTGATATAAATGGCTAACTTCTCCAATCCTCTTTAGTTTGGCCCATAAATATATGGCTTTTATTATTGAACACACAGTAAATTCTAATAGATGGTTGGTGTAGTTTCCTTAAGAAGGTTTGGAATTGCTTTATAGATTAATTTTGTAAGGCTCAGTTTTAGGCAGCATCCTCAGAAGACTATTGTATTAGTGTACAGATTAAACTTATAAAAAACCCAAACCCTTTGCTATCTTGTCCTACTAATGGAGCGGAGCCCCTGCAGTACAGTGGTGAAGCCCTTGGCTGATACCTGAAAAAAGTTGGCAGTATGAACCCACCTAGAGGTTCCATGGGAGGAAAGACCTGGCAGTCTGCTCCCGTAAAGATCACAACCTTGGAAACCTTATGGGGCAGTTATGCTCTGTCCTATAGGTCTGCTATGAATCAGACTGGACTCTTCAGCAAGGGGCCTGACTTCTAATAGAAGGCGCCCTGGTGACACAGTGGTTAAGCCAAAATGTTGGCATTTGAACCCACCAGCTGCTCCACGGGAGAAAGATGTGACCATCTGCTTCCATAAAGATTAGCATCTTGGAAACCCTATGGGGCTGTTCTACTCTGTCTCATAGGGTCAAACGAGTGGAATCGACTTGATGGCACACAACAACAACTACTAGTGGTAGTACTGGAGTTGATAGGGAGCCCTGGTGGCACAATGGTTAAGAGTTCGGCTGCTAACCAAAAGGTGGGCAGTTCCAATCCACCAGTTGCTCCTTAGAAACCCTATGGGCAGTTCTACTATGTCCTATAGGGTCACTATGAGTCAGAATTGACAGCAATGGGTTTTTGGTTTGGTTTGGAGTTGATAGGGCAGATGATGAGTTTTTCGGTGGGTTCTTGAAAATTTTGGGTATAGGTTCTTCATAGTAAATGATTTAATGTGGCTAAGCTGCTTCTGGGAGACTGAAAGTTTATGCATTTTAATTTCCTGAGAAGAATTTGTTTAGTTAGTTCTGAAAAATCCATCTCGATTCCAATTTGGGGTAGCTACACAACACAATTTCCATCCTTTTTTACAAATTAATCGTAACTACAGTACTTTCCTGTTGCCTATGTGTCTGGTCAGTTTGATATGAATTCCTAAGCACGATGCAAAGAGTTTTGCTTTGCTAAGTATTATAAGGAGGGCAGACATAACTCTTGACTTTTTGAGCCATTCAGGCTAGAGTACAGGTTTATTTAACAGGAATTTATCAAGTGTTGCCCATCGAAAATCAATCTTTTGACAGAAGCTACTATCACGTGTTCTTGCTTGGTCGTTTTACTCCCTTCAAGTGTTGTGTTAAATGTTCTTAAATGTGAGTTGATAGAATAGAACCCTTTTGAGGTCTCTGGTACTTCTAAAGTGATATTTAGGTTATATTATTGACTAAGTTACCTTTATCATAACTGAAAATGCTAACTTGAAGGTGGAAAAACATGAAAAGCTGACTATTTAGTTAACATGACAATTCAACCTAAAGAGAACATTTTTTTTTCTTTGTCTCCTCCTCATTCCTTTCCCCTGCGTCTCCTGCCAGTCCAACTTCAGAGGCAACCTTTTTTTTCTATTCAAGCCATGTGTATGGCATGCTATGTATGGATTTATGTGTGTTGGGGTGTTTAGAGTATTTGGCGATAATGGTGTTGATAGGACAGATTCAACTAATTTATGATTGATGCTGGAACACTTGGGTATAAATAAAGAATGGATTCTTGTTTGTTTTTGTTTTTGAAACAGTTCTGGCTCCACCAGAGCTGTTGCTATGGTCCCTGGACCAGCAGCATCAGCATCACTTGGAAGCTGGTTGGGAATACAGAATCTCAGGCCTCCATCCCACATATGCTGAAATCAGAATCTGTATGCTAATAATATCCCCAGATGATTCAATGTACATTTAAGTTTTTGAAGCCTGCTTCTCTAGCTCTCTCTAGGGCTTTAATAAGCCTACCTTTGGTTAACTGTAGCATAGATAGAATTCCTCAGTTTTCACCTCAATCTCCTTGAGAGTTTTAGAAACATCATGGAGCTCCATTGGCCACCACATAATTGGAGTAGCTCCTTTTAGCTTAACCTGGTCTAAAATTTGATCTGAAGAAAATGGAAATGCAAACCATAGGCTTGGAGAAAATATTAACAATACAGATAATCTCAGAGAGGACTTCTACTCTCTCTACATAATAAACTCTTACAACTCAATAATAAGCAGTTAAACAATCTGATAAAAATGGATAAAATATTTGAAGAAACACGTTACAAAGAAGATGTTCAAATGCCAATAAGCATATGAAAAGATGCTAAACATCATTAGTTATCACAAAAATACAAATTAAAGCCACACTAAGATTAGATTTGGATATCTACTAGAATGGCTGAAATGAAAAAGACTATCAATACTAAGCGCTAAAGAGGCAGTAGAGCACACACATACGATTACTCTTGAGAGCATAAAATGGTACAACTTTCTTTGGAGCACAATTTAGTAGTTTCTTATAATATTCAACACATACTAACCATATGACCCAGAAATTCCACTTCTAGGTATTTACTCAAGAGAAAGAAAAACTATTTCCAAACAAAGACTTGTACACAAATATTCTTAACAATTTTATGCATATTAGCCCCAAATTGGAGATGAAGTAAATTCTGCAGGTGAATGGATAAAGAAACTGTGGCATATCCATACAATGGAGTACTACTCAGTCATAGAAAAGAATAAACTATTGCTACATGCAACAACAGGGATGATTCTCAAAAGTAGCATGCTGGTGAAAGAAGTTTTACCCATCCTGAGTACATACTGTATAATTCCATTTACATAAAATTCTAGAAAAGGGAAATCTCATCTGCAGTGGCATAAAGCAGATCAGTGGTTATCTAGGGCTGGGAGTTCAGGAAGCTTGACTGCATAAGGGAACTGTAATCTACATGTATGTGGATATATTTTATTATATTTAAATTATTAATGAATGAAGCTGATTTAAGAAAAATAAAGCAAACCAAAGTTTTCCTGATTTACCAAGATCCACATCTACCCTTCAGGGAAGTCCAATATCAGGTCAAGTCCTTACTGCTCTAATATTTAGCTACTTCTTCCTTTCTAGCATCTGGAAATTTTATTTTTCTTTCCTGTGCATTTAAAAACAGAGAGAGAGAGAGGGAGAGAGAAGAAAAAGCAAGGAAAGAATGGAAAGAATAAAAGAAAAAAGAAGGGAAAAACCAAAAATGAAGGATGGTTATATTTTATGTAGCATTTCTATGTTTTTGTTGGCCAGGAAGTTTGGAGGTTATTTTATTTATTATTGTACTTTAGATAAAGGTTTACAGAGCAAATTAGTTTCTCATTAAGCAATTAATACACGTATTGTTTTGTGACATTGGTTGCTAATTCCACAACATGTCAACACTCTCCCCTTCTCGACCTTGGGTTCCCTAATACCAGCTTTCCTGTCCTCTCCTACCTTCTTGTCCTTGCCCCTGGGCTGGTGTGTCCATTTAGTCTCATTTTGTTTTATGGGCCTGTCTAGTCTTTGGCTGAAGGGTGAACCTCAGGAGTAACTTCATTACTGAGTTAAAAGGGTGTCTGGGGGCAATACTTCTGGGATTTCTCCAGTGTCTAGCAGACCAGTAAGTCTGGTCTTTTTTTTTTTTTGTGAGTTAGAATTTTGTTCCACATTTTCCTCCAACTCTCTCTGGGATTCTCTATTGTGATCCCTGTCAGAGCAGTTGGTGTGGTAGCCGGGCACCATCTAGTTGTGCTGGACTCAGTCTGGTGGAGGCTGTAATACTTGTGGTCCATTAGTCATTTGGACTAATCTTTCCCTTGTGTCTTTGGTTTTCTTCATTCTCCCTTGCTCCAGATGAGGTGAGACCAGTGGAGTATCTTAGATGGCCACTCACAAGCTTTTAAGACCCTAGATACTATTCACCAAAGCAGAATGTAGAATATTTTCTTTATAAACTAAGTTACACCAATTGAGCTAGATGTTCCCCAAGACCGTGGTCCCCACAGCCCTCAGCCCAGTAATTCAGTCCCTCAGGGAGTTTGGACGTGTCTATGGAGCTTCCATGACCTTGCCTTGGACAAGTTGTACTGACTTCCAAGTTTGGAGGTTATTTTAATTCATTATTCCTTTGGAACTCATATTTCCATGAGAATTTTTCAAGTATGGAAATAATGTAAATATCTCCTCCTCTTCATAAAACATTTTAGTAAAATCTAATTTCTTACTATTGATTTGTGGAGTGTGGAGTCCTGCTTTAATGGACTCATTAAAGTTTTCCTGAAAGAAGCCAAAATCTTTCTCAAGAATGATAGGTACAGATGTCTGGAAAGCAGAATGCTCAAGACATGGATCATTCAGGACCCCTTGTAGCAGTGCCATTCTAGACCTTTCTAGATGATTTGAAAACAAAATGCTTTAATTGAGGTCCCACTGAATTTCTTAAGAATCTCCTACTGAGAACTCTTGTGCTCTCATCACCCCCCACCCCATACTTCTTTTTCTATAGAAGGTTGCATTCCTTTGAATAAGCCATTCATTCTTGCCCCTGCACATTTGCCATCCTACTACGTGGAATTCCTGCTTTTTTTCATGCAGTTGATGAAAAGATGCCTGTCTTTCAAATTTCAATTGCCCAAGGAAGCCTTGCCAGCCAACCACAGGCAAAGTTAGTTGGCTTTTTTCTCTAAACACTTACAGCATCTTGTATATAGTTCCATTAGGGGCCTCAACTCATATTAAAAACCCATACCAAACCCATTGCCATGAAGTCAATTCTGACTCACAGCAACCCTAGAGGACAGAGAAGAACTGCCCCATAGGGTTTCCAAGGAGCAGCTGGTGAATTTGAACTGCTGACCTTTTGGTCAGCAGCCGAGCTGTTAACTACTGTGCCACCAGAGCTCTTGACTCATTTTAGTATTTATTTATGTATTTGTCTGTCCCCCTTACTGTGCTATAAACAACTAGGGGACAGGAAATGCATTATATTTATCTTTGTTGCTCTATTGTCTAAGATAGGACTTGGTGTTACAGGTCACTCTTGATAAATAAATCCATGTTGTTGAATAATAGAATTCCTTTCAGAGCTCATGATGAAGCAAAAGCTTGGATTTTTAAAATAAACTGGTGTTTCCTTTTAAGACTAATGAAAAGTGTCTAACTTATTCCCTTGTTTCTCTGTCGGAAACTCAGAGAAAAATTTCTAATAAACAGTTCTACAGCTTCTTGGTATTCCCTTGTTTACTAGTGTCTGTCCTTGATCCCATATTAATTGTCTTTGATCTTATCCTGCCTGTGTTTTTATTGTAAACAATCCCAAATCTTTTTAAGACATAAAGAAGTAAATAAAACTGAAGAACACCAGGAGGTTGGATTCAAAGGAATACCTTTAGGGGCCTATTGGGACAAGAAGGGAAAGGGGAGTGGATGGGACAAAGAACTTGATTTGGCCTTTTGTCTCTGTTTTCTGAAAATTGTTATCATTGTTAGGTGCCATTGATTTGGTTCTGACTTATAGCGATCCTCTGCACAACAGAACAAAACCACTGCTGGGTCCTGCATCATCTTCACGATCGTTATGCTTGAGGTCATCATTGTAGCCACTGTGTCAGTCTATCTCATTGAGGGTCTTCCTCTTTTTCACTGGCCGTCTACTTTACCAAGCATGATGTCCTTCTCCAGGGACTGGCCTCCCTGATAACACGTCTGAAGTACATGAGATGAAGTCTAGCCATCCTTCTTCTAAGGAGAATTCTGGCTGTACTTCTTCCAAGACAGATTTGTTCGTTCTTTTGGCAGTTCATGGTATATTCAATATTCGTTGCCATCATCATCATTTAAAGGCATCAATTCTTCTTCTGTCTTCCTTATTTATTGTCCAGCTTTTGCATGCATATGAAGTGATTGAAAATATTGTGGCTTCGGTCAGGCCTACTTTAGTCCTCAAAGTGACATCTTTGCTTTTTTATACTTTAAAGAGGTCTTTTGCAGCAGATTTGCCCAAATGCAATGGATCATTTGATTTCTTGACTGCTGCTTCCATGGATGTTGATTGTGGATCCAAATAAAGTGAAATCTTTGACAACTTCAGTATTTTCTCTTTTTATCATGATGTTGCTTATTGGTTCAGTTGTGAGATTTTTGTTTTCTTTACATTGAGATATAATCCACACTGAAGGCTGTAGTCTTTGATCTTCATCAGTAAGTGCTTCAAGTCCTTTTCACTTTCAGCAAGCAAGGTTGTACCCATCTGCATATCGCAGGTTGTTAATGAGTCTTCCTCTAGTCCTGATGCAACGTTCTTCTTCATATAGTCCAGCTTCTCGGATTATTTCCTCAGCATACAGATTGAATAAGTATGGTGAAAGGATACAACTCTGACCCACACCTTTCCTGATTTTAAACAACACAGCATCCCCTTATTCTATTTGAACGACTGCCTCTTGATCTATGTACAGGTTCTACATGAGCACAATCAAGTGTTCTAGAATTCCCTCTTCGCAGTGTTATCCACAATTTATTATGATCTACACAATTGAATGCCTTTGCATAGTTAATAAAATACAGGTAAACATCTTTCTAATATTCTCAGCTTTCAGCCAAGATCCATCTGACATCGGCAATGATATTGCTGCTTCCATGTCCTCTCCTGAATCCGGCTTGAATTTCTGGCAGTTCCCTGTCAATGTACTGCGGCAACTGTATTTGAATGATCTTCAGCAAAATTTTATTTGTGTGTGATATTAATGATATTTTTCGATAATTTCCACATTCTGCTGGATCACTTTTCTTTGGAATGGGTACAAATACGGAGCTCATCCAGTTGGTCGGCCTCCAAATTTCTTGGTGTAGAGGAGTGACCATTTCCAGAATTCCATCTGTTTTTTGAAACATCTCAATTGGTGTTCAGTCAATTCCTGGAGCCTTGTTTTCACCAATGCCCTCAGTGCAGCTTGGATTTCTTCCTTTAATATCATCAGTTCTTGATCATATGCTACCTCCTTAAATGTTTGAACTTCGACCAATTATTTTTGATACAGTGAGTCTGTATTCCTTCCATCTTCCCTTGATGCTTCCTGTGTTGTTCAATATTTTGCCCATAGAATGCTTCAAAATTGTAATTTGAAGCTTGAATTTTTTTCTTCAGTTCTTTTAACTTCAGAAATGTCAAACGTGTTCTTCCATTTTGGTTTTCTAACTCTAGGTCTTTGCATGTTTCATTACAATATTTTACTTTGTCTTTTCGAGCTGCCCTTTGAAATCTTCTGTTCAGCTCTTTTACTTCATCATGTCTTATGTTAGCTTTAGCTACTCTATGTTCAAGAGCAAGTTTCAGAGTCTGTTCTGACATTCATTTTTGTTTTTTCTTTCTTTCCTGTCTTTTAAATAACCTTTTGCTTTCTTCATGTATTTTACCCTTGATGTCATCCCACAATTCTTTTGGTTTTTGGTCATTTGTGTTCAATGCATTAAATCTATTCTTGAGATGGTCTCCAAATTCAGGTGGAGTACACTCAAGGCCGTATTTTGGCTCTCATGGACTTGTTTTAATTTTCTTCAGCTTCAACTTGAACTTGCATATGAGCAATTGATGACCTGGCCTTCTTATGACAGATGGTATTGAGCTTCTCCATCATCTCTTTTCACAGATATAGTCAATTTGATTCCTGTGTTTTCAAACTGGTGAGGTCCGTGTGTATAGTCACCATTTATGTTGTTGAAAAGAAGTATTTGCAATGAAGAAGTTGGTGGTCTTGCAAAATTATGTCATGTGATCTCTGGCATTGTTTCTATCACCAAGGCCATATTTTCCAACTAGCAATTCTTCTTCTTTGTTTCCAACTTTCACTTTCTAATCACTAGTAATTATCAATGCAGCTTGTACTTCAGTATAGATCTTGAAATGTTTTTGTTGATGATGAAAGCAATACCATTCCTCTTCAATTTGTCATTGCCAGCATAGTAGACCATATGATTGTCTGATTCAAAATAGCCAATACCAGTCCATTTTGGCTCACTAATGCCTAGGATATCAATCTTTATATGTTCCATTGCATTTTTGACGATTTCCAATTTTTCTAGAATCATACGTCATACATTCCACATTCCAATTATTAATGAATGTTTATGGCTATTTTTTCTCATTGTAAGTGGTGCCCCATCAGCAAATGAAGGTCCCAAAAGCTTGACTCCATCATGCAATTAAGGCCAACTCTAATTTGAGGAGGCAGCTCTTCCCCAGTCGTATTTTGGGTGCCTTCCAATCTGAGGGGCTCATCTTCAAGCACTATATCATAATGTTCCACTGCTGTTCGTAAGGTTTTCACTGGCCAGTTTTTTTCAGAAGTAGACCACCAGGTCCTTCTTCCTAGTCTGTCTTAGTCTGGAAGCTCTGCTGAAACCTGTCCACCATGAGTGACCCTGCTGGTATTTGAAATACCGGTGGCATAGCTTGCAGCATCACAGCAAGAAGCAAGCCACCGCAGTAAGACAAACTGACAGATGTGTGGTAGTTTCTGAAAATAGCTGTTGGAATTCCTTAGCATTCAAGGTGTCTTTGTTTTTCTGAAGCAGGCAACACTTAAACGTGTGCAAATGACTTGGGAGCCCCAACTCATCACCTGGCAACTAACCTCAGGAAGGAAGGGAGGCATACGTAATGCAGTCAATCACGCATATTCATTGATCCATGCATATGCATTAGGCCCCAATGACTAAGGAATCCTGGGCCCTGAAGCTTTCTCTTTTGGTGCTTCCTGGATTGGTGAGGATATTTAAACACAGGAGAGTGTGGCAGGACCCTGGGGACAATAGAAGTTTTGTGCCTTGACCTCTTCCAGACCTTGCCTGATGCATTTCTTCACTTGTATTCTTTCTGGTTATAATAAAAGGGTAACTTAAAATATAGGTAAAAATGTCCATGAATTTTGTGAGCTGCTTTAGAGAATTAATGAACCCATGGCGGGTGCAGGACAATGAGCCAGCAGGGGCTGGCAGGACAGAGGCCTAATTTGTAAAGACCCACTCTAGGGTGGTCAGGGAAAGGCTGCATGGTCAGTCGATGAAGAAGGATAGAGTTCTTCTAGCTTATGACCTAGTCCCAGGGGGCTAGAGGTGTGTGTGGAGGGGCAGCTGGTATGAAGTGCAGGAAGTTGTACAGATTTCTGAGCTGATAGCTGGTACCTGACAATGTGGCTCCAGGTGGCCAGGATGTTTTGTCCTGGCTCAGGGTGGACAGGGATGAGCTCTGACCTTACTCTGGGTGGTTAGGATCAGAGCTGAAGTACCACAGAAGAGGCTGATAATGAGGATCATGGAGATGTGAGAAAGTAAAGCCTGGATCCATTCCCAGATGGGAATTAGATTCATGGTGATTCTTACCACACAGTTAGTGATAAAGGTGGGGTTTGCTAACCTTGCCCCTTGCTTTGTGCAATTGGCAGCACAGGAACAGTGCCTGCTTCTTAAATTTTCTGAATGAGGGAGGAATGTTAATTTTTCATCAAAGGCAGAGAGGACCCTCCCTAAGAAGTCCTTAACTGGGACCAGTTTAAGGAAAGATATGGAAGATCTGTGATCTGTTGCACATGTTAGTACATTATAGAGTCATATTTGGATAATGTGAGTTGCATATTTTCAGAAGCCTTTGAATTCCAAGAGTGTCTAATGAATTTAACAGCGATAACTTTCAAGCATAACAGTTTTTGAAAACTGTAAGATAATTTCAAATATAATCAACTGTCTAAACCCCAAGGGGAAGAAACAAAATAGTGAATTAGGAGCTAAAATGAAGTCAATTTTCTAAACTTCATTTCTTTTTCTTAAACTCATCTGTGTAGCCACATCCTCTTTTATTTTTTCCCCTCATGCTCCCTTTTTTTTCTAATCCAATTTCAACATGTATTTTCTGGTTTAGATTATTTTCTTTTTGGAGTGACTCATGAGCACATGGGATTTCTCTCCCTTCATCAGAAACCTTCCCCACCATTTGACTTGAAGCTCCATGGAAGCTCCAGTTGTTAGATTCTTTATTTTCCTCCTAGTCAAGGGAGAAACTGTGTGGCTCAGAGGAAGTCAGAGAAAGAAGGTCTTAGTCTTTAGGGTTCTTAGTTATCTAGTGCTGCTACAACAGAAATACCACAAGTGGGTGGCTTTAACAAACAGAAATTTATTTTCCCACAGCTCAGGGGGCTAGAAGTCCAAGTTCGGGGTGCTGGCTCTAGGGGAAAGCTTTCTTTCTCTGTCGGCTCTGGCGGAAGGTCCTTGTCTCTTTGAACTTCTGCTCCTGGGCCATCTTCATGTGGCTTGGCATGTTTCTTCCCCGTCTCTGCTCTGCTAGCTTTTTTAATCTCTTTTATATCTCAAAAGAGATTGACTCAAGATACACCCTACACTAATCCTGCTTCATTAACGTAACAATCTATTCCCAAATTGGATTACAACCACAGGCACCGAGGTTAGGATTTACAACACAAATTTTTGGGGAATGTAATTGAATCCATAACAGGTGCTAAGCTAGTAATTCAATTATATAATGAACTCAAGTCTTTGAAAGTCTATGCCTAGAATCTAACTGCATCCTGAGTTCCCAAAAACCAAACTTATCACTTTCTCAAACATGATCATTCTGTATTCTACTCCTTACAGACTTTTCTCCTTGTTTTACCTATTCTTAAAAAACACTTATTTCGTTTAAAGAGTACACAAGAGTGTTATGCAAACCTGGACTGGACAGGAAGAGGAGTGGGGAGGCCAGGAGAAAGTGTCAACTAGAAGTAACTAAGATGCTATTTAGAGTTCTCTACCTCTTTATTAAAGGACTGACTGGAGGTTTATAGACGTTACCTACATGGCAGTAGGTACAACCCTACCCTTAGAGATCAGCCTGCTTTCCACCACCTGGGACAGTCTGAAGGCCTTCCTGTGAGTTTATTGTCTTCTTATACCTTATGTCCCAGGTCGAGTGTTGGCAAAGTACAGCCTGTGGGTCAAATCTGGTCCACTGCCTGTTTTTATATGACTCACAAGTTAAGAATGTTTTTTACATTTTAATTTGCATCCTCTCCTGTTTTTCTTTTGTCAGTTTGGCTACTGGTTTGTCGGTTTTGTTGATCCTTTCAAAGAACCAACTTGTGGTTTTGTTGATTCTTTATTATTGTTTTTCTATTCTCTGTTTCATTTATTTCTGCTCTTATCTTTATTATTTCCTTTTTTCTGGTGGCTGTAGGCTTCTTTTGCTGTTCTTTTTCTATTCTAGTTGTGTAGCTAATGTTTTGATTCTGTCCCTTTCCTCTTTTTTGACGTATGCATCTATTGCTATAAATTGACCTCTGACCATTGCCTTTGCTGTGTCCCAAAGGTTTTGGTATGATGTGTTTTCATTCTCATTTGATTCTAGGAATTTTTTGATTCCGTCTTTGATTTCTTCTGGTTTTTGCATTTTTTAATGGTTGATTAAAAAAGCAAAAGAAGAATATTTCATGACATGTGAAAATTACTTGAAATTCAAATTTAAGTATCCATAAATAAAGTTTTATTGGAACAGAGCCTCAGCCATTGTTTTGCATATTGTCCTCAGCTGTTTTCATGCTGAGTAGTTGTGGTAGAGACTGTATGGTCAACAAAGCCTAGAATATTTACTCTGTGTCTCTTTACAGAAAAAAAGTCCACTGATCCTGGGGCTAGTGCTTCTCTCTGCTCCTGTATTTCCTTATTTATGTGACTCTTTCTAATTTGCTGCAAGACACCCCGGGTGTATTAGTCCATCTCTTCATTGTTTTTATAAAGAAATATTCACTCCCATCAAATCTTTACAGATTTTGAGAACTTTTACTATGTTTCGGGAAGGACATAAGAAGGGATCACAGAACACACTATATATTCTTGTCATCTTACTTACTCTTTCTTCTTCTTTTTCTCTCCACCTTCCCCCTCCCCCCATCTGGCATTACCAAGAATTTCTTCCAGGTCACTTCACTGCACTTGCAGGCTCCCTACAGACCTCAGCCTCTACCTTAGGTCAGCTTATCAAGGAATTTTTTTCAAAGCTAGTGCTGTTCTTGAAAGGAATTCTTGTGAACACAATTTTCTCCACTTCATTAATATGGAAGAACAATAGTTATCTAGAGATTTAGCTGAAGCTCAGAGCCTTCCCTAGGTGCTAATGACTTTACTTTCCAATACCCCCAAACCGGATCCCAGTTGGATCATAAAGTCTCTTACATCGTGCACTTCATCCATGTATCTTTCAGTCATCAGAACTCTGGATGGTCTTTCAGCTTTAATCCTCCTCTCGCCTAGATCAATGAAAGAAGAGATCAGAGGCTGTTCTTTCAGATACTTTCAGCTACTGAAACACATAATTTAATTATAGCAGCCTGATTGTCATTGTACAATGCTTAGCAATTTAGTTTTTAATCAGAATAGCACACTTAGAACTTTAGTTAGAATGTCGTGTCAGTGATCTATTGTTACATGGAAAGATTGCCTAGTGAGTAGCTGGGATTATTAAAATCTACAGCAGCACTAGAAATTCTGGCTGAGTCCTGATTGGGAGTGGTTAGAGGATATTTATCAAGCTTTTCTGAAGGCTGGGCTTTGTTCTCCTGGTCATAGTTTTAAAAGAAAGTTCTCCTTGGGAGCATAATTACAGATAATATGTACGTGAAATATACAACATTTGCTTTCTTTCAGCATGTAGAAGGAGAAATATAGTAAGAATATTTGTACATTATAGATTCTGATCAAGACAGAGTTGTAAACTTTGCTGTAAACATGTTGTAATGATAGATAAAATATAAAAAACGTAGATGGGCTCAAAAACTAGACCATCTCAAAGGTTTGATTGGGGCTGTAAGTGTAAATTTGCTGGGCTTTGGTTGGACATGCATGCAGGGACTGTAGGGGGCTCACTGTTAAATATCCCTGCTTCTGAAAGGAGACAGAAAGAAACTATTATAGTCCTATGACTAATAGAAATCTGCAAGCCCAGGGAATTGGGAGGATATAAACTCGGACTCACCAAGATGAACTGAACAAGCCTCCCACTGGCTCAGTTGCTGGACTGGATTTGCTATATTTCCCCAAATCACTCTGGGCAAGGACTTTGAATTATGAATATAAAACTGAAAATCTAGGTGCAGTTGACTTGGAATGGAGAGAGAAAGAATGAGAGAGAGAGAGAAAAAAAACTCCCACTCTAGAAGAGTCTGAAAATAAAAATTCTACAACAAATGAAGAAATTTAAAGCTAAGAAATATGGCAAAACAAATCAACAATCAGATGAAAAGATTAGCCCAGATTTAAAAAAAAATAGCACAAAAAATGCCAAAATCATAAAGCAGATTGACAGTTTTGACTTTATAAAGACAAAGGAAAATTTTATTGCAAAAGCCCCTGCACTAATGGTGGCAGTTAGACAGGATTTGATTCCTAAAGGAGACTCACAGGACCCAAAGGACAGTGCTTTCCAAGTTTATTGTAGGAAAATGGTATAATATACAACAGCATCACAGCCTAAGGTGGCCTAGCAGCAACGGGTCTGGAGAGGCTGGGCATGAACTTCAATGGTACTCTGTCTGAAGGGCCATACCAGGATGCACTTTATCTCTCTTATCAGGAACCACATGTGTGCATAAATCTCTTCAGAATCAGGGAGCTCAGAATGGAGTCTCAGACTAGGCTTCAGACCTTACTCATCATGTAGGTATCTTACATCTATGTAACCAACCCTGATGGCAGAGCTCTTTTATAAGGCTTAACGAGACCAGGTGCAAATCATCAATCTCACTGTTATCGATAAAGAATGCTGACAAGCTTATATAAATTATTCCAAAACTTACCTGGAAGCCATGATTACAAAGCAACACTATTAAGCAGTACATTTCATACCCTGACAATGCTGTTCAAAAACAAGTACATCAGCAAAACAGTTCAGGTGAATTTAGACCTGAAGGAATTAACCCTCAAAACATAGCCACCATAAACAAAGTGATTGGACAAATGACAAACTAGGAAAAATAATTGTAACTTTCATTGCAGATAAAGCATTAACTTCTGTAACATATAAAGAGTTTATACAAATCAATATTGAAAAGAATCAACAACCATAATGAAAAAAAGGCACAGGACATGAACAGGCACCTAACAGAAAGGAAATCACTCTTACACATGTGAAAATAAGCATATGCAAAGGTGTTCAAACTCATTCATAGTCAGGAAAGTATACATTGAAACTGCCCTGAAATGATATTTCTCACCAATCATAATGGCAAAGACCAAAAAGTTTGATTATGCATTGTGTTGGCAATGCTATCAGCTAAGCATTTTTGCAACTGGACACAGTTCTTTGTTTCTTTCTTTCTTATTGTGCTTTAGATGAAGGTTTATAGAGCAAATTAGTTTTTCATTAAATACTTAATACATACATTGTTTTATGACATTGGTTACCAATCCTGCAATGTGTCAACACTCTCCCCTTCTTGACCTTGGGTTCTCCATTTCCATTTGTCTAGCTTTCCTGTCTCCTCCTGCCTTCTTGTCCTTGCCCCTTGTCTGGTATGCCCATTTAGTCTCATATACATGGCTGAGCTACGTGTATTATTGTTTGTTTTATGGGCCTGTCTAATCTTTGGCTGAAGGGTGAACCTCAGGAGTGACTTCAGTACTGAGTTAAAAGGGTGTCCAAGGGGCAGTGAGTCCTTTCTCAAAAGGGTATATAAGCATAGCATCTCATTGTCTCCTACAGTAAGACATCTTTGATAAATGATTTTTCAACTTACAAATCTTTAAGTGAAGTGGTTTCTTTAATACACAAATCAGTCAGTTCCTTGCTTAAAAACAAGCAAGTTGCCATTGAGTTGGTACTGATTTATGGTGACTTCATGTATTAGAGTAGAACTGTACTCCATAGGGTTTTCAAAGGTTGATTTTTCAGAAGCAGGTTGTCAGAACTTTCCTTCAAGGAACTTCTGGGTGGACTCAAACCTCCAAACTTGGTTTGCAGCTGACCATGTTAATTGTTTATACTACCTAAGGACATACCTTGTTTAAAACCTTCAATGTCCTCAAATGTTCAATAACTGAAGATCAGATGAGTTGTGGGATGACAACAAGGACATAATACATGAAGAAAGCAAAAGGTCTTTAAAAAGACAGGAAAGAAAGAAAAGACCAAAATGGATGTAAGAAGAAACTAAAACTTTCTCTTGAACATACAGTAGCTAAAGTAAATGGAAGAAATGATGAAGTAAAACAGCTAAACAGAAGATTCAAATGGTGGCTCAAGAAGACAAAGTAAAATATTATAATGAAATGTGCAAAGACCTGGAGTTAGAAAACCAAAAGGGAAGAACATGCTAGACGTTTCTCAAACTGAAAGACTGAAAAAAACTTCAAGCCTTGAGTTGCAATTTTGAAGGATTCCGGGGGGAAATATTGAACGACATGGGAAGCATCAAGGGAAGATAGAAAGAATATACACAGTCACTGTGCCAAAAAGAATTGGTCAACGTTCAGCCATTTCAGGAGGTAGCTATGATCAGGAACTGATGGTATTGATGGAAGAAGTCCAGGCTGCACTGAAGGCATTGGCAAAAAACAAGGCTTCAGGAATTGATGGAATACCAACTGAGATGTTTCAACAAATGCATGCAGCGCTAGAAGCACTCACTCTTCTATGCCAAGAAATTTGGAAGACAGCTCCCTAGCCAACCGACTGGAAGAGATCCATATTTGTGCCTATTCCAAGGAAAAGTGATCCAGCAGAATGTGGAATTTATCAAACAATAACATTAATATCACATGCAAGTAAAATTATGCTGAAGATAATTCAAATACAGTTGTAGCAGTACATTGACAGGGAACTGCCAAAATTCAAGACAGATTCAGAACAGGATGTGTAATGAGGGCTATCGTTGCTGATGTCAGATGGATCCTGGCTGAAAGTGGAGAATACCAGAAAGATGTTTACCTGTGTTTTTTTGATTATGCAAAGGCACTTGATTGTGTGTATCATAACAAATTATGGATAACATTGTGAAGAATGGGAATTCCAGAACATTTAATTGTACTCATGTGGAACCTGTACATAGCCTTTCTAACAGAACAAGGGGATGCTGTGTGGTTAAAATCATGAAAGGTGTGTCAGGGTTGTATTCTTTCACCATACTTATTCAATCCGTATGCTGAGCAAATAATCTGAGAAGCTGAACTATGTGAAGAAGAACATGGCATCAGGACTGGAGGAAGAGGTACAACCTTGCTTGCTGAAAGTGAAGAGGACTTGAAGCATTCACTGATGAAGATCAAAGACCACAGCCTTCAGTATGGATTGTACCTCAACATAAAGAAAACAAAAATCTCACAACTGGACCAATAAGCAACATCTTGATAAATGGAGAAAAAACTGAAGTTGTCAAGGATTTCATTTTACTTGGATCCGCAATCAACACCCCTGGAAGCAGCAGTCAAGAAATCAAATGATGTATTGCATTGGGCAAATGTGCTGCAAAAGACCTCTTTCAAGTGCTCAAAAAACAAAGATGTCACTTTGAGGACTAAGGTGTGCCTGATCCAAGCCATGGTATTTTCAATAGCCTCATATACATGCGAAAGCTGGACAGCGAGTATGGAAGAACAAAGAAGAATTGATGCCTTTGAATTATGGTGCTGCTGAAGAATATTGAATATACCATGGACTGCCAGAAGAACAGAGAAGTCTGTCTTGAAAGAAGTACAACCAGAATGCTCCTTAGAAGTAAGGATGGTGAGACTTCATCTCACGTACTTTGGACATGTTATCAGGAAGGACCAATCCCTGGAAAAGGACGTGCTTGGTAAAGTGGAGGATCAGCGAAAAAGAGGAAACCCTTGATGAGATGGATTGACACAGTGGCTGCAACAATGCGCTCAAACATAGCAACGATTTTGAGGATTGGGCAGTACTGGGCAGTGTTTCGCTCTGTTGTACATAGGGTGGCTATGAGGTGGAACTGACTCACAGCACCTAACAACAACAACAATGTCCTCCCATTTATGCAGCCACCCATATTAACATCTCTACTCCATTCTCCTTGAAATCCAGGTATTGCTGCACATGCTGATCCCTTTACCTGGGATGAATGCACACCAAAATTGATACAATAATTCAGTCCACCTAATTAAGAATTGACTAATAAGAAAACCCCTTAATTTTAGGAAGTTAAAAAGAGGAAAATATGTATTCTAGATGAAAGTTACAAAATTGATAGCTTTAAATGGTGGAAAGGGGGTAAAATATTCTAAGATTCTAATACTAATTGGGTTAAGGATAGAAATCTATATACCTGAAATATTTTATTAAAAAAATTCAGGTGTAAATATCCTTAAAAAGTATATGTAATTCATTCATTCAGTCATTCTTCAAATATTTATTGAGTGTTTTTTCAATAAATATAGTAGACATTGGGAGGGGTTACGAATGAAAATGAGACAATAATTCTTTACTCTAGCAGCTTATGCTGTTGTCCATAAGGTAAGTAAGATGCATATATAAATGATCTAGAATAGGGATTGGCACTTTTTCTGTGAAGGGCCAAAGAGTAAATGTTTTAGACTTTGGTGGCCATATGGTCTGTTTTGCAGCTATTCAACTCTGTCATTGTACTGTCAAAGCAACCATAGAAAATATGTAAGTGAACAAATATGGCTACATTCCAATAAAACTTTATTTTAAAAGAAGGCTAGGCTTGTCTCACGGCCATAGTTTGCTTATGCTTAAAAAGTATAAAGTAGTAACTTCATTTGAGAAGTTCTAGTAAATGGGAATTTAGAGTAGGGAGAGCTTGCATCTGGTTAGCAATAAACTAAGATGTCTTCATGGGGGTGATGATCTTAAGCTGGAACTTTAATGTTGGGTAGGATATTGGTTTGTGGATATGGTAGGGAAAAAGGTGAGTATGAGTCAGGAAGGACATTCTTGTTTGAAGAATAAACATGAGCAGAAGCACAGTGGGTTTGGTTAAAAAACGAATGTGTAATAGAAATTGATTTGGTTAAAGAATAGAATACATTAAGTGGAGTAATAGGAACATATATGAGAATGAAGACCAAGAAGTAGGGCAAAGGAGAATGAATTTATTATGTAGTCAATTTGGGTGGATTTGTGGCAGGCCATTGAGTGGAAGAATGTTGTAGTCAGTCATGCCTTAGTTAATTTAATCTGATGTTCATTGGGGCCTGAAGCTTAAACAATTACGAGTGCTGTTTAACAAAAAGAATAAAATGTTATGAATTTGAAATTAGGTATAGGACCATAAAATTGGTATAGGTATTGGCATGGAAATGGTAGAGGGAATTGGAAAGAAGGGACAAACATGGGGCTCTTTTGAGATAAAAGGGCAGGGCTTGGCAACTGGTTGGGTCCTGGAGGTAAAGAAGGAGAAGAGACAAAGATGGATCTGAGATTTCTAGGCTAGAGATGACAAGGATGGTGGAGATAACAAAAACAGAAAAGATAACTGTCTTAGTCATCTAGTGCTGCTATAACAGAAATACCACAAGTGGATGGCTTTAACAAAGAGAAGGTTATTTCCTTACAGTAAAGTAGGCTAAAAGTCCAAATTCAGGGTGGCAGCTATAGGGAAAGGCTTTCTGTCTCTGTCGGCCTTATCATCAGAGTTCCCCCGGACTAGGAGCTTCTCTGTGCGGGGACCCCGGGTCCAAAGGACACGCTCTGTTCCTGGTGCTGCTTTCTTGGTGGTATGAGGCCCTCAATTCTCTGCTTGCTTCTCTTTCCTTTTATCTCTTGTAAGGTAAAAGTGGTACAGGCCACACACCCTTGGAAAACTCCCTTTACATTGGATCAGGGATGTGACCTGTGTAAGGGTGGTGTTACAATCCCACTGTAATCCTCTTTAACATAAAATTACAATCACAAAATGGAGGCCAACCACACAATTCTGGGAATCATGGCCCAGCCAAATTTATACACACATTTTTTTGGGAACATAATTCAAACCATGACAGTAACTCAAAAGGAGGGGCAGGTTTTCAAAGGAAGAGGATGCAATCAATTTGGAACAGAGGCAGTGTGAGATCATCTTGGTAAAAGTGTCCAGCAGGTCATTGAAAACGTGAAATTAGAGATTGGGAAAGAGGTAGGAGGTCACCTACATACACATGAGTGTTGTGAGAGAAAGAGATTGTCAAGGGAGAGGATGCAGAGAGATTAGAAGTCGTTGATGGGGTGGCCTCCACATTTGGTAAAGGTTAAAATGGAAAAATGCTGCCTTGACAACTCATACACGCTCTGGATGTTCTTATTTGCTTCTTTGCTGCCAGAATTTTCTATGAATATTCCTTGATATTAGCAGATTATTTAGAATGAAGTTATTTTTCATGTTACTTTATTATCCATTACAAGTTATAGATATTGCTCTGAAATTTAACATTTAAATAAATTATTTATATTCATTCTGACTTTAAGCACCTATTACTTAAGATGACATTAAATGTGTTTTTTAGTCTCCTTTCATGAAGATACAAAAATTTGTGAAATGTATGCCCACCCCCTTGACAGATAACCTATAAATCTGTCTTCTTTCCCTGGTATTTACAATTACGGTACCTCAGAAGAGGTCAAACCTCAAGAACTGGAAGGAAAGAAGAACTGTTGAGAGGCATGTAATTGTAAGTGATAATTATGTTCTTTTACTGTAATTACTGTTCCATTTTTGAGCTTTCTTCTGCCCCTTCATGATTTCTTCTAACATTAACAGGATCTAAGAAGTTTGCTACAAGCTTCTGGAAAAAAAAAAAACTATCTGCATATATACTTTCTGAGAGCATTTAACTACCTGGTCTCAAATGGCTGGTATAAGAAACCAGGATATTCAGGCTGTTGATATCTATCCAGTTATTTACCTTTCCTTCTTTAAGACACCTAGTTACAATACACACTGTATTTTTTCCTAATAATGTGTTTCTCAAATTGTCTTAACAATTTTTTTCTATGAATTCTCCCAGTAATTATTTTCATGGGATACTTGGAGAAACATTTTCCTTCCCAGCATTCTTGGCATCCTTTGAAACATGGGAGAAGTATTTTCGCCAGAGAGTTTATTAGAGAAAATACTCTAAAACTGTGGTTTCCAGCCTGTTCATTATCAGAATCTCTGGGAGACTAAAAATACACAGATTCACTTTGTCTGTAACCATTGACAAGGAGCCTTGGTGGTACAGGTTTTAAGCGCTTGGCTGCTAATCGAAAGGTCAGTGGTTTGAACCCACCAGCTTCTCCATGGGAGAAATCGTGGCAATCTGCTTCCATTAAGATTATAGTCTTGGAAACCCTCTGGGGCATTTCTACTCTGTCCTGTAGAGTCACTGTGAGTCAGAATTGTTGACTCGATGGCAATGGGTTTTTGGTTTTGATAACCATTGACACTTTATACATTTTCTTGGCTTGGCATGCAATACTTTCCTTCTTCTTTCCTACATTGTCACTGGGATATGTTATCCATTCTCATGGCTTGAGATATCGACTATATTCTGATGATCCCCAAATTTGTCTCCAGTCCAGTTCTTTTGCCTGAATCCAATCACATGCTTGACATTTCCACTCGGATGACACACATCTCAAATCTAAGATGTCTTTAATTCTTGATTTTCCACACCACCCAACCTGTTTCTCTCCAAATTTTCTCCTTACATGTCACCAGCCACCATACCTGCAGATATATAGAAATCACCCTTGATTCTTGATTCTTCCTTCTCCCTCACCCGCTCCCTGCTTACCACCAATTCATTAGCAATTCTTGTAGATTCTTTCTAAAATATAGATTATTTCTAAAATATATCTGGAATCTGTCCATCTTGACTGCCATCAACCTCACCCAAACTTCTATGATCTATCATGTGGGCTAATGCAACAGCTTCCTAACTGGATTCCTTCCTGACTCCCCTAATCCAGTGGTCAGTGGGTACCTTAGTTATCTAGTGTTGAAATACCAAAAGAGGATGGCTTTAGCAAACAGAAGTTTATTCACTCATAGTTTAGGAGGCTAGAAATCTGAATTCAGAGCACCAGCTCCTGAGGAAGGCTTTCTCTCTCTGTCAGCTCTGGGGGAAGGTCTTTGTCATCAATCTTCCCCTGGGTCTAGGAGTTTCTCAGCCCAGGGACCCCAAGTCTAAAGGATGCAGTCAGCTCCTGGTTCTTTTTTCTTGATGGTAATGAGGTCACTCCCTCCCTGCTTTTTTCTCTCTCTTTTAATCTCTTGTAAGATAAAAGGCGATGCAGGCCACACCCCAGGGAAACTTGCCTTACATCAGAAGGGTGTTGCATCCAACCCAAATCCTCTTTAACATAATTTAATCTTGCTTCATTAACCACAGGCAGAGACTAGGATTTACAACCCATAGGATAATCATATCAGATCACAAAAAGGAGGACAACAACACAATACTGCAAATCATGGCCTAGCTAAGTTGACACACATTTTTGGGGGACACGATTCAATTCATAACAATGGCTCTCAACCTTGGTAGTACACTGAATTCATCTGAAAAACATACAAACTACTGATGCTTGAGTCTTAGCCCTAGAGATTATGATTTAATTGGTCTGCAGTGTGGCCTGGGTATGAGGGATTTAAATCCCCAGGTGATTATAATGGGCAATCAAAGCTGAGAATGACTGTTCCAGTCCTCATGCAGCATGGAGAGCAAATTCCTTATTGTGTGTGTCATCTCCTTGCTTAAAAAAACCCTCAATATCTTCCAGTTGTACTCAACCATTCATCTTAACATCTCTACCCTATGCACATTACACTGTAGGCATCATTGCACATGCTGGTCCTTCTGACTAATGATGTATTCTCTCTTTCACCTAGCTTGCTCTGCCTTGTTTCTGAATTCAACTTCCTCCCTTTACAAGGACAGGCAGTTTCTGGGTTACCAAAGTCAGATTAACGGACAATTTATACTTGCCCTTTAATGTCATGTAAATTTGCCCTCACTTGGAAAGGATTGAACCAACCCGTACTCAAAACAAATTCTTCATCACAATCACCTTCACTCGCTGCACATGAAGCTTTTAAATCATTGAAAAGGCTTTCAGCCTTTTCTTGCACTAAAGTGTGAGTAAGGCTAAAAAACTGTATGCACCTGTTCTGACTTACCAACAAATTGGACTTAAAGACACAGTTAGCAATGGATGTTGTTTGTAACCCAGGGACAGTCTGTATACCATTGCATGCAATGAATCTTGGAAGTGGCTAGGTGCATGTTACTTGTTTGTTATTCTTCTGTAAAACGTTCCCACCCTGTCTTTCAGTCATGTCATTTGGATTGGGAGGACCACATTCTTCCACCCCTACCCCCACTCCCTCCCACTCTGTGGTTGGGAATGTGACCCAGGGTTTGCTTTCAGAATACTCCATCAGCCTCATGCTTAGAAATAATCATCATTCTTTCTGGTAGTTTTTGGCTGGAGGTATCAGGGGTTGTGAACTGCTGGAGTTGTGAACCTCCTACCATCTTTTCTGGCTGCATGAAGAGCATCATCTCCAGTAGGAGAGAAAGTGATCAACATGTCAACAATAGAGAAGCCTTGAGACACAGGGTTCTCTGTTTATATCATCTCGATCTGCACAACACATAGATGATCTATTGTTATTCCCATTTTACTGATGAGAAAAATGAATGCCAGAGAAATTAAGTAATATGCTTATCCAGCTACTGTGAAGTGAGAATTTTACTTTAGATATAAGAAATAGTAGTTTATGAAAAATCAATTTCTGAAGTATCTTTATAATATTAATTCTCTCTACCCAAGAATAAGTTTTTTATGAATATTCCACATCAGTATGTGAAAACAAAAAATGGATAACATTACGAAGAATGGGAATTCCAGAATACTTAATTGTGCTCATGAGGAACCTGAACATAGATCAAGAGGCAGTTGTTCAAACAGAACAAGAGGATACTGCGTGGTTTAAAGTCAGAAAATGTGTGCGTCAGGGTTGGTATCCTTTCAGCATATTATTCAATCTGTATGCTGAGCAATTAATCTGAGAAGCTGGACTATATGAAGAAGAATGGGGCATCAGGATTCGAGGAAGACTCATTAACAACCTGCGTTATGCAGATGACACAACCTTCCTTGCTGAAAGTAAAGAGGACTTGAAGCACTTACTGATGAAAATCAAAGACCACAGCCTTCAGTATGGATTATACCTCAACATAAAGAAAACAAAAATCCTCACAATTGGACCAATAAGCATCATCATGATAAACAAAGAAAAGATCGAAGTTGTCAAGGATTTCATTTTACTTGGATCCACAATCAATGCCCATGGAAGCAGCACTCAAGAAATCAAGCTACGTATTGCAATTGGCAAATCTGCTGCAAAAGACCTCTTTAAAGTGTTAAAAAGCAAAAATGTCTCCTTGAAGACTAAGGTACACCTGACCCAAACCATAGTGTTTTCAATCGCCTCATATGCATGTGAAAGCTGGACAATGAATAAGGAAGACCGAAGAAGAATTGATGTCTTTGAGTTATGGTGTTGGCGAAGAATATTGATATACAATGGACTGAAAGAAAAGAACAAACAAATCTGTCTTGGAAGAAGTAACCAGAATGCTCCTTAGAAGCAACGATGGCGAGACTACGTCTCACATACTTTGGACATGTTATCAGGAAGGAACAGTCCCTGGAGAAGGACATCATGCTTGGTAAAGTAGAGGGTCAGTGAAGAAGAAGAGACCCTCCACGAGATGGATTGACACAGTGGCTCCAACAGTGGGCTCGAGCATAATAACGATTGTGAGGATGTTGCATGACTGGGCAGTGTTTCGTTCTGTTGTACTTGGGGTTGCTATGAGTCAGAAGCGACTTGACAGCACCTAACAACAACAACAATGAACAAACAAGATACATGTTTTGTTTAAGAAGTTAAAGTTGGGGGTGATTGTTGGAAGATTTATTAAATGTTTCTGAATGCTGTTGACTATGATGGATTAAGGGCGGTTAGGACAGAGTTTCTCAAAATTTAATGTGAATAGGAATCACCTGGAATCATATCTGAGGCGCCCTGGTGGCAGTGGATAAGCACTTGGCTGTTAATGTAGAGGTCGGTGATTTGAACCTATCACCACCTCTGTGGGAGAAAGATGTGGCAGTCTGCTTCCATAAAGATTACAGACTTGGAAACCATGTAGGGCAATTCTACTCTGTCCTGTGAGGTCACTATGAGTCAGAATTGACTTGACAGCAATGTGTTTGGTTTTTTGGTTTGAAATTGTATTTAAAGGAAGATTATGATTTAATAGGACTGGGATGGGCTCTGAAAGTCTACATTTCTAACAAGCTCCCAAGTGATGCCCGTGCTGCTTGTTCTTGGATTATTCTTTGAGTAGCAAGGAGTCAGGACATCAGTGATGTCAGTAATATTTTTTGCATCAATCATCTTTCTGTAGCCTTCTGAAAGATTGTAGCCTAAATTGTAATTATACTCAATTGAATACCACACAAAATTCATCGACAGTTAAAACATCAGAGCTGGTGCTCACTTTGAAGAGTAAGATACCCACTGTCCTTTCAATCTGGGGAAAACATCTCTTACTCTTCTGGAATTCTGGGTGAAGAATAAGTTCTTGGAGAGTAGTAAACTGAAGCTCGTGCTTCAGAGACTCCAGGAAGAACACAAATAATGGAAGTGAAGAATCCATAGAAAGGAGATACTGCTACTTAAGCACTGATTTCTTCCCAAATGTGAAACATAATGCCGAAAGTGTAAGAAGTAAGTGTCTTTTGCTCTTCAAGTGTAGAAATACTTAGTAAATAGAAGGCTCAACACATTTTTAAATGGTAAATTCCTTTTTTAAAAAAGAGTTTAATTTCTCTCCCTGTCTATCTTTCCAAGTAGTTTCTTAGGAAAAGCAAGTCATTCTATCAGTCTGTAAATAAACTAACTTTAGGGCTGAGAAGACTTCAAATTTCTGAAAGTTGAATACCCTGGAGTCCCTCTGCCAAACATATGATGAGAAAAATATCAGTGCAAGTAAGCACAAAACAAAATTAATGACATTTAATGTTTCATGAGAATGGATAAAATTGAACTTTGGAATAGTTTTACATTGAGAAAGTTCATCCTCTTAAAACCAGTAACATTTTCCTTGTAACTGGGCCCAGAGGACAGAAATATTCCTTTTGTTTTTTTGAGAAACATTATTAGCATGAGACCTCAGGGTTGGGAGAGAAGAAGGCAGTACAGAATATTTATTTCATTGTCTTTTGTGAAATGTGAGGAGAATTCTTTTTATTATATTTATTATGATTTCTTTAAAAAATTTTTTTATTGTACTTTAGATGAAGGTTTACAGAACAGACTATCTTCTCATTAAACAGTTAGTGCACATATCATTTTATGATATTGGTTAACAACCCCACAACATGTCAACACTCTCCCTTCTCAACTTTGGGTTCCCTGTTACCAGCGTTCCTGTCCCTTCCTGCCTTCTAGTCCTTGTCCCTAGGCTGGTCTGCTCCTTTAGTCTCGTTTTGTTTTATTGGCCTGTCTAATCTTTGGCTGAAGGGTGAACCTCAGGAGTGACTTCATTACTGAGCTAAAAGGGTGTCCAGGGGCCCTACTCTTGGGTTTGTCCAGTCTCTGTCAGGCTAGTAAGTCTGGTCTTTTTTTGTGAGTTAGAATTTTGTTCTACATTTTTCTTCAGCTCTGCCCAGGACCCTCTATTGTGATCCCTGTCAAAGCAGTCAGTGGTGGTAGCTGGGCACCATCTAGTTGTACTGGACTCAGGCTAGTGGAGGCTGTGGTAGTTGTGGTCCATTAGTCCTTGGGACTAATCTTTTCCTTTATCTTTAGTTTTCTTCATTCTCCCTTGCTCCCAAAGGGGTGAAACTAGTGGAGTATCTTAGATGACTGCTTTTAGGCTTTTAAGACCCCAGATGCTACTCACCAAAGTAGGATGTAGAATATTTTCTTTATAAACTATGTTATGCCAGTCGAGCTAGATGTTCCCTGAGACCATTGTCCCCACAGCCCTCGGCCCAGCAATTCGGTCCCTCATGGAGTTTGGATGTGTCTATGGAGCTTCCATGACCTTGCCTTGTACAAGTTGTGCTGACTTCCCCAGTATTGTATACTCTCTTACCCTTCACCAAAGTAACCACTTATTTATTGTTTATTTAGTATTTTTCCATCCCCATCCCCCCTTGTAAACTTCAAGAATTGTTTTGCTTTGCATGTAAAACTTTTCATGAGTTTTTATAGTAGTGGTCTCATGCAATATTTGTCCTTTTGTGATTGACTTATTTCACTCAGCATAATGCCCTCCAGATTCATCCATGTCATGAGATGCTTCACAGATTCATCATTGTTCTTTATCATTGTGTAGTACTCCCTTGTGTGTATGTACCATAGTTTGTTTATCCATTCATATGTGATGGGCATCCAGGTTGTTTCCATCTTTTTGCTATTGTGAACAATGCTGTAGTGAACATGGGTGTGCATATGTCTATTTGTGTGACAGCTCTTATTTCTCTAGGATATATTCCTAGGAGTGGGATTTCTGGATCTTATGGTATTTCTATTTCTAGCTTTCTAAGAAAGCCCCATATCGTTTTCCAAAATGGTTGTACCATTTTACTATTCCCACCAGCAGTACATAAAGAGTTTCAAACTCCCTGCAGTCTCTCCAACATATGTTCTTTTATGTTTTTTTGATTCATGCCAGTAATGCCAGGGTGAGATGGTATCTCATTGTGGTTTTGATTTGCATTTCTCTAATGCCTAGTGATGGCGAGCATTTCCTCATGTGTCTGTTAGCCGCTTGAATGTTTTCTTTGGTGAAGTGTCTGTTCATTTCCTTTGCCCATTTTTTTTTTTTTAATTGTGCTTTAGGTGAAAGTTTACAGCTCAAGTTAGTTTCTCATACAAAAATTTATACACACATTGTTATGTGACCCTAGCTGCCATTCCTATAATATGACTGCACATTCCTCCTTTCCACCCTGGACTTCCTGTGTCCTTTCAACCGCTCCTATCCTCTTCTGCCTTTTCATCTTTCCTCTGGACAGGATCTAGTCTCGTGTATCTAATTGAACTAAAGCACACTCTTCACGAGTATCATTTTATGTCTCATAGTCCAGTCTATTCTTTGTCTGAAGAGTTGACCCTGGAAATGGTTTTAGTTCTGGGCTAACAGAGAGTCTCGGGGCCATGTTTTCTGGGGTTCCTCCAGTCTCAGTCACATCACCAAGTCTAGTCTTTTTACTAGAATTTGAGTTCTGCACCCCATTCTTCTCCTGCTCCATCAGGGACTCTCTGTTGTGATCCCTGTCAGGGTGATCATTGATGGTAGCCGGGCACCATCTAATTCTTCTGGTCTCAGGCTGATGGTGTCTCTGGTTTACGTAGCCCCTTTTGTCTCTTGGGCTAATGTTTTCCTTGTGTCTTTGGTGTTCTTCATTCTCCTTTGCTCCAGGTGAGTTGGGACCAGTTGATGCATCTTAGATAGCCGTTCGTGAGCTTCTAAGACCTGAGACACCACTCATCAAAGTGGGATGCAGAACATTTTCTTAATAAACTTTATTATGCCAGTTAACCTAGATGACCCCTGAAACCATGGTCTCCAGATGTCCATCACTGCTACACTGTCCCTTGAAGTGTTTGGCCGTGTTCAGGAAACTTCTTAGCTTTTGGTTTCGTCCAGTTGTGCTGACTTCCCCTGTATTGTGTGTTGTCCTTCCCTTCACCCAAGATAATTCTTGTCTACTATATAGTTGGTGAATTCCCCTCTCCCTCCCTCCCTACCCTCGTAACCATCAAAGAATACTTTCTACTGTATTTAAACCTTTTCTTGGGTTCTTTTAATAGTGGTCTCATACAATATTTGTCCATTTGCAACTAATTTCACTCAGCATGATGCTTTCCAGATTCAACCATGTTGTGAGATGCTTTGCAGATTGATCATTGTTCTTTATCATTGTGTAGTATTCCGTTGTGTGAATATACCATAATTTGTCTATCCATTTGTCCATTGATAGGCATCTAGATTGTTTCCATCTTTTTGCTATTGTGAACAGTGCTGCAATGAACGTGGGTGTGCATATATCTATTCATGTGATGGCTCTTATTTCTCTAGGATATATTCCAAGGAGTGGGATTGCTGGATCATATGGTATTTCTATTTCTAGCTTTTTAAGGAAGCACCAAATCAATTTCCAAAGTGGTTGTACAACTTTACATTCCCACCAGCAGTGTATAAGTGTTCTAGTCTCTCCCCAACCTCTCCAACATTTATTATTTTGTGTTTTTTGGATTAATGGTAGCCTTGTTGGGGTGAGATGATATCTCATTGTAGTTTTGATTGCACTTCTCTAATGGGTAATGATCATGAGCATTTCCTCATGTATCTGTTAGCCACCTGAATGTCTTCTTTGGTGAAATGCCTGTTCATATCCTTTGCCCATTTTTTAATTGGGTTATTTGCATTTTTGTGGTTGAAGTTTTACAGTATCTTGTAGATTTTAGAGATTAGACCCTGAATGGATATGCTGTAGCCCCCAAATTTTTTCCCAGTCTATAGGTTGTTTTTTGACTCTTTTGGTGAAGTCTTTTGATGAGCATAAGTGTTTGTATATTTAGGTCTTTGATCCATTTTGAGTCAGTTTTTGTGCATGGTGTGAAGTATGGGTCTTGTTTCATTTTTTTGCAGATGGATATCCAGTTATGCCAGCACCATTTGTTAAAGAGACTGTCTTTCCCCCCATTTAACAGACTTTGGGCCTTTGTCAAATATCAGCTGCTCAGAGATGCATGAATTTACGTCTGGATTCTCTATTCTTTTCCATTGGTCTGTGTATCTGTTGTTGTACTAATACCAGGCTGTTTTGACTACTGTGGCAGCATAATAGGTTCTAAAATCTGGTAGTGTGAGGTCTCTCACTTTGTTCTTCTTCTTCAGTAATGCTTTACTTATCTGGGGCCTCTTCCCTTTCCATATGAAGTTGTTGATTTGTTTCTCCATCTCATTAATAAATGTTCTTGGAATTTGGATCGGGATTGCATTGTATCTGTAGATTGCTTTGGGTAGAACTGACATTTTCACAATGTTGAGTCTTCCTAACCATGAGCAAGGAATGTTTTTCCACTTATGCAGGTCTCTTTTGGTTTCTTGCAGTAGTGTCTTGTACTTTTCATTGTATAGGTCTTTTACATCTCTGGTTAGATTTATTCCTAAGTATTTTCTCTTCTTGGGGGCTATTGTAAGTATTTATTTGGTGGTAACCTCTTTGAAGTTCTCTTTGTTGGTGTAGAGGAATCCAACTGAGTTTTGTATGTTTATCTTGTATCTGAATTCTTCTATTAGTTCCAGTAGTTTTCTTGTGGATTCTTTGGGGTTTTCTGTGTATAGGATCATATTGTCTGCAAATAGAGATACTTTTACTTCTTCTTTACCAATTTGGATGCCCTTTATTTCTTTTTCTAGCCTAATTGCTCTGGATAGGACCTCCAGCACAATGTAGAATAAGAGTGGTGATAAAGAGCATCCTTGTCTAGTTCCCAATCTCAAGGGGAATGCTTTCAGACTCTCTGAATTTAGGATGATGTTGGCTGCTGGCTTTGTATAAATGCCCTTTATTATGTTGATGAATTTCCCTTCTATTCCTATTTTGCTGAGAGTTTTTATCATGAATGGGTGTTGGACTTTGTCCTTTTCTGCATCAATTGATAAGATCTTGTGGTTCATGTTTTTTGTTTTATTTATGTGATGAATTACATTGATTGTTCATCTAGTATTGAACCATCCCTGCACAACGGGTATAAATCCCACTTGGTCATGGTGAATTATTTTTTTGATATGTTATTAAATTCTATTGGCTAGAATTTTGTTGAGAATTTTTGCATCTATGTTCATGAGGGATATGGGTGTGTAATTTTCTTTTTTTGTAGTCCCTTTACCTGGTTTTGCTATCAGGGTTATACTGGCTTCATAGAAAGAGTTTGAGAGTATTCCATCCTTTTGTATGTTCTGAAATACTTTTGGTAGTAGTGGTGTTAACTCTTCTCTGAAAGTTTGGTAGAATTCTCCAGTGAAGT
>NW_004444072.1:5490587-5526127 GCF_000243295.1 Trichechus manatus latirostris | reverse complement strand
TCTGATGTTATTGATTTTCTAACCAGAGGACTCCCTTTAGTATTTCTTATAATTTTGGTTTGGTTTTTACAAATTCCCTAAACTTCTGTTTATCTGGAAATGCCCTAATTTTGCCATCATATTTCAGAGACAGTTTTGCTGGATATATAATTCTTGGCTGACAGTTTTTTTCCTTCAAGTCTTTATATATTTCATCCTGTTACCTTCTTGCCTGCATATTTTCTGCTGAGTAGTCAGAATTTATTGACTCTCCTTTGTAGGTGACTTTTTATTTATCCCCAGCCACTCTCAAAATTCTCTCTTTATCTTTCATTTTGGCAAGTTTGATTATAATATGTCTTGATGACTGTCTTTTGGGATCTACCTTGTGTCAGGTTTGATGAGCTTCTTGGATAGATATTTTCTTGGATAGATATCTCCTCATCTTTCATGATATCAGGGAAGTTTTCTGCAAACAAATCTTTAACAATTCTCTCTGTATTCTCTGTTATCCCCCACACCCCCACCCCGTTCTGGTACTCCAATCACTCGTAGGTTATTTCTCTTGATAGAGTCCCACATAATTCCTGGGTTTCTTCATTTTTAAAATTCTTTTATCTGATTTTTCCTCAGATAAATTGGTGTCATGTGCTTTATCTTCAGTCTCACTAATTCTGACTTCCATTGCCTTAATTCTGCTGCTAGGAGTTTCTATTGAGTTGTCTAATCCTGAAATTTTATTATTAATCTTCTGGATTTCTGTTTGCTGTCTCTCTATGGATTCTTGCAACCTGTTAAATTTGTCATCATGCTCTCGTATAAACTTCTTAAGTTCTTCTATTACTTTGTCTGTGGGTTCCTTGGTGTCTTAGTCATCTAGTGCTGCTATAACAGAAATACCACAAGTGGATTGTTTTAACAAAGAGAAGTTTATTTCCTCACAGTCAAAGTAGGCTAAAAGTCCAAATTCAGGGCGTCAGCTCCAGGGGAAAGCTTCTTCTCTCTGTCGGCCTTCTTCTCTTTGGTGTTCCCCCAGACTAGGATCTTCTCTGCACAGGAACCCCGGTCCAAAGGATGCACTCTGCTCCCAGCACTGCTTTCTTGATGGTATGAGGTCCCCAACTCTCTGCTTGCTTCCCTTTCTTTTTATCTCTTGAGAGATAAAAGGTGGTGCAGGCCACACCCCAGGGAAACTCCCTTTACATTGGATCAGGGATGTAACCTGGGTAAAGGTGGCCATCAAGAATTTATTATATTTATTTATTTATTTATTTATTGTTTGCTTATTGTGTCCTAGCTTCTTGGTTTGTTTTGTTTTGATATGCCCAAATATGCTGATCATGTGAGTTAGTTTGATTCTTGTCCTTTGCCCATTTTTTAATTGGATTATTTGTCTTTTTTTGTAGAGGTGTTGGATTTTCTTGTAGATTTTAGAGATTAAACCTTTGTCTGATTTGTCATAGCCAAAAAATTTTTCCCAGTCTGTAGATTCTCTTTTTACTCATTTGGTGAAGTCTTTTGATGAGCATACGTTTTTAATTTTTAGAAGGTCCCAGTTATCTAGCTTATCTTCTAGAGTTTGTTGTTAAAAAACTCAAACGAAACCTGTTGCCATCGAGTTGGTTCCAACTCATAGTCACTATGGTTTATATCCTGTTAATGCCATGTATTAGGGCCTCTAGTGTTGATCCTATTTTTTCTTCTATGTTTTTTATAGCTTTTGGTTTTATATTTATGTCTTTGATCCATTTTGAATTAGTTTTTGTGTATGGTGTGACATATGGGTGCTGTTTCATTTTTTTGCAGATGTACATCCAGTTTTGCCGGCACAATATGTTAAACAAAAACTGTCTTTTCCCACATTTGATGGATTTTGGGTCCTTGTCACAGCTCAGGTGACCTTAGGTGGATGGATTTATATCTGGGTTCTCATTCTGTTCCATTGGTCAATGTATCTGTAGTTGTACCAGTACCAGGCTGTTTTGACTACCATAGCTGTATAGTAGGTTCTGAGGTCAGGTAGTGCTAGTCCTACTACTTTATTCTTCATTTTCAATAGTGCTTTACTTATCCAGGGCTTCTTCCCTTTCCATATAAAGTTAATGATTAAAGACTGTTGTTTGTATTTGGATGGGGATTGCATTGTATTTGTAGATTGCTTTGGGTAGAATTCTAATTTTCACAATGTTGAGTCTACGTATCCATGAGCATCGTGTGTTTTTGCATTTATGTGGATCTCTTTTGGTTTCTTGCAGTAGTGTTTTGTAGTTTTCTTTGTATAGGTCTTTTACAACACTGGTTAGATTTCTTCCTAAGTATTTTATTTTTTTAGGGGCTATTATAAGTGGTACTGTTTTCTTGATTTCCTTTTCATCATTCTCTTTATTGGTATATAGGAATCCAACTGATTTTTGTATGTTTATCTTGTGTCCTGCTACTCTGCTGAATCTTTCTATTAGTTCTAGTAGTTTTCTTGTGGAGTCTTTAGGGTTTTCTGTGTATAGTATCATATCATCTGCAGATAGGGACAGTTTTACTTCTTCGTTACCAATTTGTATGCCCTTTATTTCTTTTTCTTGCCCTATTTCTCTAGCTAGGACTTCCAACACAATATTAAATAAGAGTCGTGATAAAGGGCATTCTTGTCTTGTTCCTGTTCTCAAGGGGAATGTTTTCAGACTCTCTCCATTAAGAATGATGTTGGCTCTTGGTTTTGTATAGATGCCCTTTACTATGTTCAGAAATTTCCCTTCTATACTTATTTTATTGAGAATTTTTATCAGGGCTGTGTGTTATACTTTGTCAAACGACTTTTCTGTGTGAATTGGGATGATCATGTGATTTCTTTCCTTTTATTTATGTGGTGGATTATGTTGATTGATTTTCTAATGTTAAACCATGCTTGTATACCTTGTATGAATCCCACTTGGTCAGGGTGTATTATTTTTTTGATATGATGCTGAATTCAATTGACTAGAATTTTGTTGAGAATTTGTGCATCTATATTCATGAGAGACATTGGTCTGTAATTTTCTTTTTTTATAGTGTCTTTGCCTGGCTTTGGTATCAGGGTTATGCTGGCTTCATAGAATGAATTTGGAAGTATCCCTTCCTTTTATATGTTCTGAAATAGCTTGAGTAGTACTGGTACAAGCTCTTCTGTAAATGTTTTGTGGAATTCTCCAGTGAAGCCATCTGGGCTAGTATATTTTTTTGTTGGGAGTTTTTTTTTTAATTATTACCTTTTCAATCTCTTCTCTTGTTATGGGTCTGTTCAGATTTTCAACACCATTTTGTGTTAGTTTGGGTAGGTACTTTGTTCCTAAAAATTTGTCCATGCCCTCTAAATTTTCAAATTTGTTGGAGTATAGTTTTTCATAATACTCAGTTATGATCCTTTTTATTTCAGTTGGGTCTGTTGTAATGTCCCGCATTTCATTTCTTATATGGGTTATTTGCGTCCTTTCCTGTTTTTCTTTTGTCAGTTTGGCCAGTGGTTTGTTGCTTTTGTTGATCCTTTCAAAGAACCAACTTTTGGTTTTGTTGATTCTTTCTATTGTTTTTCTATTCTCTGAACTTCATTATTCCTGCTCTAATCTTTATTATTTCCTTTCTTCTGGTGGCTGTAGGCTTCTTTTGCTGTTCTCTTTCTATTTGTTCCAGTTGTGTAGCTCATGTTTTGATTTTATTCCTTTCTTCTTTTTAATGTGCGCATCTATTGCTATAAATTGACCTCTGATCACTGTCTTTGCTTTGTCCCAAAGGTTTTGTATGATGTGTTTTCATTCTTGTTTGATTCTAGATATTTTTCGAATTCATCTTTGATTTCTTCTAGTACCCAGTGATTTTTAAGCAGGGTGTTATCCAGGGTCCATGTAATTGATTCTTTTTACTTGCTCTTCCTTTTGTTAATTTCTACGTTGATGGCGTTGTGATCAGAGAAGATACTTTATATTATCTCAATGTTTTGGATTTTGTTGAGTGTTGCTATGTGGACTAATATGTGGTCTATTCTGGAGAATGTTCCATGTGCGTGGGAAAAGAATGTGTAGTTTGTAGCTGTTGGGTGGAGTGTTCTATATATATCTATGAGTTCAAGTTGGCTGATTGTAGCCTTTAGATCTTTGGTATCTTTTTTGAGTTTATCTTCTGGATGTTCTGTCCTTTACTGAGCGCTGTGCTGAAGTCTCCTACTATTATAGTGGAACTGTCAATTTCTCTTTTCAGTGCCGTTAGAGTTTTTTTATGTATTTTGGAGCCCTGTCACTGGGTGCATAGATATTTATTATGGTTATGTCTTCATTATGGATCATCCCTTTAATCATTATATAATGTCCTAGTTTGTCTTTTATGGTGAATTTTTTTTAAAAGTCTATTTTATCTGAGATTAGTATTGCCACTCCTGCTCTTTTTTGGTAGCTATTTCCTTGATATATTTTTTCTATCCTTTGATTTTTAATAAATTTACATCTTTTTTTCTAAGGTGAGTTTCTTGTAGAGAGCATATTGGTGGATTCTGTTTTTTATCCGTTCTGTCACTCTCTGACTCTTTGTGGGTACATTTAGGCCATTTATATTCAGTGTAGTTATTGATAGGTGTGAGTTTATTGTTGTCATTTTGTGGTGCTTTTTTTGTGGTGCTGATGATTTCTTTGTGTCTCTTACTCTCATGTGCTGAATTCCTTTTGTCTGTGAATTTTTTTTCATTTATTTTGTTTTTGTAGATTTTGTTTTTATTGAGACTCTATGTTTTTATTCTTTATTTTGATGATTAGGTTTGTTAACTTTCTTTGTGGTTATCTTGAAATTTACCCTTATCTTCCTAGGTTTGAACAAGTCTATTATTACTTGGTATTGCCTTGCCTTCCTCTCCATTAAAAAGTTCCATACCTACACCTTTTATTCCCTCTTTAATTGTTCTGATATTGTTGTCATTTACAGATTAACCTCTCTGGTTCCCTACTGTAAACCTTTTAGTTTTGAGAGTTCATTTCCTAAGTTGGTATCTGGTGGGTGCGATCTTGTGTCCTGGATTCAGGCTGTGGTCTGATGTTGTTTGTTCTCAAACTGAAGGACTCCCTTTAATAATTCTTGTAAGTTTAGTTTGATTTTTACATACTCCCTTAATTTCTGGAAATGTCTTAATTTCATCTTCATATTTGAGTGAGAGTTTTGTAGGATATATTATTCTTGGTTGGCAATTTTTTTCTTTCAAAGTTTTATATATGTTGTCCCACTGCCTTCTTGCCTGCATGTTTTCTGCTGAGTAAGCAGAGCTTAGTCTTATTGTTTCCCCTCTGTACGTGACTTTTCATTTTTCTTGAGCTGCTCTCAGGTTTCTTTCTTTGTCTTTGGTTTTAGCAACTGTGATTATGATATGCCTTAGGATTTTCTTTTGGGGTCTGTCCTATATGGGGTTTGTTGAGCTTCTTGGATGGTCAGCTTTTCACCTTTCATGCTATCAGGAAAGTTTTCTGTCAGCAATTCTTCAATGATCCTCTCTGTGTTTCCCATTTTCTCCCCCTGTTCTGGAACTCTGATCACTCACAGATTTTTGCTTTTGATTGTATCCCACATAATTCTCAAGGTCTCTTCATTTTTCTTTGTTCTGTTTTCTGATTTTTCCTCAAACAGAGTTGTAGCCAAGTGTTTGTCTTTAATTTTGCTGATCCTGTCTTCCATAGTTTCAAACCTGCTCCTCAGACCTTGTATGACCTTGTGTGACATTTCTGAAATCTTGTTGTTTACATTTTGGATTTCTAATTGTTTTTGTATTATTTCTAGTTGTGAATTTATTTTGGCATTTTGTTCCAGTATTATTTTCCTGAATTCTTCCATTTTTTTTGTCTGTATTTTCCATGAATTTGACTACCTTTTCCATGAATTTGTCTATTTTTCCTCATTTTTGTCTGCTTTTTGCTTCAACTGTTAGATAGCGCTGATTATTAGAGATTTGAGTTCCGTATCAGGTAGTTCCAGTGCTTTTTCTTCTACTGGAAAGTCATCAACTGTTTTGTTTTGTATGCCTATTGGAATGATCCTGTCCTGTTTTTTTGTATGTTTTGATATTGTCTGCTGTCTTCAAGACATTCAGTAGTTATTTTCTTTGTTTATTGATTGTAGATTTATTTGTTTTGTCCTAGTTTTTTGTTTTATTTGGCTATATCTGAGCCGGCAGGCTGTATGTACTTTGTTGTTTGCTTGTCTGTATGCATGATACTTTTCATCTTCTTGTCCAATTGGCAGGGCCAGTCGCTCAGCTATGATGCAGCAGGGCAGGTCCAGTTGAAGGGGCGGGGCTGGGATGGGTTATTTGTGGCATGTACTGGGGCCGACAGGGCAGCTGGTGGTCATTGTAGGGCAGATTCCAGTAGGCCATGCCCGTGCTGCTCACGGATGTGATATTCAGCACACGGTGCAGACAGGCAGGAGGATGGGGGGATGTTGTGAGTTTTGGAGCTAAATTGAGTATGGGAAAGAAAAGAGAGAGGAGAGATAAGCAGAAGCCCCCCCAAAAAGTACTGAAGGAGCCTATCGTTGGAGTGGAGAGACAAGAAATTGAGAAATGTACAAAAACAAAAAAAGAAAGAAAAAGTAAATAAAAAAAGGAAAAATAAAACAAGTAATGCCCCCTGGGATCCCACTGGCGGCCAGGGTAGTGGCTCCCAGGCCCTGGGGCAGAGCCCATCTAGAAGTGGGGGGAGATGGCACACAGCACCAGGTATTCAGGAGACAGGAAAAGAAGGAAAGTAGAGAGAGAGAGACGAGAAATTGAGTAATGAAGAATAACAAAAAGGAATAAAGAAAAAGAGCAAAAAATAATAAAGGAGAAAAGAAATAACCCCAGGGATCCCACTGGTGACTGGGGAAGTGGCTCCCAGGCCTTGGGGCACAGCCAATCTAGAAGGGGCAGAAATGGCACATGGAACCAGGTATTCAGGAGACAGGAAAAGAAGGAAAGTAAAGAGAGATGAGAAACTGAGAAATGAAGAAAAACAAAAAGGAAAAAAGAAAAAGTATTAAAAAAAAGAAAAAGTATTAAAAAAAAGAAAAGAAGTGCCCCCTGCGATCTGACCGGCATGGCTGCACTGATCATGGAAGTGGCTCCGAAGCCGTGCAGTACAGCTCAGCTAGAAGGGATGGAGATGGCATGCATTGCCAGGTATTCAGGAGACAGGAAGAGAAGGTGATGAGAAACTGAAGAATGGAGAAAAACAAAAAGGAAAAAAGAAAAAGAAAACAAGCAAACAAACAAAAGTCCCCAGGGATCCCACCAATGTGGCAGTACAGACCAGGAAGCAGTTTCCCAGCTGAGCGGTGCTTCACAGCCTGTCAAGAAGAAGCAAAGATGGCACATGGAGCCAGCTGTTCAAGAGAAAGGAGGGGGAGGAGGTGAAAGACAGGAAAGAAACCAAAAGAAGCTGATAAAAGCAACACCAGCAACAAAAAAATGGGACTGAAGGAGCCAGCTGGTGTGGGCGGGGCAAATCCAAGCCACACAGAAATGGCACCTCCCAGCTGAGCAACTGTGGCATGCTGGGAAGCGGCAGAGGCCGAGCAGAGGGAAGAAGGGGGTGGGGGTGAAAGCATGTATCGCTGGTTATTGGCTGCTCTGTCTCCTGCTGGGAGCTCTGGGAAGCTGCTTTCCTGTACTCCCTGTCCTCTGATCTCCGACAGGAGTTCAAGATGGCAAATCCGTGCTGTGTTAGCTGATAAGGGACCTCTGCTCCGTATCTCTCCTCACTCTCTGTTCTCTGTCAGTTTCTTATTCCATTTGGTGCTTGGTTGAGTTCTTTATCTCTTCATTTGACACTTAGGGTTCTAGGACTGACATTTGTCTCTGTTTTACTTAGTTTTTTGGGTCTTTGCTGTGGAGGGATGGCATGGTGCTTCTCTCTATAGTGCCATGTTGGCTCTGCCCCCTAAAGTTGAAAATTTTAATGTAATAATTCAAGGACAGACTTGTAGACCAAGGTTGAATATTTGTTATAATGTTTGTGGCAGAAAAAAATTGCATTGGTTCACTTAAATTTGTAACTTATGTTTGCCTTAGGAGATTGGTTTTCCTCATCAATTTTATGATAATTAACTAATTGATTTTATTTAGGAAACTTGAATGAGAGCAACTATTAAAAAAAACTGTGAAGATGTTTCTTTACAACAAGAACATATCAAAAGATCTTCCTACTTTTGAAATCTACTTTACAAGCAAATAAGTAACAGTGTAATTTAAAAACACATGTAAAGTCTTGATTTTCTGAGAAACCATTACATGTATAAAATAAGTTTTCATGTGGTTAGAGGAGCCCTGGTGACACAGCGGTTAAAGCACTTGGCAGCTAATTGAAACGTCAGCAATTTGAACCCACTAGTCACTCTGAGGGAAAAAAGATGTCGAAGTCTGTTTTCAAAAAGAATGCAGCCTTGGAAACCCTATGGGACAGCTCTACTCTGTCTTATAGTGTTGCTGTGAGTCAGAATTGACTTGACGGCAGTGGATTTTATGTGGTTTCTGTGTGATTATTGAATGCTTGGGTATTATTTGGCTGAATGTAAACACATAAATATTACCTCTACCTAAACTTTGGAAATATTGCTGACAATTATTTTACATATAAGTCTACACATGCACATGTACATATACATGTACATAAACCACAAGTGTGATTAGTGTTAGGGACAAAAATTAAAGGGTGCAGAAAGTGTGTATAACATGGGACTTAATCTAGTCTGAGAACATCAAAATAAATTCTTTTGTTAGAGAGCAGGATGCTAAGGCCCCGAGGTGCAAATTAACATGTAATTGGGAAATGGGCTGTTGAAGAGAAACTGAGGCAGGAAGCCAGGATTGGAGCACCTGGGTTGTGAAAATGAAAAGGATGGTGGGGAGCATTTTGAAGTTAAATTGGCTTCTTCACAACCAAGCACATGCTATGGTTCCTACCTGGAACATTCTTCCTCCTGCCACTCTCCACCCTTTTCTCTTTCTTTGTATGCCTGACTCTTCCTCATCCATCAGGTCTCAGGTCAAATGTCTTCTCATCAGATATGCCTTCTGAGTGTTTACCTAAGTTAATGCTTCTGTAAGAATTACAGCCTTAGAAACCGTATGGGGCAGTTCTACTCTGTCCTATAGGGTCACTATGAGTCCAAGTAGTCACCTGTCCCTACAAAAAACCCTCTCAGAACCTTGCTTGCTTCTGTCATAGCACTTACGGTTTTCAACAACTGATTTGTTCATTTACTATGTGGTTGTCTGTCTCTCTTCCTGATCTCCCTCCTCCATTCCAACTCCAGTTTCTAAACTCCACCAAGAACTGTTGTTTGCCCCAGTGCCGACTACAGTGCCTGGCACACAGGAGATACTCAGCAAGATCTGGTCCCTCTATTGCTTTCAGGTAACAATACACACAAGCCATCTCTGATACGTGAGAATCTAGCTGACTTTTAAAAGTTTTCCAGATAGAAAAATCTATAGAGCCTTTTATCCCTTCCTTCTCCAAACATTGTCCCCTCCCCCTCCCATTTCAGGATTTTCTATCAAATAAGCCTGACATATGTTTTTTTGTATATATATATTTCTCATTGTTGTGTGCTGGTGAGTCGACTCTGATTCATAGCAATCCTATAGGACAGAGTAGAACTGCCCTATAGAGTTGCTAGGGCTGTAATCTTTACAGAAGCAGACTGCCACATCTTTCTCCTGAGGAGCAGCTGGTGAGTTTGAATAGCCGATCTTTCAGTTAGCAGCCAAATGCTTAACTGCTGCAGAGCCCTGGTGTCAGAGTGGTTAAGAGATCTGCTAACCAAAAGGTCGGCAGTTTGAATCCACCAACCACTCCTTGAAAACCCTATGGGGCAGTCCTACTCTCTTCTATGGGGAAGTTCTACCTTGCCCTATAGGGTCACTCTGAGTCGGAACCGACTTGACAGCAATGGGTTTTTTATGGGCTCAACCGCTGCGCCACAAGAGCTCCTTTATTTCCTCATTAAGGGCCATGAATTGTGCTTAGTAGTTTCAGACACACTCCCTCTCTTCTTCCACTGTTGATATAATGACTAGAAGGCAAGAAGCTTTCCATCTCTGCAGCATTTTATGAAAGCACGGTGTGCTCACATTCCAGTGAGCCTTGTTATTCCAGTGCAGTCCGTTGGCTGCTATCCATGTTGTCTGTGTCCCAGAGGATTTGTAATTCTATAATTAATTCCCAATTTATCATTAGGGTGTGTGTTCCTTCATTCAGAAAGCATTCTCTGAGAGTAGATGAGTAGGAAGCTTTGTACAAGGGGTCACTCTTGGGACAGAAAGATTGAAGGTGGATAGATTCTTGTATTTGAATTGATTAAAAACTAGCTGACCAAAGAGCACATGAAAAGATGCTCAATGCCATTAGCCATTCCAGAAAAAAACCTGTTGCGATCGATTCCAACTCATAGCAACCCTATAGCCATTAGAGAGATGTAAATAAAAACCACAATGAGATACCACTTCACTTCTACTTACAAGGGCTAAGATTAAAAAAAAAAAAAAGGAGTATAACACATGTTGGCAAGGATGCGGAGAAATCAGAACCCTTATCCATTACTGGTAGGAATGTGAAATGGTACAGCCACTGTGGAAAACAGTTTGGTAATTCCTCAAAAAGTTAAAAATAGAGCTACCATATGACCCAGCAATCTCACTCAGGTATATACCCCAAAAACCTGAAAGCAGTGACATGAAGACACATATGCACGAATGTTTATTGCAGCACTATTCACAATAGTCAAAGGGTGGAACAACCAAAATGCCCATCAACAGATGAATGGATAAACAAAATGTGGTTCATTCATACAACGGAATATTACTCAGCCATAAAGAGAAATGAAGTCCTGATACATGACACAACATGGATGAACCTTGAAAACATTATACTGAGTGAAATAAGTCAATCACAAAGAGAAAAATATTGTACGATCTCACTAATATGAAATATTTAGAAAAGGCAAATGTATAAAGGGCAGAGTTTAACAGTGGTTACCCGGAGTGGGAAGGAAGAGAAAAAGGGGAATCTTTGTCTAGTCAGCATTGAGTTTCTGTTTATGGGAATGGAAAATATGGCAATGGATGTTGATGATGGTTGTCAACATGATTGATGTAATTGTTTCATTGAATTGTACAAGTGAAAAGTGTTGAATTGGCAACTGTTGTGTTACCTATATTTTTACAACAATAAAAGAAAGAAAGAAAAAAAAAACGCAAAAACTATTTAGGAAGACCAGACATTCATACATAAAACAATGAAAGGCAATTGCAAATTATTTAAAACTAAGAAAAATGTGATGCAAATGTTTAATAACAAGTGAACAATTGAGTAAACTATGATCTCTCAACCTGATGAAATTTGCCTTTAAATGATATTAATAATGCGGAAATTATTATATTGTAAAGTATGGAAACAAAGCAGGATTCAAAATATCAAAAATTTAAATTGCAGCCTTATTTTTCCTGGTTTATTTTTCATTGTAGTACTGAATACCATCTAACATGCTATATGGTCTGCTTACTTTTTTGATTATTATATTTTTATTTCTTATTAGAATATAAGCACCATGGAACTAGGGATTTTTGTCAGTTTTCCGTGCTGTAGTACTTATTGTATGTAGAACAGTGCTTGATACATGGTGTTGATCTTCTTAGGTGCCGTTGAGTTGGTTCCAACACATAGAAACCCTATGTACAACAGAAGGAAACACTACCCGGGCCTGTGCCATCCTCACAATCATAGTTATGCTTGCTTGAACCCATCGTTGCAGTCACTGTGTTACTCCATCTCGTTGAGGGTCTTCCTCTTTTTCAATGACGTTCTACTTTACCAAGCATGATGTCCTTCTTCAGGAACTGATCCCTCCTGATAACATGTCCAAAGTACATGAGACGTAGTCTAGCCATCCTTGTTTCAAAGGAGCATTCTGGTTGTACTTCCTCCAAGACAGATTTGTTTGTTCTTTTAGCAGCCCATGGTATATTCAATATTCTTTGCCAACACCACAATTCAAAGGTGTCAACTCTTTGGGCTTCCTTATTCATTGTCCAGCTTTCACATGCATATAAGGCAATTGAAAACACCATGGCTTGGGTCAGATGCACCTTAGTCTTCAAAGCGATGTCTCTGCTTCTCAACACTTTAAAGAGGTCTTTTGCAGCAGATTTGCCCAATGCAATGCGTCTTTTTGTTTCTTGACTGCTGCTACCATGGACATTGATTGTGGATCCAAGTAAAATGAAATCCTTGACAACTTCAATCTTTTCTATTTTTATTATAGTGTTGCTTATAGGTCCAGTTGTGAGGATTTTTGTTTTCTTTATGTTGAGGTGTAATCCATACTGAAGGCTGTGGTTCTTTGATCTTCATTAGTAAGTGCTTCAAGTTCTTTTCACTTTCAGCAAGCAAGGTTGTGTCATCAGCATAACACAGGTTGTTAACGAGTCTTCCTCCAACCTTGAAGCCCCATTCTTCTTCATGCAGTCCAGATTCTTGGATAATTTGCTCAGCATACAGATTGAACAGGTATAGTGAAAGGATACAAGCCTGAAGCACGGCTTTCCTGACTTTAAACCACTCAGTATCCCCTTGTTCTGTTCAAACAACTGCCTCTTGATCTGTGTACAGATTCCTCATGAGCACAATTAAGTGTTCTGACATTTCCATTTTTCGCAATGTTATCCATAGTTTGTTATGGTCCACACAGTCGAATGCTTTTGCATAGTCAATAAAACACAGGTAAGCATCTTTCTGGTATTCTCTGCTTTCAGCCAGTATCCATCTGACATTAGCAATGACACCCCTGGTTCCACGTCCTCTTCTGAATCTGGCTTGAATTTCTGGCAGTTGCTTGTCGATATACTGCTGCAGCTGCTTTTGAATGATCTTCAGCAAAATTTTGCTTGCATGTGCTATTAATGATATTGTTCGATAATTTCTGCATTCGGTTAGATCACCTTTCTTGGGGACAGGCATAAATATGGATCTCTTCCAGTCAGTTAGCTAGGTAGCTGTCTTCCAAATTTCTTGGCATAGATGAGTAAGCAGCACTTCCATCACTGCATCCATTTGTTGAAACATCTCAATTGATATTCCATCAACTCCTGGAGCCTTGTTTTTCAACAGTGCCTTCAGTGTAGCTTGGACTTTTCCTTCAATACCACAGGTTCCTGATCACATGCTACCTCCTGAAATAGTTGACCGTTGACCAATTGTTTTTGGTACAGTGACTCTGTGTATTCCTTCCATCTTCTTTTGATGCTTCCTGCATTGTTCAATATTTTCCCTGTAGAATCCTTCACTATTGCGACCCGAGGCTTGAATTTTTTTCTTCAGTTCTTTCAGCTTAAGAAATGCTGAGCATGTTCTTCTGTTTGTTTTTCTATCTCCAGCTCTTTGCACATTTCGTTATAATACTTTACTTTGTCTTCTTGAGCCACCCCTTGAAATCTTCTGTTCAGCTCTTTTACTTCACCATTTCTTCTGCTGACGTTAGCTACTTGACTTTCAAGAGCAAGTTTCAGTTTCTTCTGACATGCATTTTGGTCTTGTCTTTCTTTCCTGTCTTTCTAATGACCTCTTGCTTTCTTCATGTATGATGTCCTTGATGTCGTTCCACAACTTGTCTGGTCTTTGATCATTAGTGTTCAGTGCATCAAATCTATTCGTGAGATGGTCTCTAAATTCAGATGGGATATACTCAAGGTTGTATTTTGGCTCTCATGGACTTGTTCTAATTTTCTTCAATTTCACCTTGACCATGCATATAAGGAATTGAAGGCTTGTTCCGCAGTCGGCCCCTGGCCTTGTTCTGACTGATAGTATTGAGCTTTCCCATTGTCTCTTTCTACAGATGTAGTTGATTTGATTCCTGTGTATTCCATCTGGCAAGCTCCATATGCATGGTCACCACTTATGTTGGTGAAAAAAGGTATTTGCAATGAAGAAGTTGTCTGTCTTGCAAAATTCTATTACATGATCTCCGGCATCATTTCTATCACCAAGACCATGTTTTTCCAACTACTGAATCTTCTTTGTTTCCAACTTTTGTATTCCAATCACCACTAATTATCAACGCTCTGGATTGCATGTTTGATTAATTTCAGACTGCAGAAGTTGGTAAAAATCTTCAGTTTCTTCATCTTTGGCGTTAGTCATTGGTGCGTAAATTTGAATAAGAGTAATATTAACTGGTCTTCCTTATAGACATATAGATATTATCCTATTACTGACAGCAGTGCATTTCAGGATAGATCTTGAAATGTTCCTTTTGATGATGAATGCAATGCCATTCATCTTAAGTTGTCTTTCCCTGCATAGTAGACCATATGATTGTCAGATTCAAAATGTCCAATATCAGTCCATTTTGGCTCACTAATGTCTAGGATATCAATATTCATGTGTTCCATTTCAGTTCTGAGGATTTCCAATATTCCTAGATTCATACTTCATACAGTCCATGTTCTGATTATTAATGGATGTTTGCAGCTGTTTCTTGTCATTTTGAGTTGTGCCACATCAGCAAATGAAGGTCCCAAAAGCTTGACTCCATCCACATCATTAAGGTTGACTCTAGTTTGAGGAGGCAGCCCTTCCCTAGTCATATTTTGAATGCCTTCCAACCTGGGAGGGGGCATCTTCCGGCACTATATCAGACAGTGTTCGCTGTTATTCATAAGGTTTTCGCTGGCTAATTCTTTTCAGAAGTAGACCACCGGGTCCTTCTTCCTAGTCTTAGTCTGGAAGCTCAGCAGAAACCTGTCTGCCATGGATGACCCTGCTGGTATTTGAATACCAGTGGCATAGCTTCCAGCATCACAGCAACATGCAAGCCCCCATAGTATGACAAACTGACAGACACTAATACATAATACATGGTAGACATTCAATTAATATGGAATGAATGAATGTATAACTAGAATATGAAAGAGAATAATGGAATAATAGACAAAAATTATTACTGGTGGCTGTCTTTGGGGGTGGGATTATGGGAGATATCAACTTTCAAACTTATGTTTTCCTGTAATGTTTTTAATTTTGTATAATAAGTATGTATTACTTTTGTAACACTTTATATATATATATATAAAGATTAAATAGAAATACAGCAAAAAAGTAGCTTTCTTTGAATGATAGACTTCTTAATAAGTCTTTTAAAATTTGTTTTCCACATAAAATACAATAAAAATTTATCAGTTTTAAAATTCTTTTAAAAGAGGAGGAGAAAAAAAAAAATCTTCCATTTTCGTTTGTGGGGATTTTAATTAAAACTTTGTATTTATACAGAGGAGAACACAATAAGGATAAAAGCCCATCTCACCCATGTTATTTGTACTCAATAATGTGAATCTTCATAAAAAAATAAGTTAGACAAATATGGGGTTTACACTACATTACATTTGTTAGAGATACCATGCACATTGGAGCTTTTACACTGAAGAGGCTTTAAATAAATAACTGAAAACGGAAGATTTATTAGATTTCTTTGGAATTCAAGAATTTGTGCTTTATTCTTACTGTAACACTTTGGTACATAAATCCTCTGAAACAACAACATTGTACAAAGGTTTGAAATAAATCCTTGGAAAGTCAAGCTTTGATCCCAACTACTCTTCCCAGAAAATAGTGATAAAAACAAATTCTCCTGACAACAAAACAGGAAACCATCAGGAGTATCACAACATGAAGCAAGGAACATTTTATTCAAGATATCAAATATCCATTTTGAGATGTGTAATTAATACAGAGCCCTGGTGGCGCAGTGGTTAAGTGTTTGGCTGCTAACCAAAAGACTGGCAGTTTGAATCCACCAGCCACTCCTTGTGAACCCCATGAGGCAGTTCTGCTCTGTCTTACAGGGTTGCTATGAGTGACAATTGTCGCAATGGGGTTGGTTGGGTTGGAGTTAATAGAGCTTCAGGTTAAAATTTCATGAAGAATGTGGTCCTCCAGCAGGGTCCTTTCAAATTTGATAGAATTTAGCTTTGGGCTTGCATATCAATTTAGGTAAAGTGGGGGAACCTTTAAGCCTTTTTGGTTAGGTGACTGGGAAACAGGATTATGCTTCTTAGTTCTTCATAAATAATCTTTTTAGATCTCTTAAGTGTACTAGAAATATTTTGATCAGGTTGCTTTAGTAATATATGAGCAAAGAAGGACTTTAGGAGGCATATAGAAGTTGCTTTCTGGGTGATATAGTTGTTACTGTCAATCTGAAGAATAAAATACACAACACACTTGGTATGAGTTGTTGTTCTTAGTTGCCAGGAAGTCTATTCTGACAAATGGAGACCCCATTTGTGCAGAGTAGAACTGCTCCCTAGGGTATGTTGCAGAGTAAAACTGCTCCATAGGGTTTTCAAGGCTGTGACCTTTCAGAAGCAAATCGCCAGGTATGTCTCCTGAGGCACCTCTGGGTGGGTTCAAACAGTTGACCTTTTGGCTACTGTTAATTGTTCACATCACCCAGGGACTGGATATAATTTGGGATGAGTGTGTGAGGAAGGGGATTTCATTTAGAGATAACCAGTGAAAAAGTGTTATGCTCCTTGCTTGAGCCAATCTGCCAATCCCATTGTTTTCACTGTTTAAGAAACTGCAGGCACGAACCCTTCTCTTTTTAATGATAACTTTAAAGAACTAAATGCGAAAATCCTAATATTTTGCAAAAAGCAACGTTCATGTATTTTTTTCCATTTAAAATTTAAATAAAAATATCTCCCTTCTTTTTTAATGATTCAATCCCATAGAGATGAAGAATTTCTTAGCCTCCTCTCAAGCACAGTGCTTCTTCAACATTAATACATACCACCTGGGAATCTTGCTAATGCAGATTCTGATTCAGGAGTTCTGGAGTGGGTCTGAGATTCTGCAGTTCCAACAAGCTCCCAGGTGATGCTAATATTGTTGGTCAATGCTCTACTGTGCTTTTTTTTCTCTACAGATCCAGGATTGTCTTGTACAGCTGTCTCCACTTAGCAGTGTTCCATTAACATCAACTGACTAGGCACCAGAAATAGTTTATAACTATCATGCTTTCCTCAAGGTGACTCGGGGTTACTTGCAGAGAATTCAGCAATATTAAGATGCATGTTTTAAAACATTCAAGTCTCTAAAAGTGGTAGAGTGGTAAAAGCATGAGACTGTGAGACCCACACCCTTTGGGTGTGGACCCGGACTCTGCCATTGACTACCTGGAATACCTTAGGAATGTAAGGTCAGTGCTCCCAGCCTCAGTTTCTTCATCAGTAAAATGGTGGAGGTACTGCCTACCTTGCAGTATGGTTCTGAAAAATAAATTAGAGAATATGTAAAGCATCTAGCCCAGGGTTTGGAAGACAGTATATGTGGAGTAAATGCTAGTTTTCTTTTTCCCATCTTCTTCTAAATATGTCCTGTGATTCTGAATCAGAGCAATAAAATTTCTACAAGTTTGGAAGTCATTACCAAAAGAGAATAAAAGCATAACATCAGAAGGATATGCATCCTTCTCTTATTAGCATCTGCTTCAGAGCTAGATTTACCCGTGTATTTTGACATGAAAAATACATGTTACAAAATGAGTTATAAAATTGCCATAGTTGGTATTTTGAATTTAAAAATAGAGCTTATTTAGAGAGAAATCACAATTTTATTAATTGAATTTTTAAAAAATGGTCAAGAAAATTTTGTCACAATTGGACCTAGAAGTTACTCTATGAAATATGGCAGAATTAAGTTTTGTCCAGTTATGAAAACCAAGCTGTAGTAGTTTATCTATCGCTACATAACAATATTACTAACAAGTTATGTTTTAAAACAACATGCATTTATTATCTCCCAGTTTCTGTGGGCCAGGAGTCTGGGCACAGCTTAGCTGGATCCTCTACAAGAATGCAATCAAGTTGTTGGACAGGGCTGGGCTCTCATCTGAAGACTTGACTGAGGAAGGATCTGCTTCCAAGCTCACATGTTTGTAGGTAGAATTCAGTTCCTTGAAGTTGTAATGAAGAGGGCTACAGTTTCTTGCTGGCTGTGGCTGAAGGCCAGTCTCAGTTCCTTGTCACATGGGCCACTTGCTTTATCATCAGCCAGAAAGGGAGAGAGTCCCCTTGCAAGATGGAGGCCACAATCCTATGTAATATGATCGTGGACATGACATCACATAACTATTTGCTAAAAGCAAGTTACAGGTCCTTCCTTCACTCAAGGGTAGTAGATTATTCAAAGGCATGAATATTTGGAGGTAGAAAACATGGAGGCCTCTGTAGAGTCTGTCTGCTATACATTTATATGACAATGTAAAATAAGTATTAACATATCTGTAAAATAAATCTAATATGCTTTTTATACTTGTCCTTTACAACGTCAAGTATCAGGTACAGAAATGGCCTACATTCGCAAAACAAACTGATTGAACATAGAAGGGAAAATGTGCTGAAACTCATTGAATATAAATTTGACACTTGAATTTGGTTTAACCAGTCTGATTTTATGAGTAACTATATCAGGAATTTCTGCTTTGATGCTTTAATTACATGATTTTCACAGAATTTTTAAAACTTTCCATGAAAAGTTTTACCATAAGGACACCAATTCTTTTATTCAGAACTTATTTGGAATATTTTAAAAGGTGAAACTAATTTGCTAGTTGTAAGCAAGAATGAAAAAGAATCCTTGTCATTTGTCATAGTTTGGTAGAGAGGTTTGGAAATATTCTACTCTACCCTCTCCAACCCTAAACCTGAATCTGTTCTGTGTCTGTAGCATTTGATGTCAATTTCCTGAAATCAACCAATAGGTATGTGCCTTAATTTTCAATTCAGCAGATTCTCAAATAGTGAGCTCGTGATTGCATTTCTATCTCTGAATCGCAAAAGTAAAGTGGTTAAATCAGAGTGAATTAGGTAGCTTATAATTATTTCCATTTCTTAATAAAGTTGCTCCCTTTACTTTCTCTGGATTTGAAATTAGAAATGTTATTAGATGACAAATATCTATCAAATTAGCTTGTGATCTTTCCTTCAGTAGCAATCATAGCAGACAGTTCTAATTCTTGTAGTGTTTTAGAAACAGTTGAAAGCATGGTATGCTGAGGAGCAGTGGTTAAGAGGTCACCTGCTAACCAAAAGGTCGGCAGTGTGAATCCACCAGCTGCTCCTTGGAAACCCTATGGGCTGAGTAACAATGGTTAAGAGCTTGGCTGCTAACCAAAAGGTCAGCAGTTTGAATCCACCAGCTGCTCCCTGGAAACCTTATGGGGCAGTTCTACTCTGTCCTATAGGGTCGCTATGAGTCAGAATCAACTCATTGGCACTGGGTTTGGTTTTCTTTGATTATACATGTATACATACATATATGTCATATATATGTGTGTATATATATCTGTATATGTATATATATATTCTCCACCACTCGTTTGTCATACTGTGGTAGCTTACATGTTACTGTGATGCTGAAAGGTACACCACTGGTATTTCAAATACCAGCAGAGTCACCCATGGTGGACAGATTTCAGCAGAGCTTCCAGACTAAGACAGACTAGGAAAATGGACCTAGTGATCTACTTCTAAAAAATCTGGCCAGTGAAAACCTTATGAATAGCAGTGGAACATTGTCTGATATAGTGCCACAAGATGAGCCCCTTAGGTTGGAAGACACTCAAAATAGAGTCAATCTCCTCAAAGTAGAGTCAACCTTAATGATATGGATAGAGCAAAGCTTTCAGCACCTTCATTTACTTTGATGTGGCACGACTCAAAATAAGAAGAAAGAGTTGCAAACATCGGTAATCAGAACATGGAATGTACAAAGTATGAATCTAGGAAAATTGGACATAGTAAAAAATGAAATGGAATGCATAAATATTGATATACTAGGCATTGGTGAGCTGAAATGGACTGGTATTGGCCATTTTGAATTAGACAAATTGTAGAGGAACTGTGTCGCATTCATTGTTAAAAAGAACATTTCAAGATCTGTTCTGAAGTACAACACTGTCAGTGATAGGATATCCACAGGCCTACAAGGAAGACTAGTTACTATGACTATTAGTCGAATTTACACACCAACCACTAATGCCAAAGATGAAATTGAATATTTTTACCAATTCTGCGTCTGAAATTGATCAAACATGCAATCAAGATGCATTGATAATCACTGGTGATTAGAATGCGAAAGTTGGAAGCAAAGAAGAAGGATCAGTAGTTGGAAAATATGGCCTTGGTGATCGAAATGATGCTGGAAATTGTATGGTAGAATTTTGCAAGATCAACAACCTGTTCATTGGAAATACCTTTTTTTCAACAACATAAATGTGGACCTCACCAGATGCAATACACAGGAATCAAATCGACTACAACTGTGGGAAGAGACGATGGAGAACCTCGATATCATCAGTCAGAACAAGGCGAGGGGCCAACTGCAGAATAGACCATTAACTACTCATATGAAAGTTCAAGGTGAAGCTGAAGAAAATTAGAGCAAGTCTGTGAGAGCCAAAATACGACCTTGACTATATCCCACCTGAATTTAGAGACCATCTCAAGAATAGATTTGATGCGTTGAACACTAATGACCAGACACCAGATGAGTTGTGGAATGACATCAAGGACATCATACATGAAGAAAACAAAAGGTCATTAAAACGACAAGAAAGAAAGAAAAGACCAATATGGATGTCGGAAGAGACTCTAAAACTTGCTCTTGAATGTCGAGTAGCTAAAGCCAATGGAAGAAATGATGAAGTACAAGTGCTGAACAGAATATTTCAAAGGGCGGCTCGAGAAGACAAAGTAAAGTATTATAGTGAAATGTGCAAAGACCTGGAGTTAGAAAACCAGAAGAGAAGAACGCACTCGGCATTTCTCAAGCTGAAAGAACTGCAGAAAAAATTCAAGCCTTGAGTTGCAATATTGAAGGATTTTATGGGCAAAATACTGAACCATGCAGGAAGCATCAAGGGAAGATGGAAGGAATACACAGAGTCACTGTGCCAAAAAGAATTGGTTGATGTTCATCCATTTCAGGAGGTAGCATATGGTCAAGAACTGATGGTATTGAGGGAAGAAGTCCAAGCTTCACTGAAGGCATTGGTGAAAAACAAGACTCCAGGAATTGACGGAATACCAATTGAGATGTTTCCCAAAGGGATGCAGTGCTGGAAGTGCTCACTCATCTATGCCAAGAAATTTGGAAGACAGCAACTTTGTCAACCAACTGGAAGAGATCCATATTTATGCCCATTCCAAAGAAAGATGACCTAACAGAATGCAGAAATTATCGAACAATATCATTAATATCACTCACAAGTAAAATTTTCCTGAAAATAATTAAAAATTGATTGCAGTAGTGCAGACACAGGGAACTGCCAAAATTCAAGCCAGATTCAGAAGAGGATGTGGAATGAGGGATATCATTGCTGATGTCAGATAGATATTGGCTGAAAGCAGAGAATACCAGAAAGATGTTTACCTGTGATGTAAAGGCATTTGTCTGTGTGGATCATGACAAGTAATGGATTACATTGAGAAGAATGGGATTCCAGAACACTTAATTGTGCTCTTGCAGAACCTGTACGTAGACCAACAGGCAGTCATTCAAACAGAGCAAGGGGATCCTGCATGGTTTAAAGTTAGGAAAGGTGTGAGTGAGGGTTGTATCCTTTTACCATACCTATTCAATCTGTATACTGAGCAAATAATCTGAGAAGCTGGACTTTACAAAGAAGAACATATAGGATTGGAGGATGACTCATTAACAGCCTGCAATATGCAGATGACACAACCTTGCTTGCTGAAAGTGAACAGGACTTGAAGCACTTACTGATGAAGATCAAAGACTATAGCCATTAGTATGGATTGCACCTCACCATAAAGAAAACAAAAATCCTCACAACTAGACCAATAAGCAACATCATGATAAATGGAGAAAAGATTCAAGTTGTCAAGGATTTCATTTTACCTGGATCCACAATCAATACCCATGGAAGCAGCAGTCAAGAAATCAAACTACATATTGCAATTGGCAAATGTGCTGCAAAAGACCTCTTTAACGTGTTAAAAAGCAAAGATGTCCTTTGAGGACTAAGGTGCGCCTGACCCAAGCCATGGTGTTTTCAATTGCCTCATATGCATATGAAAGCCAGACAATGAGTAAGGAATCCTGAAGAAGAATTGATGCCTTAGAATTATGGTGTTGGCAAAGAATATTGAATATACTATGGACTATCAAAAGAACCAACAAATCTGTCTTGGAAGAAGTACAGCCAGAATGCTCCTTAGAAGAAAGGATGGTGAGACTTCATCTGTTGTACTTTGGACACATTTTTGGGAAGGACTAGTCCCTGGAGAAGGACATCATGATTGGTAGAGAGTCAGGGAAAAAGAGGAAGACCCTCCATGAGATGCATTGACACAATGGCTTCAACAATGGGCTGTAACATAGCAACGATTGTGAGGATGGCACAGGACTGGGCAGTGTTTCATTCTGTTGTACCTAGGGTCATCATGAGTTGGAAGTGACTCCACAGCTCCTAACGACAACAACAACAACAGCTGTATAAACGTACCTGCATCTGCCCCATCATCTCTGTCTTTCTATTGTACCTGACAAAGGTTGAAATTCTCAAGGACTTTATTCACTCTTTTCTGTCCTACATTGTTATTATTTTCCTCCAGCAAAATTGTTCTTAGCCGCCAAAGAACAGCTTTGGATCCTCCATCTAAACAAGAACTCTCCATTAACTCCCACATTCTCCTACAGCTACAACTCCTTCTCAACTCCTTTTCACAATTAAACTTCTTGAAAGAATTGTCTGAACTTCTGGTTCTCAACTTACAGATCTCAGGAGAGCTGTAGAGTGCACTTTTCCATCAGATCATGTCATACTCCTGTGCAACGGTTCCTGCTGTACTTAGAATAAAATCCTCATGCCTTAGCATGGCCTATAATGGCATGCACCAGGCCTTCCTAACTCTCCAACCCCATTTCATGTACTTTTCTCCCCAGTTGATCACACTGGCCTTCTTTGGTTCCTGGAATATGGCAAGCTTTTCCATATCTCAGGACTTTTGCACATGCTGTTTCCTCTGCTTGGGAAGCACTTTCTTTGTCTTTGTCATATCTGATTCTTTGCCCTACATGTCTTAGCTCAAACCTCTCTTCCTCAGAGAGGCCTTTTCTGCCCAATCTATATAGAAATGGCCTTCCCCAGGTACTTGCTATCATAGCATTTATGGCATTTTATCTAGCCACTCTGTTTTTGCATTCTTTTGAGGTTTCATGGTGTTTTCCAGCAGGTAAGGGGTGATGACTATTTGACTGTAGAAACGGTGAGAGGACAGAGTATGATATGTGCCTTGTTATAAGCAAGGAATAGGAAAGTGTACATCATTTTCAAACTACGTGTGTAATAAAGGAAACAAGAACAAACTCAGGAGAGAACTAATGATTATTATTTTGGCCCAAGGGACTTGGCAGATGGGGGAATAATATCCTTTGAGAGAAACAGGCATCCATTTACCATCTTGCAATCCCGAAGGATACCTAATTACCTCAAGCAGCAACATTCATTATAGTTTAAATATGACATACTGCATTGCATTTTGAGAATAGTTAGGACTGTAAGAGGTCTTTATAGTGTATCCAAAGTAACTCTTTCCTTTTTTTTTTTTGAAAAGTGGATGAAGAATTAGATTAAATGATTTACCCAAGGTCATCCCACAGGTGGATGGACTTGCTGGAGTTTAGAATCAGATATTTTGCCTTCTGCTCCAGCTGCATTTGCACTATACTCTAGTGGTGCCTGAGTTTTGATTTCCTAAAAGTAATGGAGCCTACAAACTCTACAGACTCAATGAAACTTGAAATAAAATCTTTCCAGCAATTTATGAAATCATAGGAACACACCAGATTTCTTTATGTTTGACCATTTTTTAAATGCAGATTTAAAACTTTCCTTTCTTGATAAAACAGCTTTCTAAAAATATAAGTAAGTCTTACTCATTTAAAAAGGAAAATAGAGATCAGGAAAAAAGATAAAAAGATAAAAATCATCCACAAGTCTTTCCTCCACCCCCAATAATAGCGGTTTGATGTCGTATTTTGTCTTTTTGTGAATGGCTCAGAACAAGAGAATTGTCTTCTTCAATCGTGAGTGTAAAACCCTGCTACCAAGAAAGGCCAAAGACAAGAGTAGGGTGTGAGATTCTTATCTCTGCAAGTGTCTCCGGAAGCTAAGATAGGGTATGATAACAAAGTAGGTAAATTTGTTTTAAGACATCTTCAATGAGGTCTTGAATGTTTTTATTAGAATGCATAAAGTGGGTGAAAAGTAAAAAATAAAAAAAACACTCTGAGTCTCCGAACATATTAAGCCAGCTCTCAGTTATGCACCTCAGTTGATTGTAGCTCCAAGCAGTGGATGTGTGGGTGGGCTGCTGTGGGTTTTTTTTTCCTTTGGTTGTTGTTATTTTTTCCTAAGCACAGACACATTTTTTTCTTTGCCTAGCTTCTATGTTAGGAGCTTGGAGGAGAGGGACTCGGCTGAGACATGTGTGGGTGCTGTCCTGGGTGTTTTATGGATTAGACTTCCAAAAAGGGAAAGGATGACCAACTAAAAAACAGTTTCAACCCTATTTCAGCAGGTTCAAAACACCAACACGTTTTGTTATTTAATCCCTGAGGAGTAAATTAAAATCATATTATTTCTCCAATACACTTAGGAGCCAATAAAGGAAAAAATAATGACTTGGGGTGTCTTCGTGTGGGCAAGGCATTGGAAGTACCAAGACTTCCCTCCTCAGGTCATGACATCAAAATCTTCAAACACTGAATTTAAAATAAATGCCCCTCTCTCCTTATGGTCAAACAGAGAGCTTTCAAGTATCAATTTTGTAATCAGATCAGGTTATGAGCTGTCTATTCTTGGGCAAGCGACTTGTCTGCCTGAGCCTCAATTTTCTCTTCTGTTGTTACTAGGAAAGATTAAAGAGACAATCAGCAAAATGGTTTTGCATAGTGTCTAGGGCTCAACAAATCTCTCCTGTTTTCTTCCTGGTGGGTAAGGGGGGAATGTGAAGGAGAGAGCTAAGGGAAGGGAGGGAGGAGGTTTTGAGGATAGGTTATGAACTAGGATTAAAGAGTTACTACATTACTGGGAGACGGCTAACCCAGGCTTCAACCACAGAATTTCTTCATTACGTTAATACTTTTCTATACAGCTGCTGTTGTTAAAATTTTTAATTTCAAGGTGTAATGATTAAATATCTTATTTGTGATGGTAGCAAATGTGTACAATAGCTCTGGTATTTTAAGAACTACAAATCCTTCTTTAAAATCTAGTAGACTTTGAGCACCAGCCAGTATTGTCCTATGCAGTCAAATACTTTTACTTTTCAATGACCTTGAAGCTGTTAGTGATTTTTTTTCCCCTCTCCTACACCCCCCGATGTGTCTCTTTGCTTACTCAGGAATGGAATTGAACTTTTCTGCCACCCACTGCTTCTGAATGTATATGGATGGCTTTCTTTGAGTTGTGCCCAAAATAACATCTGTTCCGAAAGCAGCACTAGGAAATTCAATCATCTATGAAAAGAAGAGTGAAAAATAAAAGCAAAGCCAAGCCCCTTGAAAGTTCAGGTTCAGCTCTGGAAAGTATAAAAAGGGGATCAGGGCAAGTCTATTTCTGGAAATCCGATTGCTAGAGCACAATGTGCCGAACAGTGGGGTGGATCCTTTTGTGGCTAATGTGCATTTGGAAAGCCTTGCTCCACTGTGGTCTACCTTTTAACCTGCTGGAGAGCAAAGCTGGTCTGAGTGACATTGGGTTAATTCAGCACTTGAGAATTCTCTGTCGTCTAATATACTATAGCACCTACTCTGATTTTCTAGAGCTGCTGGGTTTGGCGGAGAAGTGTTTAGAATCCAAGGTGATACATACAAACTGGTTCTAGAGTCTATTTCTTGTGGTTGGCTTTATTTCTCTCCCTCATCAATTAGTCTGATGAATATACTTGTTCCTCAGGGACATTGCTCCGAATCAGGGCATCCATATGCGTGTTTTCTGCATTCTGATGAGAATTTCTCTTAGGCCTACTGTGAGAGAAATGGGACAAGTTGTGAGAGAACATCCTGCCACTGCATACCAACACTGTCTGGAGTATGGATGGGAGCCTACCACAGCTGCTTTGCTCCTGGAATTACACGCCTCCTTCTTGCACCCCCTTCTCCCCCCTTGCTCCCACTTTCTTAAACCCAGTGTAGGTAGCTGGTATAAAGCATCATTGAAAGTCTCTTGAAAAACCCCATCTCATCTCATATTCCTCCTCAGGACTTCTGGATTCATGTGCGCTCTGTTCCTTTCTGGTTTTCCTATTTGGTGTTGGTGTTAGTTCTTCAAGGAACAAGAGTTTCATCATATTCATCATAGGTGGACTCCCAGTCTTGATAGGCCAGCCTGCACTTTTCTTTAACTACGCTGAAGGGTACATTGAGGAAAAAACCCTAGCAATTATCAGTTTGACTCAACAGAAAACAACAATGGAAAACATCCTTTCATTTGGAATTATATGGTCATTTCCAGGTGAATGATTTCATTTTGCCTTGGATCGTCTGGATAATTGCCTCATTTTTCCCCTTTGCTTTGCTAGTGGCCTAAATGTTACTCTGTTCTTTGAATCCTTTGTCTGGTTTCTTACTCCAGCTATTTGTGCTTAAAACGTTTTTGCCCCTCCTTTTTCTCTATTACCTGTAACCAAGGAAACTGATACGTACTAAAAGCTTTCTGGCAAATGCACCTTCCATTTTCTTCTTCATTGCTGGCTTTTTTTTTTTTTTTCTCTTCCCTCCCCCTTCTTCAGATTTTATAGGAAAGTATACTCCTTTGAAAGAAGAAACGATTGTTCAGATAAATCCAGGGTAAGCAAGTGAAAACTTTGTCAGCAAATGAAGTTGCCTGGGAATTATGTTGCAGGGTAACATTCTATTTTTGACAGTCTGTTCTGTACTTTGGTGTGGATCATTGGAGTGGAGTAGTGGCAGGTAAATACTCGTAATGTCACCTGAGCTTGGATGACATCTCTGAAAGTGATAGAAAAAAAGCATGGCTGGTCTTTCCCAAGCATTTTGGGCATGCAGTAACTACCCAATATGGTAGCCACAAGGCATATGTAGCTATTTAAATTAAAATTAATTAAAATTAAGTAAATTAAAAATTGGGTCACTTAGTCACACTGGCCATATTTCTAGTGTTCAATAGCCACATTTGGGATTAGAGCTTGGATAGCACAAATGTAGAACATTTCCATTGTAGAAGAAAGTTGTGATGGTGCTACTCTACTTATCACTTTAAGTTGTTCCCCATCTAGGAATATGGGCTTCCTACAGTGCTGCCTCTGCAAAACCTACTTGTGCTACCAAAGCTTGGCTCACTCTCATTTTCACCACACACTGGCCGACTACTCCACAGGGCATTTTCCATTTTTACAATTTCTTGGGCAGCATTTATAGAGGTTAGAACATAATGATACATGGTCAGTATTCTTAACCTCACATTTTAGTCTTGGATTTTGAAGTAGATTAAAAGTTTTTGAGGGCAGAAGTTATGTGTTATAATCTTTATAATTGCTCAGTGTCCTGTGCAACTCTAAGACCACATTATTGTTATTGCTGTTATTATTAATTTTTTTCAAAGTGTTCTCTGGGACTAATCTCAGGGATTTACATACATCTTCTTCTAGACTGTGGGCTCATGTAAGTCAAAACCAAAAAACCAAACCTATTGCTGTCCAGTTGATTCTAACTCAGCGATCCTTTAGGCCAGAGTAGAACTGCCTCATAAGGTTTCCAAGGAGCAGCTGGTGGATTCAAACTGCTGACCTTTTGGTTAACAGCCAAGCTCTTAACCACTGTGTCATCAGGGCTCCCATGTAAGTCAAGGTTTATTATTTACTGTTGTATCCTCAGTGTCCAGCACGTATTAGGTGCTCAACAAACCTAAATGAATGATCTCATTCAATTTTCACAACAACACTGTGAAACAGGTATTATTTTCATTTTACACTTTGGGAAATCGAGGTTCAGGAAAGTTCTATAATTTGATAATAGTAACAGAGCTGGGAGCAGATGTTTGGCACCTCAGTGCTCTTCCATGTGACCTTTCTCTCCACTTGGTGTCTCCTTCTTCTTTGCCCAGGGTAACCTGGACTCCTTATATGGCAGTTCCAGGCTCCTCAAGGAACCAAAACACTACTTCCTACTCATTCTATGAGTCAAGGCAATTGAAAGTGAAGCACAGATTCAAGGGGGAGGCATGAGCTACACCTCTGGATGCAGGAGTGGCATGTACAAACAAGGAGGTGCAGAATTGCTGGGAAACATCTTTGGAGACTAGCAACCACACGGAGTCACCATCTCTATAGAACATGAATTTCCTGGTACCGTGGTTCCCTCTGTAATAATTCTCCTATCTCAGAAAATCATTTGGTGAGATTTGAAAGTCATTGAAAGCAAAGTTGTAAGCTGCTGGAACATTCCCACTGAAAGAAGTTACCTGGATTTGATCTTTAGGGATAAGCAGAACTTGGAGAACCTAGGGTGGCCTCTTATTCCAGATGGAGACAAGTTTGGTTGTCAGCAGGCAACACCGGGGACTATACGCTTAGCTTGTATGGGGGTACCTATGTCTCCCAACAAGAGGACTTTGAATTACTGTTCCTAGCCTGAATTCTGACAGCTGAATTTCTTGCCTCTGAGGTAAAGCCCCTCTGAGGCACTTACATCTTTCCAAAGTGAAAACAAGCAATTTCATGAAAGGACCAGTAGACACTTCCCCCGAAAGGATTCTTTTGTCACCCTTCCCCAACCAACTCAGCGACTTCAGATTTTTACAGTCAAGTAGTGTCTTTTTAGCACATAATCATCTTTTTACGGGGAACTGGGCTTTTATAGTTGCGTGAATTACTCACATTGGAAATAAGAAATAGCACTTTAAAGAAAATCTTCAGAATTTACCGAGGTAATATTCTAAGCAATTCTTTTGAAAGAGGGAAATGTCACAGGGAGGCTTATGGATGTTTTTCTCACTGCTGCAGTCAGAGAAGAGAGTCAGAGGAATGCTGCTTTAGGGCCCCAAAAGGAATAGTCAACGTGAAGAAATGGAAGACAATAGAAGGTTTGAGTTCATCTCAGCTTCTGTCAGCTGAATTGTATTTTGAGGAGCAATTAATTATTCAACACAATGGGTGTTTTTAACATCTTACCCCTTGTGTTTCTTCCTTTTGTTTTCCCCCCCTCAGGTTTCCCTGGTAAGAACCAAAATTACAAAAACAATTGAGCAAGATAAGTCATACTTGCAAGTAACATACAAAATGAGGCTAAAATGAATGAATCAGGCTCAGGCTGAAGTTTGGCCATGTACATTTCTCAAAGATGGCAGCAGGGTGGCAGCCTTTTCTGCAGGCTCCTTTGAACCTGCAGTACAAAGCAGCTAAAAAGGTATTAATGGCCCTGATTGGAAATATGTTAATTGTTATTAGGTGCCATGGAGTCGGTTTCCACTCATAGTGATCCAATGTGCAACAGAACCAAACACTGCCCGGTTTTGCACCATCCTCACAATCGTTGCTATGTTTGAGTGCGTTGTTGCAGCCACTGTGTCAATCCATCTCATTGGATTGGAAATCCAGAGACCTCAAAAAGACCTAGTCCCAGGTGAGCAAGCACAGATCTCAAATTATGTACCATTGCTAGCACTGATCTTAAATTACGTATCATTCTGAGAGCAAATGAGTCCTCTCAAGCTTGAATTAGTAGGCTGGGATTTAGATACTTGCATTCTCCGTAGCCTTGCTCTGACATGATTCACTTTGCAGCAGAATTTAGAAATAAGGCTCTAGACTCCAGTTACTGGAGGGCTCAGGTGGATTAAGTTAAATCCCTGTTCCATTTACTGTTGTTGTGAAACAATCCACCCCAAACTTCTTGTTGTTAGCTGCAGTGGAGTCAGCTTCGACTCATGGAGACCTCCATGATCCATTGTGGATCCGATCATTGTGACCCACAGGGTTTTCACTGACTAGTTTTTGGATGCTGATCACCAGTCCTTCCTAGTTGTCTTAGTCTGCAAGCTTTTCTGAAACCTGTTCAGCATCATAGCAACACACAAACCTCCACTGACAGATGGGTGGTGGCTGCACATGAGGTGGCCAAACTTAGTCGTATAAAATAACAATCATTTTACCATGGCCACAGATTTTTTGGGTTGACAATTCAATAAGGACACAGTGGGAATAGATTAATTTGCTTGGTGATGTATGGGCCTTCTTCACCTGGGAAACTCAAATGACCAGGGGCTATAGAATCCCTTTGCAAAGGTGGCTTCTTCCCTCACATGTTTCCTTGTTGGTGCTGGCTGTTGGCTGAGACCTTGGTTGGAATGTCAAGGGGCACGTCTACATGCAGTCTTTCTATTTGGCTTCCTCTCAGCATGAAAGCCTGTGGTAGTCACACTTCTTATATGTGGCCCAGATACGGACACCTAGGTTTAGAGCTCTGGGTTGGAAACTGCTTCACCTTTTATGACCTTGCCTCAAAAGTCACACAGTGGCACTGCTGCTATACTCTATTGTTGGACTATAGTCACAGACTTACCCAAACTCAAGGGGAGGGGACATTGATGCCACCTCTTATTGGGCTTGGGTAAGGTCCGTTGTAAGAGCGCATATGGGACGGGAGACATTTTTGTGAACTTTTCAGAAAATACAATTTTCCATGTCCTTGTTTTACTTGGAATCAAAAAAACCACAAACCAAACCCATTGCCATCAAGTCAATTCCGATTCATAGCGAACCTATAGGACAGAGTTGAACTGCCTTGTAGGGTTTCCAAGGAGCGGCTGGTGGATTTGAACTGTCGACCTTTTGGTTAGCAGCTGAGCTCTTAACCACTGCACCACCAGGGCTCTTTACTTAGAACACAGCTTAGGAATGTAAGTGTTAAGATCTGCCTGGAAGGTCAAGTCCACCTACCAGTCAACCAGTTACTTTGAGTCGATTCTGACTCATGGCGTCCGTGTGTGTGTCAGAGTAGGACTGTGATCCATAGGGTTTCCAATGGCTGATTTTTCAGAAGCAGATTACCAGGTCTTTCTTCTAAGGTGCCTCTGGGTGGGCTAGAACCACAAACCTTTCAGTTAGCAGCCGAGCCCGTAACCTACCAGTTACTTAGGCTCATATTCTGTACGAGATAGTGGATCAAAGAGCCTGATTATCAGCCTCAGTGATTATGAACACCCCCAAACATTCTCATTTTCCTTAGTAATTCACTAATGGATCTTAATTTATTAAATCTCTTTTTAAAGCTAAGTTTAAATTTATTTATTAATTACCTTGTTATTGGAAAATTAGATTGTTTTTAAAAATTAGAGTTATTTCCATAAATGCTTCCATGGGCATTTTTGTACATGTTTCATGGTACTTGTGTGCAAGGGCACATGTGTGCAAATTTAGGAGAGGAACTATTGGGATACATGGCACACACATCTTTTAATTTATAGTAATAATTTGCTAAGTTTTTTCCTAAAATGCAAGTACCAATTCATACCAAGGATATTCTTTGAGACACCTGGTGGCTCCAAACCCTCCAAAACCATTTCATATTGCCAGGTTCTTTAAGTCTGCCAATCTGGCGGCTATAAAGTGGCATCCTTTTATGATTTTGACTTTCATTTTCCTGATTCATTAATGAGCCTGATCATCTTTTCATATTTCATATTGGCCATCCATATTTCCTCTTCTGTGGATTGCTTACTTATGTCTTCTGACTATTACTAAAATTGGGCTGCATTTTTTCTTATTAATTTGTAGAAGTTCTTTTTTTATTTTGAATTCTAATCCTTTTTTTTTTTTTAAAGTTATATATGTGGCAAATCTCTCTTCCCAGTTTGGAGTTTTTAGTTTCAATTTCTTTTAATGAAAATACTAGGGTCAATTCTCCATGGCATTTCTACATGTCTTGTGATAGCTTTTGTCCTGCACTATCTTTTCAAGGATGTTTGCATAGCAAAGAGCCTTGGGAGATAGAGATAGGGTCTCCCTCCAAGTCAGAGGGCAGATTTGTTTCCTGACCAGGATAGAAAAGATAATGTCTCCCTCTGGGATAAAGTTTGGACAGGTTTTCTAAGTAGCCCCCCTATAACACTCGGCGATTCCTCAGACTCACTGTATGCCCAGAGTCCACCTGCATTGCCCCTATGGGACGTGGTGGGCAAGGAGAATGGATGAGAACATGAAGCTCGTGCTGTCTGCTTGTCATGAGTAATGAAGTCTTTGTCTCTGACCATGGAGTTGTCTGCCAGCATCTATAAAGCTGGCAAACTTGTTAGATTTCAAGTAGAATAAAATCTCAAACTTTTCACAGTTCTTGATAGAAAAGAAGTTCCTAATTTTAATGTTGATAAGGTATCAATCTTTCCCTTTATGGTTTGTACTTTTTAATTTAGTTCAATAAATTCTTCTGAAACCTGAGGTAATAAACATGTTTACAGCTTTTCTTTTCCCAGCTAAGATTTTGTTGTTAGGTGCTGTCGAGTTGGTTCTGACTCACAGTGACCCTATGTGCAACAGAATGAAACACTGTCCAGCCCTGCGCCATCCTCACAACTGTTGTTATGTTTGAACCCATTGATGCAGCCACTGTGTCAGCCCATCTAACTGAGGGTCTTCCTGTTTTTCGCCGACCCTCTGCTTTGCCAAGCATGATGTTCTTCTCCAGAGACTGGTCCCTCCTGATAACATGTCCAAAGTAGTCTCGCCATCCTTGCTTCTAAGGAGCATTCTGGTTGACTTCTTCCAAGACAGCTTTGTTCATTCCTCTGGCAGTCCATGGTATATTCAGTATTCTTTGCAAACACCATAATTCAAATACATTAATTCTTCTTTGGTCTTCCTTATTCCTTGTCCAGCTTTCAATGCATATGTGGCGATTGAAAATACCAGGGCTTGGGTCAGGGGTACCTTAGTCCTCAAAGTGACATCTTTGCTTTTCAACACTTTAAAGAGGTCATTTGCAGCAGATTTGCCCAATGCAAAAATAATTTAATCTTTGGGAGTGCATTAGATTTAGAGGGAGTGATTCAGGAAACATAAATTCAACGATCTTAATGGAAAATTATTCTTCAGAAAATGGAATCAAGATTAAAAGTTAACTAATGTGATTTGTAAATAAATGCCATTATTACCTTGAATGAAAATTTAAGATATTTTGATGCTGAATTTTTACAACTGCTCCCTCCAGAACCTGGCCTGTGACTCCTACCTCATCCTCTATCACTTTCCATTGCAAAGTTTTTTTGGAAAGCAGTAGGTAGCAGCTACCAGCAACAGCAGCACCTAAGATCTGAGGGACCATTGGAAATTAGACAAAAGTGAAGTGGTGGTAAGAGGGGAGATTGAAAAGCCAGTAGGTGAGAAAGCAGGGAATGCTTAGAGAACTGCTTCCAAACTAGATTCATGGAGCCACATTAGACAACCTAAAAGAAGTCATGTCTAAGCTGAGAGCTGAAGGATAAGAAAGTAAGATGATGAAGGAGACGTGCATGGTGGGAGAGTAGAGACAAATGTTATAGATGGAGGAGCTTAGGAGAAGGTTGGGAATGGGAAGGGAGAGAAAGGGGATGGAAGGAGGAAGGGAGGGAGAGACAGAGTGGGGCAGGAATGAGGAGGGGAGAGAGAGAAAGAGGGGAGAGGGGAAAAATTGAAAGAAGTTTCAGTTTGGATGGAGCATGGAGTTTGACTGTGAAGGCCCTTGTGTGCTATATAAAAAAGTTTAGACTGTATCTTGAGTGTGTGAGAAAGCAATGAAGGATTATACAGAGAGGAGCAGTATCATTGTTGCTGTTAACTGTCATTTATCTCAGGACACCTCACATTATTATTTGTTCTCTGAAGGTTTATGTATAGAACCACTTAGCTACAACTGATCCTGAAACAGTTTCATTTTAGCATCTTGTCACATAATCACCACATTGTATCAGTCAGGTTTTGATTGGAAAAGCAAGAGTGATTTAGAATAAGGGATGTATACAACTATGGGAGCTGGTAAAACAGGCGGTGCTGGCTGTTGACTCTTCATCTATCTGGTGTTTGGCTGGAAGTCACTCTAGTTCAGCAAGACTTACAATCTGGAAGGAAGAGTAGATGTGAACGACAGCAAGGACACATGGGAACCCAAAAGGACGAAACAGAACTAGAATTAGAACCCGTCTCTGTTGCTCACCACCTCCAACCTTATCAATGTGGGTCGCCTGCAGGAGAAACTTACAGCCTTCCCCATGGAGTTGCACATGCATCTAGCTCAAGATCTGAGAAGCTGAAGGAGTAGATCTGGTGAGAGCTGGAGGCGCTGCCAGTTTGGGTGCTTCCCCACCCAAGCCAACGAGGTGAGTCAGTGGTCAGTGACTGTGTATGCAGGAGCTGCCACCGTTCTGCGTGCTCCACACCGATCTTCAAAATGCAGTGGCTACCGCTTCCCTTCTGCCTTCCAAATCTCCTGTCAGTTTTTCTTGTGGGCAATGCTAACCTAGAACCATACAGAGAAGGGAATTCTGGGAAACAGCTCTAGCCCCACTAAGATGACCACACATGATTTGCGTGCACTTTGGACTACTAGGCACTCCATCACATGTATGTATGTGTATATAGATAGTCAAATTATTTCAACAATCTCTGAAGGATTACCTTCCTCATTTTACAGATAGGAAAACAGAGAGATTGAATGACTTGCCTTAGTAAGAAGCAAAATTGGCGTTCACGTTTGGTTGGGATAATTCTCCACCTATGCTCTTATCAGTAGCCCTGGAGGTACAGTTGTTAAAGTGTTCGGCTGTTAACCAAAAGGTTGGCAGTTTGAACCCATCTGCCACTCTGAGGGAGAAAGATGTGGCAGATGGCTTCCAGAAAGATTTACAGCCTTGGAAACCCTATGGGGGCAGCTCTACTCTGTCCTATAGGGTGGCTACGAGTCTTAATCGACTCAACGGCACAAAATAACATGCTCTTATGCACTATGCAAAATGGCTTCCTCTGCCAAGTACTGTAAAAAGAAGACAAATGCTGACTTTTTTAAATTTATTTTTTATTTTTTTATTGTTGTAGTTTAGGTGAAAGTTTACAATTCAAGTTAGTCTCTCTTACAAAAATTTATACATACATTGTTATATGACCCTAACTGCTCTCCCTATACTGTGAAAGCACATTCCTCCTTTCTACCCGTGATTTCCCGTGTCCATTCAACCAGCTCCTGACCCTCTCTGCCTTCTCATCTCACCTACGGACAGGAGCTGCCCATTTAGTCTCATGTATCTACTTGAACTAAAAAGCACACTCTTCACAAGTATCATTTTATGTCCCGTGGTCCAGTCTAATCTTTGTCTGAAGAGGTGGCCTCGGGAATGGTTTTAGTTCTGGGTTGCCAGAGAGTCCGGGGGCCATGCTTTCTGGGGTTCCTCCAGTCTCAGTCAGACCATTAAGTCTGGTCTTTTTACTAGAATTTGAGTTCTGC
>NW_004444072.1:5450790-5490487 GCF_000243295.1 Trichechus manatus latirostris | reverse complement strand
GGCCATGCTTTCTGGGGTTCCTCCAGTCTCAGTCAGACCATTAAGTCTGGTCTTTTTACTAGAATTTGAGTTCTGCACCCCACCTTTCTCCTGCTCCATCCAGGACTCTCTGTTATGTTCCCCACAGGGCAGTCATTGGCGTTAGCTGGGCACCATCTAGTTCTTCTGGTCTCAGGATGATGCAGTCTCTGGTTTATGTGGCCCTTTCTGTCTCTTGGGCTGATACTTTCCTTATGTCTTTGGTGTTCTTCATTCTCCTTTACTCCAGATAGGTTTGGGACCAACTGATGCATCTTAGATGGCTGCTCACTAGATTTTAAGACCCCAGATGCTGCTCACCAAAGTAGGATGCAGAACATTTTCTTAAAAAACTTTGTTATGCCAGTTGACCTAGATGTCCCCGGAAAGCATGGTCCCCAGACCCCTGCCCCTGCTACTCTGTCCCTCAAAGTGATTGTATTCAGGAAACTTCTTAGCTTTGGTTTAGTCCAGTTATGCTGACTTCCCCTACAGTGTGTGCTGTCCTTCCCTTCACCTAAGATAATTCTTGTCTACTATCTAGTTATTGACAAATGCTGATTTTTTGAAACAAACACCACTATCTCCAACATTGCATATGTTGACACAGCTAGCTCTAAAAAGGAAGGAAATAATGCACGCTGATACTTGCTGATGAACCTTGATGCCTGACATGAGGATTTCTTTTGATGCTCTGACAGTCAGCTCATCCCTCACTGCTGCCACAGAGGAATTGTGGCCTTAACTGACTTGCTGATTTCTTGAGGTTTAGAGAACATCCCCAATGGTGGGTACACAGATTCAGAATGTGAATATCTATTATCACTGACCACACCCTAAAGGCATCTAACAGCTGCTTGCTGAACTTGAAGGCCTCTTCTGATTTGTTTTGCTAGCTTGTAACACCTGTCACCACCGAGAGAGATTTTTGTGATGCGTGGAACTAGAATCTGGGAAAGAGGAGAGGTTCTTAGGGGCCATTCTAGATCCTTCTCACTTCTCTGTGCTGTGTCTCTTTCAGCTGCCAGTTTCTGCATCTCTTTGCCTGAGGATTTTTTTTCCCCCAACCAGGGAATATCTCTACCTGAGTGCCTGGCAGGCTTTAAGTGCCAACAAATTAACTTCCTTAGAAGCAACCCTCAGCCAATGACTGGTGGGGGTAGGGTATAGATACTCCAGCTCCATTATTCTCACTTGGGAGAAATCTGGAACATGTGATTTGACACCATTTTCCAGAATTTTCTCATGGGATTCAACTCCAGTTCCTCACAGTGTTGACTTGCTTTGATACATACACTTTCTTGACTGTCTTCCTTTGCCTGATCTCTGTCCCCTTCTCTTACACGTGTTTTCTGCATTTCCCAAATAAATTGCTGGTGCTCAAATCTTTGCCTGAGTCAGCTCCTGTAGGAATCCAAACTAAGACAAGTGGAAGGACATGGAAGGGAGATGAAGAAAGCAGAGCATAGAGTAATAAAGGGAAAGAACTCAGGAGGAGATGGATGGAAAAAGGAATGGTAAATAAGTAAGGTGGAGAAGCTCCTGGGGTTCCCAGGGACAAGGAGGAGGTTGTTACTTTAACCTGAAAATAAAACTGCTCAGTGAGCTCCTTAATAGGATATACCTGCTTATTACACATAAATCATATCTGTCAATCATGAGGATGATGCAGGACCAGGAAGTTTTGTTCTGTAGTTCATAATGTTGCCACGAGTCAAGGTCGACTCCACAGCAGCTATCTCTCTCTCTTTCTCCCTAGTCATCTATATCTATCGCCTACATACTATTCCTGGGATGACTTTTCATTCTTCCCATTCCATTTGGAGACAAGTAGGAGTTTTTCTCACTTCATGGCCCATCTTTTGGATTTTGAAAAACTCAAGCTCAGAGTCACATTTGTTATCCTTGGTGCTTGTAATATGATTTGACATTTTCCAATATGGAATCAAAATTCAGGCCGAATGCACCAATAACCAATTTCCTATTGAATTTCTTTAATGAGTGGCTCAGGAAAGAATTACCAAACATCTGAAGCATAATTTGGTTAGCCAATGAACCTTTAGCTTCATACAATAACTTCCCTGCCAGAGGACTCCCTTGGGGATGTATCTTTGGGTTTCCTTTAGCTTCCACTTCTTTGACAGTAGACCCCTAATTGTTTCCTAACCTGGCACTATTTCCTTCTGGTTGGTTGTTTTCTCCTTTTCTTACTGGGTGGTAGTTGCTTCCCCGTGGAAGGAATTGTATAGTTACAGTCCCTATAGGTTGTTGTGATACAACTCCATGTTAAAGAAGGCCACCTATCTGGAATAGCTCAAAAGACACTTCCACACCACCAATGCCAAAAAACTTTTGCATCTTCTTGGGAAATAGTGCTATCAGGTCAATAATGACCTTTAAGTTTGTCTTTCTAGTTACATTTTCTTCTGTGTACTTTTGGGAAACTGAGACCTGGGCAGGTTGAAAACATTGCTATTATTTTGCTAACAATAACAGGTGGAAGAGTGGCAGGCTTTAAGAATAGTGCTTTATTACTTCAGCAACCATGGAACCACCTACCCTCAGATTCCTGCTGTTTACAATAATGTGTTAACAAAAGGAACAAAAACCTAGCTCTTCATGAAATAAATATAAACTAAGATTGATCACCAATCCACCTCCTAGACACAACCAGTGTTTTCTAAGCTAATGAGATCTTTTAAACAGAAAGGGTATAACCTATTTTAAAGTTGGATTAAATTAGTGGGCATTGAATAGAGACTAACATATAGCTTTGTCCCAACTCTTTATAATTTTTTTTTTTTTTTTTTTTACCTTGTAGCATCAGTGATTTCTCTAGTTTGTGTAGCTGAAAATTCAGTATCAATAGACTCCAGGGGACTATTTCTACCTTCATGATTTTTGTACCATCTGTACTCATCTGTACTTAATATTTTTAATGGAATAACTTTAGAACCCAAAAATATTCATTTAAAAAGAAAATTGAAAATCACTAGTACTGTAAATAGAAGACTTCATTTTTCTAATTCACATTAAAATAGTTGTATAAATATCACAAGTTATTTTGGTCTGTGAATCACCTAAGTTCATCTCATAAGCCGTACTTTGGGGAATATTGCTATACGGTTACTGTTTCTAGTGAATGTGCTTATTTTTAAAAATTTTGATTTTATTGTGGTAAAAAATAAATATATGAAATTTGCCATTTTAATTATTTTTAAGTGTTCAATCCAGTGACACGAACTACTTTCACCATGTTGTGGTATCATTACCACTATCTATTTTCAAAAATTTTACATCACCTGAAACAGAAACTCAGTACTCTTTCAGTTATAACTCCCATATTTTCCTCCCCCCAGCCCCCGGTAACCACTAATACACTTTGACAGATAAAAACACTGAGACTGAGAAAGCTTACGTAAACTGCCCATGCAGACCTTGAATTCAAACCCAGACTTTTTTGTTTTAAATCCAGTGGCTTCTCCAAAATGATAGTTTAAAAATGATGAATGTCTTCTGCAAACATAAAAACCTGACCTGTTGGGGTCAAGTTGATTCTGACTCATAGAGACCCTAGAGGACAGAGCAGAACTGCCCTGTATGGTTTCCAAGGCTGTACATCTTTATGGAAGCAGACTGCCACATCTTTCTCCTGCCGACCTTTGGGATAGCAGCTGAGTGCTTAACCACTGTGACACCTGCTGGAAGGTTAATCAGGACCCTTTAGTGGAATTTCTATTAATTACTTGGAATGTAACCAATTCAATGGAAGATCATTTATTTGGAAGTTTTAATACCAAATAATCTAAATAGGGAAATTATTCTAAAGGGAAATTTTTAAACAGCTATTCACTTTAAACATCACCTTATTGTAATAAATGATGGCGTGAGCCTTGAGGCTGCTGAGGGCTCATCTATCATATTGCAGAGGTCCAATCTGCAAGACATGGGCAGGGTGATACGAATTGCTCACGGTGAATGGAAAATAACTCTATCAGAAGCTATTTCAGGTTGTAAAAATACCATGGATTTCACGAAACTAAGGTCATTTACAGAGCAGAAGATACTCTAGATGTACTGGCTAAAAGAAATTTGAAAAAGCAGGGGGATGCAGGAATCAGTAGATACTGCTCACTGATCTTATCAAATGGTGGAGGCTTCATCCCCTTCTCCAGTTTCTGCAGGTGCTCTTGTTGTTGTCGTCTGCCTTTGAGTTGACTCGATGTGACTGTATAGGATGTCATGTGCCATCAAGTTGACTTATAGTGACCCTATAGAATAGAGTAGAACTGCCCTATAGGTTTTTTTTCTAGACTGTAATTTTTATGAGAAGGAGCCCTGATGGCGCAGTGGTTAAAGGATCGTCTGCTAACAGAAAGGTCGGCGGTTCCAAACCACCAGCGGCTCTGCGGGAGAAAGATGTAGCAGTCAGCTTCCCTAGAGATTTACGGCGTTGGAAACCCTGTGGGGTTGCTATGAGTCGGAATCGATTCGACAGCAGTGGGTTTTGTTTTTGGAATCTCTACGGGAGCAGACTGACAGGTCTTTCTCCCACTGAGCAGCTGGTGGGTTCCAACTGTTAACTTCTTGGTTAGCAGCTGAGCGCTTAACCATTTGCACCACCAGGGCTCCTTTTCTGCAGGTGCAGATACCACAAATCATTAAGGATTTCCTAACCCTTTACTTATTCTTATTTTTCCATGATATTCATGGGGAAGGGTTTAAGGAAATAAGCATGTGTCACCAACTTTGATTTTCATGGCAAAAATTGATTAGTAAATATACTTAATTAATATTTTATATAATATGTACTTTTCCTCCCATTTTTAGATAAATTCAGTTTTGTCTGACTGGAAATGACGAATATTTGAGCATTTTTCACTTGATTTGTGTGATAGATTCATATTAAGTAAAAGATGCTGTAAGCTGAACATACACATTTTACACTTTTTTATTTCTCACCAAAATTACAATGCAGGGGCTCTGGATTCAATCCTGCATCTGCAACTTGCTAGCTGGTGATTTTCGGTATGTTATTTAACCTGTCTGTGTGCCAGTAAAATAGAGATGATAATAATTCCTACTTACAGGGATGTTGTGAATATTAAGTGGAGTACTCCATGTGAAGTGGTTAACCAAGTGCCTGTTACATTTTAAGGAGGCAACAAATGGGCAGATACTATTATTATTATTGCTATCTATCACATATTCTCAAAATGTACTTTATAGATCATCGACTTGTTTTAAAATTAAGATAGCTACACTCCAAAGATATCATCATTAATCCAGGTCCTAGACATTTGTATAAACTACCTTCTACTTTGAGACAGTTAAAAGTTATAGCTAAAAGTGTGGACTCTGGAGTCAGATTGCTATTACTAGTTATATGAGTTGACAAGTCACTCAATGTCTCTCTGACTCAATTCTATAATATGAAATAGGTATGATAATGGTATTTACTACATATGGTTGTTGTAAGGATTAAATGAGCTAATTATATACTTAGAATATAGACCAGTGCCTGACACAGGGTAAACACTACGTAAGCATTTGCAGTTATTATTATTATTATTTTGCTAAATGCAAGAAAGCAAGAGGTCACTAAAAAGACAGGAAAGAAAGAAAAGATCAAAATGGATGTCTGAAAAGACTCTGAAACTTGCTTTCGAATGTCGAGTAGCTAAAGCAAAAGGAAGAAATGATGAAGTCAAAGAGCTGAACAGAAGATTTCAAAGGGCAGCTCAAGAAGACAAAGTAAACTATTATAATGACATGTGAAAAGACCTGGAGTTAGAAAACCATAAGGGAAGAACATGCTTGACATTTCTCAAGCTGAAAGAACTGCAGAAAAAATTCAAGCCTCGGGTCGCAATAGTGAAGGATTCTATGGGAAAAATATTAAACAATACAGGAAGCATCAAAAGAAGATGGAAGGAATACATAGAGTCACTGTACCAAAAAGAATTGATCAATGTTCAACCATTTCAGGAGGAAGCATATGATTAGGAACCTATGGTACTGAAGGAAGAAGTCCAAGCTTCACTGAAGGCATTGGCGAAAAACAAGACTCCAGGAATCGGTGAAATACCAACTGAGATGTTTCAACAAACGGATGCAGCTCTGGAAGTGCTCACTCATCTATGCCAAGAAATTTGAAAGGCAGCTACCTGGCCAACTGACAGGAAGAGACCCATATTTGTGCCTATTCCCAAGTAAGGTGATCCAACCGAATGTGGAAATCATTGAAAAATATCATTAATATTACTCATAAGTAAAATTTTGCCAAAGATTATTCAAAAGGGGCTGCAGCAGTATATCGACAGCAAACTGCCAAAATTCAAACAGTATTCAGAAGAGGAGTTGGAATGAAGGATATTATTGCTGATGTCAGATGGATCCTGGCTGAAAGCAGAGAACACCAGAAAGATGTTTACCTGTGTTTTATTGACTATGCATAGGCAATCGACTGTGTGGATCATAACAAATTATGGATAACATTGCGAGGAATGGGAATTCCAGAACACTTAAGTGTGATCACGAGGAACCTGTACATAGATCAAGAGGCAGTTGTTTGGAAAGAACAAGAGGATATTGCATGGTGTAAAGTCAGGAAAGGTGTGTGTCAGTGTTGTATCCTTTCACCAGACCTATTCAATCTGTATGCTGAGTAAATAATCTGAGAAGCTGGACTTGAAGAAGAACGGGGCATTAGGATTGGAGAAAGACTCATTAACAACCTGCGTTATGCAGATGACACAACCTTGCTTGCTGAATGTTAAGAGGACTTGAAGCTCTTACTGAGGAAGACCAAAGACCACAGCCTTCAGTATGGATTACATCTCAACATAAAGAAAACAAAAATCCCCACAACTGGACCAATAAGCAACTTCATGATAAACGGAGAAAAGATCGAAGTTGTTAAGGATTTCATTTTACTTGGATCCACAATCAACACCCAGGGAATCAGCAGTCAAGATATCAAAAGACGCATTGCATTGGGCAAATCTCCTGTAAAAGACCTCTTTAAAGTGTTGAAAAGTAAAGATGTCACCTTGAAGACTAAAGTGTGCCTGACCTAAGTCAGGGTGTTTTCATTCGCCTTATATGCATGTGAAAGCTGGATGATGAATAAGGAAGACTGAAGAACTGACACCTTTGAACTGTGGTGTTGGCGAAGAATATTGAATATACCATGGACTGTCCAAAGAACGAACAAATCTGTCCTGGAAGAAGTACGACCAGAGTGCTCCTTAGAAGCGAGGATAATGAGACTAAGTCTCACATACTTTGGACATGTTATCAGGAGAGATCAGTCCCTGGAGAAGGACATCATGCTTGGTGAAGTGGAGCATCAGCAAAAAAGAGGAAGACTTTCAATGAGGTGGATTGAAGGATTGACACAGTGGCTGCAACAATAGGCTTAAGCATAACAACAATTGTGAGGATGGTGCTGGACCAGGCTGCACTTTGTTCTGTTGTACATAGGGTCGCTATGAGTTGGAAACAACTCGATGGCATCTAACAACAACAACAAATTCTTAGTATGTAGCCTTAGATAAAGGGCATACCAAGATACCTAATAAAAGTCAAATTTGACATTTATAGATTCCTAATGTGGTTTACAACAGTGAAACGGAGTCCAATGGAGTCAGTCCTGAGAGTAGAACTCAAGTTGATTTTTCTGATGGGTTTAAATTTGTATTTGCAAGACACATAGAATTTAGAAAATGCATATTCATGCTTTCATATTTTTACATCTTCTGGGAACAGGTAAGGCATACTTTGACTGTTGTATGGATTCTGTTGAGATTCAGTGTGCAGACATATTGAATGTGATCTGCCATAACATTTATAATCTGCCTGTTGAGACATAGGTTTCCTCCTATGCTGTATGGTCACATGTTGACAATCTCTCAGTCTTTATTTGTTGGATGGGTCCCACTGTAGAGTTGATTATTTTTGGAGATATAACTGATAGAATTGACCATGAGTTGTAAGGAGTTCTACCTAGATAGTTCACAAATGGAAGGATTGATTTCCTGTGGGCCATATTCCTCTAGCGGCAGATGACAACCTAAAGGGAAAACTCCTGTTAGTATTGAATGATAGCAAGAAGGATAAATCTCGATAACTGCCAAGGGATAAAATATGATGAAAATGATCACTTTCTACCTAGTTTCTACCCATATCTCAATCTGGGGCCCAGTACTGCAGGTTATGTTAAAAATCCTTTTGTGACTTGTGGGACATATGGTATCCCAACCACTTTTTATGCCTCTGGAGCTGTTTGCAAAGGCGGTAGCGGGTTTAACAAGTTTAGCCTGAACGTGGGAGACTTTTGAAATGTGTGAAACTCAAGAACTCTGAGCTGGAGTCTCATTATTGTGTAGAATGAGCATTGTGTTAGGAGATGTCTCCTGGGTGTGTGAATTTTGTAAAGTTTTGACTTGTTTGCCTTTATTTCTGTGAGACAAACCTCCTCACTATGCTTCCCAATTACTGTGTTCTTGTGAGAATGTACTTATTGCAAGAATAAGCTGTTCCAAGTCTTCATTCAGTCATGGTGCCATTTTCTGCGAATGCCCTGACTCCATTCACTGTTTTCAGGTGTTACTGGCTCCCTGCTCTGCTTTGAGTCTTTGCTCTGCAGTCTTTCAGGACTGCTTTTCTAGAACAGTAAGAATGCCTTTGCAATAAGGAATAATGCATTGCAGTGGTACTTTTCAAGAGGATCAAACTCCTGTAAGTTATTCTTTCCCCACATTCAATCTTAGGGCCCAATCATTGCTTCCACGTGCAGCAGGTGGACTGCACCTCTGTGAGAATGTCTGCGATATTCCAGGGCAGCTGTTTCTGCTTCTTATCTGTTAGTGCTGCTTTTGTTATAATAAAGACTACATAGTAGTGATCATTTTTCTGAGATTCAATTTCCTTTAGTTTTATTTATTTGGGCTGTAAGTACTGCTTTTGCAGTAATGAAGAATACATGGTAGCGGTAATTTTCCTGAGATAAAAAATCCCTTGACTTTATTTATTTAGGCCGTAGGTACTGCTTTTGCAGTAAGGAAGAATGCATTGTACCATGTTTTGAAAAGTTCTGTGAAAAATGATAAAAAAGGCTAAGAGGAAGACTAGAATAAAATGTATGTGCAGTCATTGCCAGGTGCCATCATGTTTTACCTCATGTTTTGCAAATTTTGAAGAAATTAAAAAAGAAAATATTTTATCATTGACTTATATTGGTATGATTTACTACGTACAGCATCTGTTAGAACATATGTGATCCCAGATAATGGGTATCAAAATCTATAAATCATAACAAAAATTCTGAATTGGTCCTTTAATCAGCATTCTATTAGTGAAAACACATGGTAGCAACAAAAAATTCAACGGAGAAAATAATTGAGTGACCAAAGGTTTAAAGCCTCTAACCAGAACTTGTCTACTCTCATGACTATCTGGTGAGATAAGAGATTGCCAGGAGTGATGTACACTGATGTAGGGTGAAGGGAAGCAGATTTACTTTAAAATTATTTTAGTAATCGTTTGCTGTTTGGTATTTTCTTAAAATTATGTCTTGAATGCCTGGAAGTAGATGTCTTTCAACTCTTCGTCACAGGTTGTTTACAAAATGGCTAAATCTGGTTTTATTTTGTTTTTCCGTAAATATTTGATTCACTATTCTAGTTCCTGGCTTCATAAGTACTGCTGGGTCACAAAAGTAAATATGCTCAAAGCAAAGAGAAGCAAAGCCAGGCCAGGCCAGCCTAGGCCAGGCCAGGTCAGCTCAGGCAAGGCAAGGCAAGGGAAAACATAACAAAGCACAACACACAAAGAAATCAATCAACCCAAAAATATTTGGACTTATCAATAAAATCACATCTGAAGCAATATTTAGAATGACCAACTACATTCTTATAAAGTAAAAATCTTCCTTTATGGTTTTCATTGCTTCCAAAAACCAAACCCAATCAACCAATTGATAAACAAACAAACAAAAAAACCCAACCCAATGTCTACACCTTTCCCTCGAGAGTCTGGAAGAGGTTGCATAGGCCCGGCTCACTATTATTACTCCCCATTGCTAAGCCCCGCATTGTCTCATGATCTCGTTTCTCCATCCGGTTCCAGTCTCTACAAAAGGTTTAAGATTAACCAATGTTCCTCCTTGGAGGGTGGAAAACAAGTGATAACGATCTAGGAATGACAAATCGAACAAAGCACCCATCTTGGGACAAGAAAACTAGGATGTTGCCAGATAACCCCCAAGAAAAGATTAACTCATCTGGGACATGACCACCTCAAGGGGGAACTAACACAAACTTGTAAGACCCATAATCCTGTCCCTATAAAAGACTTCCGCAGATCTCCAGTTGGGCAGATGGGTTTTTTTTGAGGAATCTATTCCCCTCTGTCTTCTATATATCGATATGTAATAAAACTCTTGCTGCTCACCTCACCCTGTCTCAGAACTGGCTATTGCGGCAGGCGGCTCCAATCCGCATTATTGCGGTAACAAGTCAACCCCAACTCATGGCGATCTTTTATGCACAATGGGATCACACATTGTGATCCATAGGGTTTTCATTAGCTGATTTTTTGGAAGAAGATCTCCAGGCCTTTCTTCCAATATTAGTCATTAGGTTCAGTTAAAAGAACAGGTTTGGGGACACATTATTCATGTATAATTTAATAAGTGAAGTCCTGAACATCTGATCCTGTTTAACTCATTAGAGGTAGAACACAGAACAAGTGTCACCTTTTTGTTGTTTTTCTAGATGGCTCTTAATTCTAGGTGCATGACCAAGCTCTAAAAGATTTCACAGTCTGTGGTATTATAATGAAGAGTTACCATCTTTTCTTTGATTCTGATCTATCCAATTAATTTCAGTCAATAATTTTTTTTTTAAACTTCCTACTATGTATGATGGTTAAATGCTTGGCTGTTAACTGAAAGGTTGGCGTTTGAACCCACCTAATGGCTCTGCAGGGGAAAGACCTGGAGATCTGCTTCCGTAGAGATTGCAGCCAAGAAAACCCTATGGAGCAGTTCTACTCTGTCCTATATGGTTGCTCTAAGTCCGAATCCACTGGATGGCATACAACAACAACTACAACTATGTATGAGACATGATTCTTGCCCTTGGGGAGCTTATAGCTGGAATGGATGCTGTTAGCACTTTGTTGCCTTTTCTCCGTATGAAAACCAGCCTCAGCTTTACCCAATCTCTTAACTCCCACATCTAATCAATGATCAAGCCCTGACATAATGTGTGTGTGTGTGTGTGTGTGTAGCATTAAAATCCCTTTCATTCTCACTGCCACTTACCATTTTCCAACTTCACTACAACAATAGTTGTAACTGGTCTTCCTCTATCTGATTTCTCTCACTTTCTGTGCATCCTTGTTATTACTTCAGAGTGATTCTTCTATAATGAAAATCTTTTTTATATTTTTTCCATCTGTAAAATCCTTTAAGGCACATCCTGCCCTCCCCAATTCCCCGCTCACATAACTCTCTGGCTCCAGCCTAACGCTCCAAGCTCACTTCTGCAGCTCCATCTCTGGCAGCCTTGCTCCAGCTATGACAAAGCTCTTCCTGTTTCCCAGAACCACGTGCTGTTTCAGGCCTCCAGGCATTTGCCCAAGCTGTTTCTTTTGCCTGGTGTGCCTTTCTCTCCTTTTGTCATTCCATCCAAATCCTATTTGTCCTGCAAGATCTCAGCTCAAGAGTATATTGTTTTGTTTTTATCTGAAGACTTACTTTCCCAATACCACTGGGAAGAGATAGTGCCTAGCTACTCCCAATTTTTTCATTACACACGTCACATCATATGGCAATGATATCTTTTGCAATAGATGGTGTCTCTCTAGACTGTAAGCCATTTTTCCAAGAGAAAGGGATTATTATAATCATCTAGCTCACCTATTTCTTTTGAAAGATGGGGCAATGAAGGGTGAGAAACAAAATGACTTGCCCCAGGTCACTGGACACCACCACTACCTTCAAACCTAACTTGCTGAGACCCTTTTTCCTAAATTAAAAAAAAAAAAAAATCATTTATTGGTGTTGACGGGTCCAGAGCAGTGGCTAGGAATAAAGACCTATTATTTACTCTGATTTTTAGTTTGGTTGGCTTCTTAGAAATATATTTAGCAATAGAAACTCAAAGCCCTGAAAATGATTTTGAAACAGTGTATCAGCAAATTCTTACTTTGCTGGGATTTGACCAAAAGTTTATTGAACAATATGCCTTTCCCTTCAAGTATTGTAAGAGTGTTTTCACTCAGTCGTTAGCGCCTTCGATTGTAAGGATTACCAGCAACAGATACCCTTCAAAAAATAAACTTTCAAAACTAGATATGAACCATTAATAATATTGAACAATACTCTTGGATTTATTTTGCATTACTAGATATTTCCCTCCAGTTTCACTCACAGCAAATACAATATAGAAAATAATGTAGTTGTTTTGGAAGGACAAGCAGTTTCTCTCGAGGGAGATTAAAAGCTTTTTGAAAACTTTTCTGGGCAATTTTCTAAAGCAGTGAAAGGTGTGGTGTTATTACTTGAATGGATTTGTAAAGTCCTGAAATGTAGGCTGAATAGGGCCATTTTGGGGACTTCTCAAGGAGAATGGTGAAGACTGTAGAATCATGAAGACCCAGCTCTAAGGGTAATTGATCCCTTCTCAATCATCCATCGGTTACAGTAGTACATCGACAGGGAACTGCCAGAAGTTCAAGCCAAATTCAGAAGAGGACATGGAACCAGAGATATCATTGCTGATTTCAGATAGATCTTGGCTGAAAGCAGGGAATTCCAGAAGGGTGTTTTATTGACTATGCATAGGCATTCAACTGTGTGGATCATAACAAATTATGGATAACATTGTAAAGAATGGGAATTCCAGAACACTTAATTGTCCTCATGAGGAACCTGTATATAGACCAAGAGGTAGTCATTCATACAGAACAAGGGGATACTGTGTGGTTTAAAGTCAGGAAAGGTGTTCGTCAGGTTTGTATCCTTTCACCATACTTATTCAATGTATATGCTGAGCAAATAATCGGAGAAGCTGGACTATGTGAAGAGGAACATGGCATCAGGATTGGAGGAAGACTTATTAACAACCTGCGTTATGCAGATGACACAACCTTGCTTGCTGAAAGTGAAGAGGACTTGAAACACTGACGAAGATCAAAGACTACAACCTTCAGTATAGATTACACCTCAACATAAAGAAAATAAAAATCCTCACAACTGGACCAATAAGCAACATCATGATAAATGGAGAAAAGATTGAAGTTATCAAGCATTTCATTTTACTTGGATTCACAATCAACGGCCATGGAAGCAGCAGTCAAAAAATCAAACTACCCATTGCATTGGGCAAATCTGCCACGAAAGACCTTAAAGCGTTAAAAAGAAAAGATGTCACTTTGAGGTCTAAGGTGCGTGTCTTAGTTATCTAGTACTGCTATAAGAGAAATATTGCAAGTGGATGACTTTATCAAAGAGAAATTTATTCTTTCACAGTCTAGGAGGCTAGAAGTCTGAATTCAAGGTGCCAGTTCCAGGGGAAAGCTTTCACTCTCTGTCGGCTCTGCAGAAAGTTCCTTGTCATCAATCTTCCCTGGTGTAGGCGCTTCTAGTGCAGGAACCTCAGGTCTAAATGATGCACTGTGCTCCAGGTGTTGCTGTCTTGGTGGTATGAGGTTCCCAAATCTCTCTGCTCACTTCTGTCTTTTACATCTCAAAAGAGATTGATTTAAGACACAACCTAATCTTATAGATTGAGTCTTGCCTCATTAACATAACTGCTGCTAATCCCACCTCATTAAAATCATAGAAGCAGAATTTACAACACATAGGAAAATCACATCAGATGACAAAATGGTGAACAATCACACAGTACTGGGAATCATGGCCTAGTCGACATGTATTTTTGGGCGACACAATTCAATCCATAACAGTGCACCTTAACCAAGCCATGGTATTTTCAATTGCCTCATATTCATGTGAAAGCTGGACAAGGAATAAGGAAGACCGAGGAAGAATTGATGCCTTTGAATTGTGTTGGCAAAGAATATTGAATATACCATGAACTGCCAAAAGAATGAATAAATCTGTCTTGGAAGAAGTACAGCTGGAATGCTCCTTAGAAGCGAGGATGGTGAGACTTTGTCTCACGTATTTTGGACATGTTATCAGGAGGGACCAGTCCCTGGAGAAAGACATCATGCTTGGCAAAGTAGAGGGTCAACAAAAGAGAGGAAGACCCTCAACGAGATCGATTGACACAGTGGCTGCAACGATGGGGTCAAGCATAGCAACAGTTGTGAGGATGGTGCAGGACTGGGCAGTGTTTCATTCTGTTGTACAGAGGGTCCCTATGAATCGGAGGCAACTTGACTGCACCTACTAACAACCTATCAACAAAGACAGTCCAGGTGTAGGGCAATACTTCTCCTCCCATTTCATGTTTTAGTGCAAAGACATTATATGGTAACCTTTCATTTTAGTTCCGAGATTTTGGTGTAGACATCTGAATGTTGGTTCTGGAGTGTTTCTTATATCCATTTCTTTGTCCTGTTCATCTAATTCAGGCCTGGTACTCATCTAATTAGGCAATAGTTTGGTCTCTGGCCTATTCAGAACAACCTCCCATCTGAAATCAGAGGGATCCTACACAGCCCTAATTATGTGACTCTTCTTTACTCATACCTTTACTGAGCAACTACTGTTTGCCCATCATTGTCTAGGCACTGTCATAGAGGGTTGAGATTGCACTTGTGCAGTCTTCCCAAGAGGACAGACACTGCACAAGGAATTATACACTGAGTGCACAGGAGATGTTCCAGGGGCTATAGGAGCATATAGTAGATCATCATCCAGGAAGTGATGTTTCCAGTGGGAACTGCCAGAGAAGGGGGTGTTACCCATGTTGGTGTGGGAAGGGAAAAGGAGCTTTCTAAGAAAAAGCAGCAGCACGTGGAAAGACTCTGAGGTTAGGAGAGCCTGGCCTGGAGTATGGCTATCAAGGGGGAAAGTAACAAGAGACAAAGATAAGCATCGTCCATATTGTGCAGCACGGCCTTGCATTCCATTTTGAGGAATTGGGATTTTGCTCCATGCATGATGGGGAGACCACTGAAAGATTTCAAACGGGAGTCATGTGCTCAGATCAACATTTTTAAAAAGGTCACCTTTGCTTCTATCTGGAGAATGAATTGAAGAGGGGCAAGAGCAGATGTGGAAGGCCAGTTAGGAGACTTTTGTAATCATCCAGGTGAGAGACAATATTGTTTTGGGCTAGGACTGTTACAGTTAGGATGAGAGAAATAGAATGATTCAAGAGATGGTCAGGAATTCAATTCTAGGGAATGTTGTGATTGGACATAGAGTTGAGGGAGAAGGAAAAGTCAAGCATAGATCCCAAGATTTGGGCTTGAACAACTGGGTGGATGGTGGTGGAATGAATCTGACATAGACAACAATTTGGGCAGACGATGAGTTCAAATTTTACATGTTTAGCTGAAAGATTTCCACCTGGAGAAGTTCTTTGGCCATTGCATATATGGGTGTGAACTCAAGGGAGAGGTCTGGGCTAGAGATAGAGACTTAAGTAATATAGATTCTCAAGATGCCATAAGGGTGTTGTTAGTTGCCATCAAGTTGGCTCTGAGTCATGGCAACCCTATGTATATTAGAATGAAATGTTGTCCAGTCTCGCACCATCTTTATGCTCATTGGTGTTTGAGTCCCTTGTTGCGGCTGTGTGTCAATCCATCTATTGAGGGTTTCCCTTGTTTTTGTTGACCCTTTACTTTACCAAACATGACGTCCTTTTCTAGTGATTAGGCTTTCCTGATGAAGTGCCCAAAGTAAGTGAGTTGCAGTCTCTCTATCCTTGCTTCTAAGGAATGTTCTGGTTTTATTTCTTCTAATAATGATTTGTTCATTCTTTTGGAAGTCCATGGTATATTCAATATTCTTTACCAACACCGCAGTTTGAATGTCTGTTCTTCTTCTGTCTTCCTTTTTCATTGTCCAGCTTCTGCATCATATGAGGTGACTGAAAAGATTATGACTTGGGTCAGATGAACTTTGGTTATCAAAGTGATATCTTTGCTTTTTAAAACTTTAAAGAGATCTTTTGAAGTAGATTTGCCCCATGCAATATATTGTTTGGTTTCTTGACTGCTGTTTCCATGAGTGTTGATTGCTAATCCAAGTAGAATGGAATTGTTGATAACCTTAATTTCTTCTCCATTTATCATGATGAGATTATCTAAAGAAGAGTGTATATAGAGTGAGATGAGAAAAGGATTAGAAGACAGGCATGAGTGATGCCAGAAAATTGTCAGTGGTTTCCAACAGCCTACAGGATCAAAACCCAAATAGTTATTTTGGCATTCAATGCTATCCATTTTCTTGTCCCCGTCTACTAGTTTTTGAGCTTCAAATTCTATTGCTCTTCACCTTGCACAGGGAAAGGTCATGGAAGCTCCATAGATACATCCAAACTCCCTGAGGGAACGAATTGCTGGGCAGAGGGCTGTAGGGATCATGGTCTCAGGGAACATCTAGCTCAATTTGCATAACATAGTTTTTAAAGAAAATGTTCTACATTCTACCTTGGTGAGTAGCATCTGGGGTCTTAAAAGCCTGTGAGCAGCCATCTAAGATACTCCACTGGTCTCACCCCTTTGGGAACAAGGGAGAATGAAGAAAATAGGATACAAGGGAAAGATTAGTCCAAAGGACTAAATGGACCACAATTACCACAGCTTCCACCAGCCTGAGTCCAGTACAACTAGATGGTGCCTGGCTACAACCACTGACCGCTCTGAGAGGGATCACAACAGAGGGTCCCGGACAGAGCTGGAGAAAAATGTAGAACAAAATTCTAACTCACAAAAAAAGACCAGACTCACTAGCCTGACAGAGACTGGAGAAATCCCAAGAGTATGGTCCCCAGACACCCTTTTAGCTCAGTAATGAAGTCACCCCTGAGGTTCACCCTTCAGCCAAAGATTAAACAGACCCATAAAACAAAATGAGACCAACGGGGCACAACAGCCCAGGGACAAGGACTAGAAGGCAAGAGGTGACAGAAAAGCTGATAATAGGGAACCCAAGGTCGAGAAGGGAGAATGTTGACAGGTCGTGGGGTTGTTAACCAATGTCATAGAACAAACAATATGTGTACTAACTGTTTAATGAGAAACTATTTGTTCTGTAAATCTTCATCTGAAGTACAAAAAAAATTTTAAAAAAATTCTATTGCTCTTTCACAACTCACCTTGTATTCTAAACACACCTGACTTCGTGCTATTATTCATGTTATTTCTCAATCTAAATTCCCTGCCCCTTTCTCTATTAAAATTCTCTTTGTCCTTCAAGGTACAAAACAAGTGTCACGCCTCCTTGAAACCTTTCTTAATCTCATAGTAGATATCCACTAAATGTGGAATGAATAAATGAATGAACAGGGTATAGTAAATATACTTGTCTTACTCCAATGAATAGGAAGGAAACTATCATTTATTCAGAACCTAACATATGTTAAGAACTCTGTTGAGCCCTTTACATAGCGTCTGTTTGATCCTCATAACACCCTGTAAAAGAGATATGATATCATTGCCCCTGTTAGACACATGGAGGAAAACGCCTATGGCATGTTCATGACATCACACTGTCTTTCAAAATAGTTGAGTTTGTGCTGTTTGCAAAAGCATCAAAAAAAAAAAAAAAAAAAACAACAACAACAAAAACATGCGAATCAATCAATATTCCTGAATTCATATAAAATTCAGGTCCATCTTTTCTTGTTCTTCTCCCTCAGGTAATATTTCATCCTATTATATATATTTTTCTGTTTATGGTTTTTGCTCTTCATATCACACAGTTGCCAACATCAGTCTGTATCTGAGAAGGGATTTATTGTTTTTTTATTTTAAAATTTCTTAATGCTAAGGAAATGCATTCTATTTTCATATGACTGTGAAATTGGTTAACAATGGTTCATCCTATTATATTTCAATGATGATAATGACTGTGTTCTCATTGATAACTTTTCCATCCAGCTTAGTTGGCAGTGAGTTCAACTTCACTGTCAGATGAAATCCTTCAATTTGATAAATGACCTGTTGTTTTCCTGCCCGCTGACCAACGCAATTCACATTAAAAAACATTTACAAAGCACCTACTTTGTGTAAGGTTCTCTGCTAGATGTTGGGAGGAGAAACAAAGATGAGTATGACAAGCAACCCACTTACCAGGGTCCTACAATCTCACACAGAAGTTAATTCATAAACATAAATATATGCAAAGGAAAATGTTCATTCATTTATTCAGCAAATATTATTGGTCACCTACTGTCTACCATTTGCTGTGGTAGCCTCTAGGCCTGTGACATATTCCCTATCTTGAAAAAGGCACAGTCTTCAAGGCGAAGTAAGATGAGAATCCTAAAAAAAAAAAAACATTCACAGTAGTTTCCATGAATCAATAAACTAAAGATCTAGATGGAATAATAAAGTTGACTTTATTTTGTGCTATTGGATTTTTTTTCCAGCTATACACAGGGGAACATATGGAATATATTGTAGGAATAAAAACATAACCTTGTAGGAATAAAGATGCAGAAAATATTTTAGAAGTTCAGTAAACAGAGTTTGACATCTATTGTAATGCTTCTCAAACAAGTATTGTATCTCTACCCAAATAATGTGTTCCTTATCTGTTTTTTGCCCACTGTGCAACTCCCCACAAGTTATTTTCGTAAGCACGTTATGCCAATATTTTTTACATGTTGCTGACTTCAATTTCTATTTTTGATCACATGGAGACCTATTTCACTTAAGACAATCCGATCAGGTTTTCACATTTAGCTGTTGAGCTAATGAGCTATAATTATCAACTTAAATTAATATAAACAAACTCATGATTTTGATAGTTTGTTTTCCTGTTACCAGAATACAGCCAAACTCAATCCATGACTTCTTGACCATGGCTTGTGCTTTTATAATACAATTATGATCAAAAGTAACATTTTTGGACTATTTTATACACATAAGCAGAAGTTTAAAGAAAATGAACAGACCAAAAGAAAGTGAACAGAATGATATGATTTGCCTGAAATGTGGGAGAATGTGTAAATGAGGCCGAAATTCACTTCTGGAAATGTCATGAGATATGTGCAGTATACACATGGATGCATTATGTCAGAATGGTTTTACTTATTTCATCATCTCCATGCGTTATATGTGTAGGTGCGTTATATACATGGGCATGTTATTTGAGAAAAAAATACAGTAATCACTTAGTGATCTTGTTAAAATAACTATCCTGATTCCATATGTCTGGGGTAAACTCTGAGAATCTGCATTCTAACACACTACCTGGTCTGGGGATCACATTTGATGTAGCAAATATCTAGTGCATGCGATTTTTATGGTTGGCTTAGTCTTTAAGAATTACTGATTTTTTAGAAGTTAGGAATGAAATTTGGAGATGGTCAAAGAAAACAGTAGTGAATTTCTGGTCATCTGAATATTCTCAAAGAAAACTGAATAATTCTAGGATGCTGATATTTCTCTCTGGAAGTGTTAGGGGGTTGGGCTGGGAGTGAGAGGAGTGGTGGTTTACTGGTCTTGGACTCAGTAGGGGTCCCAGTCTCTCATCTATGGCTGCAGCATCTGGTGTAACCAGTGGGCTGGCCTATGGAGTTTCTGAATCAGTAAAGAAGGGACATTCTAGAATTGGATTACTGAATCAAAATTGACAGCAATATGAAAAGTATGAGTCAGGATGGTGAGTCAATATCTATCCTGGTGAAGAGCAAGAGATAAGAAGGCAAGATCTGGAAAAATTTCCTGAGCTCAGAGCTGCAGGGAGGGACTTTCTTCTGTGTTTTCCAAAACACCAAAATGGAACAAGCCCTGAGAACTTAAATGTATAGTCCAGGAACTGACAGCAACTGTGTGTGTATGGGTATATTTTTAATAATTTATTTTCTTTTTGTTGTTGTTGAGAATATACACAGCAAAAACATAACACCTATTCAAGTTTCTACATGTACAATTAGTGACATTGGTTACATTTTTTGAGTTGTGCAACCATTCTCACCCTCCTTTTCTGAGTTATTCTTCCCCCATTAACATAAACTTATTGCCTAAGGTTCCTATCCATTCTTTTGAGTTGCTATTGTCAATTTGATCCCATACAGATTGATCTTGAAAGAGCATAATGCTCAAGCCACACGTGTTTTACTAGTTAGGCTAAACTAATGTTTGGTTTTAAGAAGACTGCAGGGGATATTTTTGGTTTAAGGTTTAAAGATTATCTCAGCACAATAGTTTCAGGGGTTCATCCAGCTTCCATGGATCCAGAAAGTATGGATTCTATGAGAATTTGAAGTTCTGTTCTGCATTTTTCCCCTTTAGATTAAGATTATTTTACAGAATCTTTAATCAAAATGTTCAGTTAATGGTGGCTCGGCACTCTCCTGTTCTGGTGTTATGGCAAAGGAGGCAGTTGTTCATGGAGGCAATTAGCCACACACTCCATTTTCTACTCCTATTTCTGAATCTCCTTCTTCCTCTCTTGTTCCAGGTGAATAGAGACCAGTTGTTGTGACTTGGATGGACACTTGCAAGCTTTTAAGGCTCCAGGCACTATGCAACAAACTAGGAGGTAGAACGGAAGCACTAAACATGTTATTAGGTCAATTACCTGGGATGTCCCATGAAACTCTGGCCCTAAACCTCCAAACCAAGGAACCAAATGCCATGAGGCCTTTGGTTGTAAATAAGCAGCCTCAGCAGCTATTTTTTTTTTTTTTTTTTTTTGGTCGCTGTTGTAAACATATCTATCACATAACTTTTGTCAATTCAACTTTGTACAGGTGTATAACTTATTGACAGCAATTAGAAAAACCTTACCCTTGATCAATGAGATTTTTCTGTCACCATAAACCAAAGGTCAGTACTCCGTAAGCGATAAGAAACTGTATTTTTTCATTTGTCTTTGTGTGCTTCTTCTGTATATAGAGGGATGAAAACATTCCATATTCTCCCCCAGAGAATGCTGTAACTTAGTCCTTAGTCGTAAGCACAGGCAGCTTACAATACTGGGTAAAAATGGATTCAGAATGCCTGAATTTGAATCCAGATCTTATTATTTCCTATTCACAGGGCATTGAACAAGTTAGCTACCCTTTCTGAATCAGTTACCTCATTTACAAAATGAGCGAAATAATAGTACCAATCCCATGGAGTTGCTGTGAGGATTAAATAAAATGATGCATATAAAATACGTAACATAATTATTGGGATTTTGTAAATATTAGCCTTTATTATTATCACCAATCACTAAGTGGAGTCCTAGCAACCCACAATTTCTATTTGCAACATGTCCATTTAACAAACTTGGTGCCAGGTACTGCTCTAGGCATTGTGGGTATACTAATAAATACAAGACATTCCTGCTCTCAATTCTCTGGTGGAAATAGAAACATGTACAATAAATCCTAATAAGATGTAATCAGTTGTGTTCTAGGTATGAACTAAGAGTATGGGGCACTGCACTAAATTTTTTTCCACCAAATTTTAAGGTAAAGGAAGTGTGTAAACTGGAAATTTCTGCCATTGGGAATAGATCTCTAGGGTTTGGTCTTCCTAAGAGAGAAGCCATAACTAAGTTAATGAGCACTTTCTTCATATCGTACATGACGTTGTAGTTTCGTCACCAAAAGATGTTCTTTTTTCTTTACCTTTAGAGTTATACATGCAATTCTCCCAACTTTGGTGCAGAAAGAAGTCTATAGGAAGCTTTAAGTTTTGGCTCGAATATTTATTTATAAACCTAAAAGCCTGAGTGTGTCATTGGATTCAGACGTGCATGTGTCCTTGAGATCCAAGCAAAAGCAGAGCATGAAGCCTGAGTAGTGATTCTGTTGATTCAATTCACTTATTAAATGAACTCTTTTCTACTTTTAACAAGACATTAAAATATACTTTAGACAAAAGTTTCCTTACATGATAGTGATAAATTAAAATAATATTCCTTGTCTTTAGAAATGTTTTTGATTAAAAGGGGAGGAGGGGCCATGGAGTAGATTTAAAAACATAAAAAAAAGAAAAGAGGATTAATTTATTAACTGAATATTATTATAATGAAGCAATAATGGAAATGTTAAAAATGGAAAAAAAACCCTCAATAATCGATCTTCATTTCCCATAAATCAAAGACCATCCAGTTGCTGTCAAGTCAATTCCAACTCATGGCAACCCCCGTGTATCAGAGTAGAGCTGACCTTTATAGAGTTTTCCATGGTTAATTTTTTTGGAAGTAGATTGCCAGGCCTTTCTTCCAAAGAACCTCTGGGCGGACTCCAAACTTCAATCTTTTGGTTAGCAACTGAGCACTTGACTATTTGCACCACCCAAGGACTCCTCATTTCCTATAATTCCTATCAATTTTTGCTTATACAGACCACGTGGTATTTACATAGTTTTAACTACAGCACAGGATGCAATTCTATCTTATGTCCAAGTAATAGTTTGAAGTATCTTATATCATGTAGATCAAATTTATTTATTTGTCAAAGGCTTTGAATTGGTAAAAAGCGATCTAGCCATATCCATAAACAGTACAGTTGGGCTGATTGGTAGACAAAGGTATGTTCAACTTGATACCTATTCAAGCAAGCAGAGCCTCTAAAGAAACGGATATATATTTTTAAAGCCTGACAAAAGAAACAGCAGCTTGTCTTGTATTTACCAGAGGTTAATTTCTACTTGTCAAATCTGTGTTTGAAGTTCACATCAATCAGAAATGAAAGTGGAAGATGATCCACATATTTTACTCTTTTGTTGTTTTCTTAGGATGTCACTCACTAAATGATGAGAGAAAAGCAATGTTGCTACCTAAAGCTGTGGTGTGAACCCCAAACTCTCGGAGAAGCTATTTGAGTGAGATAATGGGAATTATGAATGTATCGACTGTAGTGTGATCAGTACAAATACCCTAGCGTTTGAAAGATCAGGGTTCACATCACGCTTATTGACTGTATGATCTTAGGTAAATTAGATAAGTCCTTTGAGCCTAAGCTTTTGTATTTGTGAAAATGAACGATTTTTAGTATTAATTTTTATCAAGTTTGGAAAGTTGGCATTTGACACTCTTAAGAGGCAGAATGGTATCCTGCTTCAGAGTACAGATTCTGGAGTCAGGTTGCTTCAACAGCTATGTGAACTTGGATAGGTTACTTAACTTCTATCCACCTCAATTTCCACATCAGTAAGATGGAGATAATAAAGTTATTTACCTCATTTAATCCTTGTGAGAACAAAATGAAATAACTCACGTAAAAGAGTTTAGAAAAATGCTTGGCTCTTAGTAAACAATAAATAGCTTTTATTACTACCAGTAGTTATACTATTTTAACTACTGCTTCCTTCTTGAAAGTCTCTACTTACTTGGCTTTCCTTAATAGCAAATCCAAGCCTCCTCCAACCCTTGCGAACAATTCTTTTCCAGTCTTCTTCAAAGAATTCCATCCTCTGCTCTATAAATGTTGGTTGTTCACAGGGGCCTCTCTTTAACCCGCCTCTCTTATCACTGTATGTGGTATGTATAATCTCCTCCTGTTATGGATTAAATTGCGTGTTGAAATTGTGTGTTGAAATCCTAACCCATGTACCTGTAAATGTGACCCCATTTGGAAATACAGGTTCTTCTTTTGTTATGTTAATGAGCTCATACCAGTATAGGGTGGGTTCTAAACCTAATCACTTCTGAGTTATAAAAAGAGCAGAATAGACACAGACACACACTGGGGTAAGATGAAGACTATGGAGACAGATGCATGTACAAGCCCAGGAACACCAAGGATTGCTCGCAGCTACTAGAAGCTGAAATAGACAAGGAAAAACCTCCCCCTAAAGCCACACTCTGAAATTTCTAGCCTCCTAAACTGTGAGAAAACAGATTTCTGTTTGTTAAAGCTACCCACTTGTGGTATTTCTGTTAGGGCAGCATTAGGTACCTAAGACACTTCCCTTAATTTTAATTACCAAGCATACTCAGATGAAACCCAAATCTATAGCGTTTGGCCTTGATTTTTCCTCCACATTTCCAGCCTTATACATAACTAACAGCCTTCCCAAAATCTTCACCAGGATATTTGAGCCAATGCTTTACTGATACCAATTTTTTATGCATCACATCCACAGCCTTGCCACAGTCTCATTGTGGATAAATGGTATTTCCCCACCGTTTGACTTTGGGCTTGACCATGTGACTTGCTTTGGCCATTGGCATATGGACAGATATGATAATGTGACAGTTCCAACCCTAAATTTTAAGAGGCCTTGCATGATTTTGCCTGCCCTCCCCCATAGCTGCTATTTTCATAAAAAGAACCTGCTGTGGCTACCTCATTGATCCAAGGAGAACGAATGACACATGGAGTAGAGCCACCCCATCCAACCCAAGATTTGTGGTGGGTAACAGTGACCCATCCATCACAGCCTGAAGCAGAGTTGTCCAGCTGAAGTCAGCCTAGATCAGCCAAACCCCAGTAAATGTACAGATATATGAGCAGTAACAAATAATTGTTGTTTTAAACCACTGAGTTTTGGGGTTGTTTGTTTTGCATCAATAGCTAGCCAGTTGCTTACAGGCATCTCAAACACAGCTTGTCTGAAATGAAACTCCTTTTCGACTACTCACCTGGTTTTCTTCCTGTATTTTCTATGTCTGTTGAACATACATAGGTGGATGAACACCATTCATTTTATCACCCAAGCCAGACATCAGGACACCGTTCTTGACTTCAACATTTCCCTCACCTTCTACATTACATAAATCCAAATTCTATCAATTTTCTTTCCTAACTATCTTTAAACATGTTGTTTTCCTCCTCATCCTCAATGTCACTCTCTGGTTTAAGGACCTAATACTTTTCTACCAGGCTGTTGCAATGGAGTCCTAACAGGTCTTCTTGATTCCACTCACTGACCTCTGATCCTCTACATGGAAACTAGAGTGATAGAGAATTATCCATGTCACTTGCTGTTTCCAATCTTTCAGTGGCCTCATCACTCACAGGAGAAGTCCCAGTTCTTCACAGGACTTCAGACTTCATCATCTGGCCTTCATCTGTCTATCCAGACTCATCTTCCACTCCTCTTCCTTTACATTTTTGGCTCATCAATTCAGAACTATATTTAGTTTCCCCAGATATAGCATAGAGTTTACTAACTGTGTGTTTTATAAATTTTGTGGTCTCTAGAATTCTCCTCCATCTCTTCTTCACATGACAAACCCATATTCATCCTTAAAAGTACACTTCAGGCCTCAACTCCTTTTGGAAGCCTTGCTGGCCTCCTCAGACAAGTCAATCATCTCTTTTGTTACTTGAAATTGTTTATATTATTAAACTTACCACTCTGAATTGTGATTATACTTGCCCTGTATTCCAAACTTTAAGGGGCATGTGGGCATGGACTGTGCCTATAACTTCTGGTCCTTAGCATGGCTTGATTATAATGGACAATAAGTATTTTCTCAGCCGAACTAATAATATGTTATGGAAATAATAACACTTTTATTCAGCAGTATTCTAGTGGTAATGTGGAAGGCTGACCAGCTGGGTAGGGGCAGCTCCCAAAAGTGGTTGCATCCAGAGCCAGGAACTACAGTACGTGTCCCCTGAGTCTGCACGCAGCCAGATGGTTATATATCTGGAGGGTGGGTTTTGAAAAGGGGAGAGTATGCGGAGGTTCAGGGAGAAGGCAAAAGGCTGAGTGGTGATGAATATAATCTCTTTCTATTATTCCTCAAGCTCTGAAAACCCAAACTAAACTCCTGAAATCATCAATGTGACTGGATTTTTTTTGTGTGCAACATCTAAAGGGCTGTCTTCTCTACAACCCCTCACCACAAAAAACAAACTTGTTGCCACTGGGTGGATTCTGACTCATAGCGACCCTACAAGAAGAGGCCTAACTAAGGTGTCACTCACAGATAAAGGAGCTGAGACAGAGGAGACTCTGAAGAAGTAAAGTTAGAAGTCACAGGAATTTGGGGGATTGCTCCGGAGTTGCACGCTGTGAAAGGGGTGTTGAGCCTATTAAGCTGAAATCTCTGAGGTGGAAAGAGGCCCAGAGTCATAGCTGGACAACAATGCTTTTCTCACAAAACTGATGGAAAGATAAACTATTCCAAAGTGCCTAGCACAAGGCATGGCATTTAGTAACTATCAATAAAAGTACGTTTTCTTCCTTCCCACACTCTTCTTTCAGAGGAAAGGAAAAGAAAACACACACACACACACACACACACACACTTAAATGTTCTATCTAACCATCTTAATATAAACCTAATTTACATACTTCCATTTGTCATGACTTAATTTCTGTTTTAAAATGCAGACACCTTATTTATAGGACTACATATTAAACATCATAACAATAAAAATCAACAATTTCCAATTAAAAATTTAACCAGTTCTCTAAATAAAAATGAAGGGACATTTAACTATTGGAATCCCTGTTGACATGTGTGGTAGACACCTCTCAAGCCCTGCCTCATACCCTATTGGCCCACATTTTGCCTCAGCCGTTCCTTCAGCAACCAGCTTTGTACAGGTGTAACCTCCCCTCTGTTGCACCATGCATCTTCAGCTTCCTGCCTCAGGGTTTTCTGACCCTGTTGCCTGTGGGAATTCACCCAGCATTTATGTATGGGTAGTCTGGAAATGCAAGGAAGTTAGCATCCCAGGGGACAACACTTGATGAATGGGGCATGGGAGCCAGGGGATAAATGCCCTCTCTTCTGTCCCTGGTAGCCCTGGTGGTGCTGTGGTTAAGAGCTCGGCTGTTAACCAAAAGGTCGGCAGTTTGAATCCACCAGCCACTCCTTGGAAACCCTATGGGGCAGTTCTACTCTGTCCTACAAGATAGCTATGAGTCAGCATTGACTTGACGGCAACGGGTTTTTTTTCTGTGGCTGAGGTGTTTCATTCTGAGGTACATTCTACACAACTTCTCAGAAGGTCCCAGCAGGATTGAGGCCCGTGTGCCCACAGCAGTGACCAACTGCAGAGTGCATACAAGCTTCTACTGGTTTTCTCTCTTTTTTTCTGTTTCACTCTTTCTAGTTCTTGATTCCTATTGCCCAGGATCACATCCCAAACTCAGATATCAGTCTGTACTGGACACATTTTAAGCACAATATAAGTTTCAGATTCTCTCAAACTTACACATATATGAGATTCCTTGTTGCCAACACCACTATAGGCTCATCTGTTAGCATGGTCTCCGCGGCACCTATCGTGGTGGGAACCCAGTCCAGATCCAATCTGATCCAAGGACTTCCAGCTCCTTTCTCCTCTATTGGACTCAGAAGATGCTCCATGCCACAGGGCATGGGACCAGGCTTCCCCAACAGCTGCCAAAAGTGGCCAGATAATGTAACCTGAAGGAGCAGAAGAGTTGACTCTCTGTGAGGAAATTATGACCAACAGGAGACAGGAAATGGGAAAGGGGAGCCATCAAATAAATTTCTCTACCTTCTTCCTTCTGATGCATGATTCTGAGGCACAGTTTTCTATGCAACTTGTTTGGAGATGTCCAGTACAACTGAGTGATCAGCAGTGTCTCTTTCTGGCTTCTGAAGCAGTAGTTGGCTGGGTAATGTATCTTGTGATTTTTCACTTCCCATATTTCTCTGTCTCTCTTACTGTCCTGGGATTGCATCTCTCAATAAAGCATCGGCACTTAAGCCTTGTCTCAGGCTTGTTTTCTAGGGGACTTGAGCTAAGACAGAGGTCTTTGAGGGTTTTTGCTAGGCTTCTGTTAATTCAAAATAATGGTGGGCAAGTAGAAACCACCTCTGAGAAAAGTTATACAACAGAAAGTGGCCTTGGAAAGGTTAGAAAGGGATTATCTTTCCTTCTTACAGCTCAACACAGGAGAGACTCATTTCATTGTATACGGAATCAGTGATAACACAGTCTAGAGCTGCACCAGCCTCAACTCTGGACCGAGAAGGAAGCCACCTGTGATAGTTAAGGTTATGCATCAACTCGGCTAGGCCATGATTCTCAGTGGTTTGGCAGATATTATGTAATCATCCTCCATTTTGTGATCTGATGTGAGCAGCCAATCAGTTGAAAGAAGAGTTTCCTTGGGGGTATGCCTGCATCCGGTATATGTGGATGTTCTGGCAAAGTTCGCTCTCTCTTGATCCTGCATTAGCCTTGTCATCTTTCGACCTCTAGTTCTTGGGATGTGTCATGGATTGAATTGTCTCCCCAAAAAATATGTGTATCAACTTGGCTGGGCCATGATTCCCCGTATTGTGTTATTGTCCACCATTTTGTCATCTAATGGGATTTTCCTATGTATTGTAAATCCTATCACTATGATGTTAATGAGATGGATTATCAGCAGTTATACTGATGAGATCTACAAGATTAGATTGTGTCTTAAGCCAATATCTTTTGAGATATAAAAGAGATAAGTGAGTAGAGAGCCATGGGGACCTCATACCACCAAGAAAGCAGCGCCGGGAGCAGAGCGTGTCCTTTGGACCTTGGGTTCCTGCACAGAGAAGCTCCTCGACCAGAGGAAGATTGATAACAAGGACCTTCTTCTAGAACCAACAGAGAAAGACTTCCCCTGGAGCTAACATACTGAATTTGGACTTGTAGCCTACCAGATTGTGAGAGAATAAACTTCTCTTTGTTAAAACCATCCACTTGTGGTATTTCTGTTACAACAGCACTAGATGACTAAGACAGGATGTGAACCAGCAGCCTGTCACTTGACCTGCAGATTTTGGATTCGTCAGCCTCATGCCCAGCCTGCTGCCTGATCCACAGATTTGGGATTTACCAGCCTCCACAATTGGTGTGAGCCATTTACTGGAAATAAATCTCTCTATATGTATTTATACATATGCTTCACTGGTTTTTCTCCTCTAGAGAACCCAGTCTAAGACACCACTCACTCACTGGTGTTCCCATGGTGCCTCATCCCTCCCTTAGACAAGATAAGAAGAATGTCTCCATTGTCTCTTCTTGGTTTCAGCCTCCACCTTTTGTTACCAAGAGTGTGCAAAATGCTTTGAAAAGGAAAAAATGTATTTCCTGATTACAAAAAAAATGTGTATTGTAGAGAACTAGGAAAATTCAGAAATGTGAAAAAAAGTAAACAAAAGCCCCTCCAGTTCCTCAACTCATAAATAACCATCTTTGTACAATTTCTTTCTTACTTTTTAAAAATGCATTGCTGCATGCATGTGCGTACACACAGGCTCACAGGCATAATTTCCCTCCTCTGGAAACATCTCCTCACTTTCCACCCATTGAAAGTTTGCATCCCTCAAGATCAGCTTACTTGGAAGCTTTTTTGTAAAGGCTTCTCTGATTTTTCATATCAGATATTCTTCTAAGACACATATTTTGCCTTGTGTTGTAGTTATTTTTGTTTATAGCTACTTATTTTCCCAAGTAGATTGCAGCCTTCTGTACTAGAAGACAGAGTTCATATTAGATTCATTTTTGAAATCCCACATTACCTCGCAGGTGTTATATTCATAGTCAAGAAAGAACTAAACCAAAACCAAACCTGTTGCTGTCGATTTGATTCCAACTCATAGTAACCCTATAGGACAGAGTAGAACTGCCTCGGAGGGTTTCCAAGGCTTTGATCTTTACAGAAGCCGACTGCCACATCTTTCTCCCACAGAGTGGCTGGTGGGTTTGAACCACTGACATTTCAGTTAGCAGCTGATTGTTTAACCACTCCTTTTAAGAAATGAACAGTTTAGTCTATACTTTTTTTTTTTTATACCTTCAAACCAAAAAAAGTCCTTAGTTGGCTCAAACTGTTTGCGTTCAACTGCTAACCTAAAGGTTGGCAGTTTGAACTTACCTAGCAGGACCTTGGAATATAGGCCTAGTAATCTGCTTCCATTAAGAATACAGCCAAGAAAACCCTATTGAGCAGCTCGACTCTATTACACATGAGGTTGCCATGAATCAGATTCAACTCAACAGCAACTAAAAACAGCAACAAACCAACAACAACAAAAAAATCAAACCAGTTGCTCTTGAGTCAATTCCGACTCATGGTGACCCAATGTGTTACAGAGTAGAACTTCTCTATAGAGTTTTTTTTGGCCATAGTCTTTAGGGAAGCAACTCACCAAGCCTTTCTTTCATGACATTGCTGGGTGGGTTTGAATCACCAACATTTAGGTTAGTAGTCAAGTGCAAACTCTTTGCTCCACCCAGGGACCTTTTAATACCTTCATCACACTATTATTTCTTCCATATGCTTTTACCTTTTCTGAATCATTTTATATGTATATGCACTGAAGCCTGTGAGAGCTGGAACTCAGCGGGACTGCCTTATTTTTCTGGGTCTCCCAAGTTTTTCGCCTTTGATAGGGTGCAGTCTTAATTGTTTTCCTATCACCCTCTATTAGTGGAAAATATTTTTGTTTTCCTTCTCTGACAGGTTTTCAGCTTACATAGGTTCCATCTTTCACAGGTTTTACTATACCTCATTTCTCCAATTAGACTGTAAATTTCCAGAGACAAAGACCTTTGCTTATATTTCTTTGATGTGCCCCCACCACAGCTTTTAGCACATAATTGAATATGAAGCAAGTATCCAACAAACCTCTGTTGACTCTTTGCACTGATACAGCCTAGCCATCAGATGCATATTTTTCTTCTTCCAAACAGACCAGAAGCAAATCAACTTTAGTTTTAAAAAATGATTGGAATCTGGATCTGTTATGTTCCACAGGAATTAAAAGGTGGCCTGTCCATGCATGTCTGAAAATGTATGTAACTTACTCTTGGCAATCAGTCACCCTCACTGAGGAAAAGAACCAAACGTGCTATCGGCACTCAATAAGTCCAGGGAAGTCAGCTTTTGAGAGAATGTAATTTCTACTGGTTAAAGTCAGAACTTTGCATTATGGGTCAATTGTTTGTTGATTTCATAAGACTGAAATTCACTTATGTGACAGAAAATATTTAACCAATTCATAATCTGAAGGACACAATTATCAATGACATTGACTTTATCCTAAACGAAATATGGCACCAGAAGGTAAATTCTGGAGAGTGTACCATTTCTCTTCCCCTGAATGGAATGAATATTTTTTAGGACATTCCAGTTAGAGTTTTGAGTCAGCCCAGGTTCCAGTCACAGCTTGTCCATTTGCTTCTTGTGTGACCTTGGACAAGTCACTTAATCTCCTTAAACTTCATTTACTTTTTCTATGTGTTGGGGATAATAAAGTTACCTAACTTACACAATTGCTATAAGCTTAAAATAATCCATGTAGAAGACTTAGCAGAATGTCAGCCTATAACTATCACTCAATAAATAATTAGCTTTTATCATTTCTCATTCTATTTTTTATCTTTTCTCCATTTGACCCCCTTTATGTTTTTGCCATCACACAACCACCAAAGCAAATTTCACTGGGTCTAATTAGGGTTAAAGAGGCTGCTGCCCCCTCCTCGACATAAATCCTCCTTGTTGTCATTATTTTGACTTGTGGCAACCCCGTGTATGCAGAGTAGAACTGCTCCATAGGGTTTTCAAGGCTGTAACCTTTCAGAAGCAGATAGCCAGGTTTGTCTTCCAGGTTTGCCTCTGGGTAGGTTCAAATCACCAGCCTGTTGGTTAGTAGCTGAGCACTTAACTGTTTGCACCACCCAGGACTTTAAATCCTCCTTAAGTGTGGCAAATACTAATCACTGACATTATATATCGAAGGACAGTGAAATAGAACTGTGGATTAGGACAGTCAGCAAATCACAGCTCTTTCTTCTGAGAAAATGTGATCTAGTGACAGGCATCATAGAATCATTAATCGTTCAAATATGGGGCAGACCACAGGTACTGAGCATAAAACTATTTGTCTTAAGACTGGCAAAGCAGTTTGATTAAATGGTACTGTATACATAGATGTGAAAGTTAAATTTAATTAGTAATAATTATTATAAATAATAGCAAGAATAATTCAATACCCTCCCAGGCTCATTTTCTATGAGAAAAGATGAAAAATTGAGAACAAATTATATAAAAATAAACTAATTTTTTAGTCTGCATGCACTTCCATTCGGTTAATAACACTGAAGTAGACACGCTAATGAGTGCGCTATTATAAAGGCAAGGGAATGCATACTGATAAAAAATGCTCAATTTAATACTAATGAGTGTTGAATTCTTTCCTTTTTTTTGACAGTCTGAGAAAATCTTGTCTCTGTGCTACCATGAAGCTCATTGATTCTGTCTTCAAAGGCTTTGAAGAAAAATATATACGCCTTTTGCCTTGTAGAGAAGACAATGCAGATGACTACTGTATTAGGGTTTTTAACCCCCTTGATTCCTGTTCTCTTTTAAAGGGGTACATGGTGGCTCCTGCTTCCCACTCCCTTAACAAATACTTGGCTGACCCTATTTTGCTTCTGTTTAACCTGCTTACCTCCACAGAGCATTCCAGAGTATGTTCTAATTGGACAGATCCTTTCACCCATGGGATTTAATTAAGGAAAGAACAATGCTCGCCTTCAGCAATGCAGGAGCAGGTGATGTGTAACATAGCCTCCATGTGACTAATACAGCACTTCCTAGAAGCCCTCATTGTAGGTTCTGGGTACCCTTCTCACCACTGTCCAAGGGCAGGTGTAGCTAAGTCAAGCTGATCGTCAAGTATCAGGCCTACAGATGAAGCCAAACAGGTGGCTCCAACTCTTGATGTGTTCCCCAGGAAATAAGTCAGATGCCCAGATAGGTAGGCACACTTGCTTCTCTTGATGAAGAGATGCTTTTGATCATTTGTCTTGTGGTACCTTTTATTTCTTTCCTGCACAGTCTCTGGCAGTGATGGTTTTAGCACTTGAGAAATGGCTTATGATGGAAGATAAGGAGATTTATTTTCTCATCACCACTCTTCACCTGAGGTGACCTTGAGTATTTGCCAAAATCCACTGTCCCTTTCTAAGGTGTGGTCCTCAAACTTTGGCATTCAGCAGAATCTCCTATGAGCGTTTTCAAAATGCACATGGTGGAGATCCTCTCCACCCCTCCTGAAGCAGGAGTTGAGACTAGCCGCGTGGTTTTTTGGGGAAAAAAAGTGTCCGGGTGATTTCTATGTTTACCAAAGATGAAGAACCTCTGCTGTAGAACTTGGATGATGTCAATGAGCCAGCTCAGCAGTTCTCAACTGTGGGCGCACACTGGGATCCCCCAGAGACTTAAAAAAATACTCCTGTGCTCCATCCCTGGCAATTCTGATTTAATTGGGAACTGGGCTTTGAGAGCTTTTAAAGTTCCCCAGGTAATTCCAAAATTCAGCCAAGGTTATGAACCTCTGCTCTAGCTATAGACACAGCTCAGTTAAGAAGCATTTTGAGCATTCAAAATGCCATATTTTATCTGAATATCAACTGCAGATTGTTTTTTGCTTTTAATTAATAGTTCCCTTGATAAGACTGCTATACTGGGAGTGGGACATGTAAGTCTGCTACATGAAGGACAACCTTCATTCATTCATTCATTTATTCACACATTCATCATAGGCCATACCCTGTTCTAGGGACTGAAGCAGTGGATGAGAAATACACAGGCATTGCCTTTGTGGTGATTAATAGACAGCAACAGCTGGATCCAATGCTTTACGTTCTCTTCACCATTTGGCTTCTGGGTTTGTTTATACCATTTCTTTTTGACCTATCACATGTACCAGATGCTCCATTTTTACTATATTTGCGCTTCCCTGAAGGAATCACATTGTTCCACCCTTCTGGGTCTTATCCTTGTTGTTATCTCTTTGTCTGAATGGCCCTTCCTCTTTCTCTCTGACTAGCTAGCTTCTATCCATCTTTCCACACTCACAGAGCTTATCATCTCTTGTCTAAGTCTTCCTGGTCCAGGTTAGATGTCTTTCCATCATTCCCTACAGTCCCATATGTTGTGTAGCACTGATCAAAAGAGAAGTCTATTATATAAGAGGAGGAAAATATATTGTATTTGAGTCAAAATGTAATATGTTGTGTCTTAGTCTCCTAGTGCTGCTGTAACACAAATACCACAAGTAGTTTGTTTTAAGAACAGAAATATATTTTCTCACAGGAGGCAAAAAGTCTAAATCAGGTTTTCAGTTGTGTTGATTCCATCCTTGTAGGTAGCCCTGGGCATTCCTTTGTTTCTTGGTGATCCTTACATGACATCTGTTTTCCCTGGTGTGTGCCTGTCTGTGTTTATTACCCAGAAGTGATTCGGTTTAAGATCTATCTTACACTGATATGACCTCAATTAATTGATTGATTATATTACGTTAGATTGCATTAAGGAAAGTAATCTGCTTTACCCAAAGAGAACTGATTAAATCACAATAGCATATGGCCAAGATTTCAATATATATATTTTTTGGGAAACAATTCAATACACAAGTCAGTGAATTCATGATGGACATTGGGAGGAACAAAGACGGTAAGGGTAAGACTACCGAATGTTTACAAATTTGTGACCACATGCATCAGGTGAGCTGAGGGTAGTGCTGGGGTTCAACCTAAGGGAGGAGAATGTCTAATGGAGACTAAAATGTATAGATTTTTCTCCTCATTGCTCTGGGCCCCTCTTCATTTTAATGATGCTCTACTGAGAAAAGCCACATGCAAGCAACTCTAATAAGAGGCATACAAAGTAATAATCCGACTAGTTTCTTCTAGTTCAGAGAAGTAGTGTTGGAGGGTTTTGTGCAATGGACCAAGGGTGAGTACGAAGAGGGATGTATTTGGGTATTAACTAAATGGCTGAGTGGAGCATATGAGCTGGGGAATTTTAGTAATATTGCTAGACCTGCTGTTTTTCTGCTGATGTTGTTATAACCACTGCAAATAAATTAAATGTTTGTGAATTTGCATTGCCCTTGCTATTCCAGTCGGGACCATCCCTGGATGGGAGAAAGCCCAAGGACAGAGAAAGAGTGGCCACTGACTTGATTACGTTCTTTATCCCTTGCTGCTACTGAGGAGGGCTGTGTCTTTCCCAAGGGGTTACAACAGGCAGTGGAAGGAGTTACCACTCCGTGCATAACTTTTCAACACTTCTTTGCACTACCCTCAATTATAGTTGGTGGTTAATATCTTCTAACTTCTACCCTGTTGGTGCAGTGGTTAGGAGCTATTGCTGCTAACCAAAAAAGTCAGCAGTTCAAATCCACCAGCTGCTGCTTGGAAACCCTGTGGGGAAGTTCTACTCTGTTCTATAGGGTGACTATGAGTCAGCATTGACTTGATGGCAACGGATTTATCTTCTACCCAGGATGTAAGTTCCTTGAGAACCATTACCATGAACTTGAGTCAATCTTGCTCACCTGCTTCAAGGCCTGACATTTAGTAGGCACTCAGAAATGTATGTTGGTCGATATACTACTATTTCTAAAGTATTCATTAAAAGTTTTGCCATTTTGAAGTATCTTGAGCAGAGTAAGCAGAGCACTAGGAGAATTCAAAAACCTAAGCTTAGTCCTTTTATCACTCCTTAAAATTTTATTTTTAACCTCTGGAGATCAACCTCTAGAGGTCTTTATGATTTATACCTTGCTATTACTCAGGGACTTGCTGATTTTGGTGGGAAGACTATTCTTAGGCTGGTGTTCAGTGCCTGAGGGAAGTCCCTCAGGTGTTTCAAAAGACAAGTAAGTGTAGGTGGATTTCCACCCTGGAGAGGAAGTAGATGGTGATGTAATAGGAAAGTTGACATTTCCTTCTGTGAACATATTTGTTTGGCTGTGTGAGGGGGAAGGGGAATCGTAACAGTGAGGTGCCTCTCAAATGACTTAGAAATAAGGGGAATAATAGACCCTGGAGAGTGAAATAATAGCTTTGGATTGCAGCACAGTCAATTCCTTCAGAAACATCTGAAGTCAATTTAATGAAATTTGAATGGCTCCTAGGCTACATCTTTTGACTGAAGGTACCTGCATATTTAGGAAAAGAAAATATCAGAGACAGTGGCGTCACTAGGGGTGTGTCCGTGGGGGAGGGGAGCAGACCGCACCAGTGACACTGTCAGAGGGGGTGACACCAGTCTCACTTTGAGCTGGCTGTAGGGTGTGAGCGCCTCCCCTGTGTCCAGCAGGCGACCGCGCATCCAGCAGTGCCGTGCTACACGTACACACGTGCGCACGTACACACGTGCGCACGCACACACCTCCTCAGGGGCTCGGAAAATTAGGACACAGCCCGAGAGGGAAAAAGACTCCCAACTACATCCCAAGCAGCCTGGCCCTTTAGAGCCCTGGACTGAGTGGTTCAACTTGGAGAATGACTGCCCCCTTCCCTTCCTCCCTCCGTGGGCACAGGTCCTGGATCTTCCAGCCGGTAGAAACTCTCCAAGAGAGAAGTGATAGATTTAAAATTTTAAAAAGTTCTCCCAAGTGGAGAAAAATAATCAGACTTTAAAAAAAAGTCACCAGTACTAACTCGGGTAGCGAGGAACAGAGAAAAGGAGAAGGCATATGACGCGGGAGCAGAAACTTCTTGGTCAGATTGCGTGGCTCCTCCGTCTCCCTCTCTCTCAGACCAGCTTTCCAAAGCTAATCCATTAATGTATCTCATGTAATGGTAAAGTTTAACGTTGAAATGAACACAATTTTGATGTAGTTCTTAAATGTTTTTACTTTGAATTCTATCGTTTTCTTACCAAATTTTAACGTTAACCACATGTTGTTGGTGTTGTTAGGTCCTCTGGAAATCAGTTTGGACTCATAGCAACCCTGTGTACAACAGAATGAAACACTGCCAGGTCCTGAGCCATCCTCAAAATTGTTGCTATGCTTGAGCCCGTTGTTGCAGCCACCGTGTCAATCCATCTCGTTGAGGGCCTTCCTCTTTTTCACTGGCCCTCTACTTCACCAAGCATGATGTCCTTCTCTGGGGACTGATCCCTCCTGATAACATGTCCAAAGTATGTGAGACCAATATATGAAACTATGTAAATGTAAATACATTTAGGTTGTGCATATGATATTACAATTTAAAGGTGTAATCTAAATTTTGCGAGTTGTTTCTGTCACTGCTAATACCATTACATTCAGTGATATACAGAAATTACGATTTATGAGTAATGTTGGTACAAAAAACATTACTAAGGATTCTGTATGGTCTGATACGGGAGGAGGTCCACTATGAGTTACTGCACCGGGTGATGCCAACCCTGGTGATGCCACTGATCAAAGAGAAGTGGCTGGTAAGCTTCGTTAATGTAGGAAAGGGGGATCAGAGGAACAGGTGCTCTACGCACGTGCAAACAATGTCTAGGGGGGAAAGCACATATCTTGGCAACTAACATGGGCACTTGATACCAAATGCATGTATGGATATTTTGAGCTACTGTTTGTCTCGTGGTTTAAAATCAGGAAAGGTGTGTGTCAGGAGGGATCAGAGGAACAGGTGCTCTACGCACGTGCAAACAATGTCTAGGGGGGAAAGCACATATCTTGGCAACTAACATGGGCACTTGATACCAAATGCATGTATGGATATTTTGAGCTACTGTTTGTCTCGTGGTTTAAAATCAGGGAAAGGTGTGTGTCAGGATTGTATCCTTACACCATACTTATTCAGTCTGTATGCTGAGCAAATAATTTGAGAAGCTGGGCTATATGAAGAAGAATGTGGCAACAGGATTAGAGGAAGACTCATTAACAACTTGTGATACACAGATAATACAACCTTGCTTGCTGAAAGTGAAGAGGATTTGAAACACTTACTGATGAAGATTAAAGACCACAGCCTTCAGTATGGATTACACGTCAACGTAAAGAAAACAAAAATCCTCACGACTAGACCAATAAGCAGCAACATGATAAATGGAGAAAAGATTGAAGTTGTAAAGGATTTCATTTTTACTTGGATCCACAATCAACGCTCATGGAAGAAGCTGTCAAGATATCAGATGATGCATTGCTTTGGGCAAACCTACTGCAAAAGACCTCTTTCAAGTGTTAGAAAGCAAAGATGTCACTTTGAGGACTAAGGTGCACCTGACCGAAGCCATGGTGTTTTCAGTCGCCTTATATGCATGCAAAAGTTGGACAATGAATAAAGAAGACTGAAGAGGAATTGATGCGTTTGTATTATGGTGTTGGTGAAGAATATTGCATATACCATGCCAGAAGAACAAATGCATCTGTCTTGGAAGAAGCATAGCCAGAATGCTCCTTGAAAGCAAGGATGGCAAGAATTCCTCTCACGTACTTTGGACATGTTATCAGGAGGCACCTGGAGAAGGACATCATGCTTGGTAAAGTAGAGGGTCCGTGAAAAAGAGGAAGACCCTCAGTGAGGTGGATTGACACAGTGGCTGCAACAGCGGGCTCAACTATAGCAATGATGGAGCAGGATTGGGCAGGGTTTTGTTCTGTTGTACATAGGGTCACTATGAGTTGGAAATGACTCGATGGCACCTAACAACAACAACAATCTTGATTTCAAGTGGCAGAGTGACCGTAGCTGGCCTCTATATTACTTTTGAAAACTCATTTTCACGATTGACTTATTTGTCCAATAATCTTATTTAATTTACATTTTTTATCTTCTGGCCAAAACCTGTGCGTTAAAATTTTATTAAATTAGAACATAAAAGATTACTTTGCTCAGAGTTACTGCCCACAATGCAGTAAAGCCAGTAGGGCTTTACTTCCATGATTGAATTAATAAATAAAGCCCAGTGATTTTGTCAGAAATAGCTCACAGTAGTTTAAACACTCATAACCAATATAGTAGGCAGTTTAGGAATTTCTTTTAAGAGAGACTGTATCAGTTAAATAGTGGTGTTGGTGAAGAATATTGAATATACCAAGGACTGCCAAAAGAACGAACAAATCTGTCTTGGAAGAAGTACAATCAGAATGCTCCTTAGAAGCCAGGATGGTGAGACTGTCTCACATACTTTGGACGTATTATCAGGAGGGATCAGTCCCTGGAGAAGGACATCATGCTTGGTAAAGTAGAGGGTTAGCAAAAAAGAGGAAGACCCTAAACAAGATGGATTAACACAGGGGGCTGCAACAATGGACTCAAGCATAACAGCGACTGTGAGGATGGTGCAGAACAGGGCAGTGTTTCGTTTTGTTGTACATAAGGTCGCTATGAGTTGGAACTGGCTCAATGGCACCTAACAATAACAACAACAATATCAGTTAAATTATATGTCCTTGAAAATTGAAGCTGTGCCTACTTAATATTATAACCTCTTCTATTTGAAAAGTAGAAGAAATGTCAGTAAACAAACTAAGAAATACCTGAGGATGCTGGTGAGAAATATCAAATCCATGTGATGGTACTAATAATAGTTTATATAACTGAGCATTTAGTATATTCTAGGTGCAAGGCTAGATATTTTAATACCTATCTCATTTAATCTTCAAAACTCTGTGAAGGTAAGTATTATTATTCTTATCATATAAATTAGAAAACAAAGGTTCAGAGAGGTTAATAATTTGCCCAAGGTCACATAGGTAGAAAGTGTTAGAGTTTGGGCTTGAGCTCAGGTCTGTCTCATTCCAAAACATGTATATTGTCTTAGGCTGGATTCTCTAGAGAAGCAAAACCAGTAAAGT
>NW_004444072.1:5448607-5449624 GCF_000243295.1 Trichechus manatus latirostris | reverse complement strand
AGAGCATAAGGTCGAGGGGACAGGAAGCAAAAATCTTGCAAGTGGGTCACTAGGGGTAATAGTGAGTGGTGCCACTCCCATTTCCACCCCTTGATTCCTGACCCTTGAATCCTGGCTATGAGAGAAACAGCACTATATATTGGATGCTGGTTTAAAGCATATACAGCCTCGTAGAGAACATTGCCCCAACCCTGCAAGGTATTACCACCTAGCTGGCGCCGCAGTTGTGTCTTTAGAAGGCCATTCCATGGTTTTATCAAGCCAGCTGCTTCAGGATGATGGGGAACATGGTAAGACCAGTGAATTCCATGAGCATGGGCCCACTGCCGCACTTCATTTGCTGTGAAGTGAGTCCCTTGATCAGAGGCAATTCTGTGTGGGATACCATGACGGTGGATAAGGCATTCTGTAAGTCCACGGATGGTAGTTTTGGCAGAAGCATTGCGTGCAGGGAAGGCAAATCCATATCCAGAGTAAGTGTCTATTCCAGTAAGGACAAAATGCTGCCCTTTCCGTGATGGAAGTGGTCCAGTGTAATCAACTTGCCACCAGGTTGCTGGCTGATCACTTCAAGGGATGGTGCCATATCAGGGACTCAGTGTTGGTCTCTGCTGCTGGCAGATTAGGCACTCAGCAAAGGCTGTGGCCATGCCAGCCTTGATGAGCGGAAGTCCATGCTGCTGGGCCCATGCATAACCTCCATTCCTGCCACCATGGCCACTTTGTTCATGAGCCCATTGAGCAACAGCAGGAGTAGTTGGGGAAAGAGGATGAGTGGTTTCCACAGAACGTGTCATCCTATCTACTTGATTGTTAAAATCATCCTCTGCTGAGGTCACCCTTTGGTGAGCATTCACATGAAACACAAATATCTTCACGTCTTTAGCCCATTCAGAGAGGTCTATCCACATACCTCTTCCCCATAAATACTTCTCTCCAATTTTCTAATCATGTTCCTTCCAAGTCCCTGACCATCCAGCCAAACCATTGGCCACAGCCCATGAATCAGTATATAAT
>NW_004444072.1:5420870-5448507 GCF_000243295.1 Trichechus manatus latirostris | reverse complement strand
TCCCCAAAAAGTCTGATTATTTCCTTTTCCCCAGTGAACAGTCACCCCTCATAAAAGGCCGTAGATCCCTTTGGGGAAGACTTGGAGAAAGATTAACAGTAAAATTTTTTGGCAGTGTATTGGAGTCCTTCCTCAAGGGGATCTGGCCTCCCCTTCATTCAAGGGGTTGTGTGTCTTTAAACTCGCTCAAATCTGGGAATTGATTGAGGGACCGTGACTCTCTATTCTGGCGATTGGAGTTAGACTGCTGTTCACCTGACCTAGAATTCATCCATATGTATAGATCAAGTAAATATTTAGTAGATTTCCTATTTATTTCACTCCAAGTGACACCATGACTAAGTAGCCGACGCCATAAGTCCATACGAGTCAGACTATTCTGATTACTGCTTTGACTCCTCTGTCCATTACTGTAACCACGCCCACCTTGTCTTTGTCAATTGAGTGCAGCCACTTGGCCCCTACTACCACAGGGTCCAATCAGCCCCATTGTAGTTAGGTGTCTTAATTCAGTTAGGGCAGTTCTCACTGTCGAATCTGGCTTACATAAAATAGCAATCACAGCAGTCTTCAAGGATGCTGGAGCTCCCTTCACAAATTTGTTCCTGACAGTTGTGGTAAAAGGTGTGTCCTCTGGACACTCCATGTGTGGGTCTGTGGGTCTAACTTGATAAATCCACTCTAGCATGTCAATTTCCCTAAGCCTTTGGATACCTTCTTCTATAGTATACCAAGGCAGGTCTGGTACTTCAACTTGATTTAGTGCTAGCCACCTCATAATCCATGCTTTAGCAACCCAACCAAATAAACTATTAGATCCTTTCCTAACTTCTGTAGCTGAAACGTTGAAGGAACAGTCTGTGCTCAGTGGACCCAGATCAATAAACTCAGACTGATCCATCTTTATGTTCCTTGCACCATTTTCCCACACCCTTAATAGCCATTCCCATATGTATTCCCCAGGTTTCTGTTGTATATATTAGAAGACTCAAGTAGTTCTTTTGGAGAGTAGCGTTCCTCCTCCTGGGTCACACTTTGTACTTCACCTTTTGGGGCTTGCTGGGACTTAAGCCTAGTTATAGGTCTAGAAGCCAGAATTGGTGGTGTGGAATTGTTTTGAGAACATTTAGCATTATCTTGTAAAGCATCTGTCTCAGGCGATGCTCCAGGCAATGACTCAGGCAAGTGCTCTTAGGAGGCAGCTGGGCTAGGGCTAATCTCCTCAGATGGGAGTGGAGGGGCTAATGGTTTTTCTGGGCAGGGTGGTTCAGTAGACAAACATGAAGTAATCTCTTCAGATGGGACTGGCTGTGCTGGCAGGAGTGATTCAACAGAATTTACAGGCTCAGTGTCCCCAGCTTCCTGATTATCCACCCATATGTCCCCATCCCAAGTCTGAGGATCCCATCTCTTCCCAATCAATGCCCTTACTTTAACTTCAGACACCTCTCGAGGTTTGCAATTGAGCTGGCATTGTAACTCAGCCACTCTTACAATAAGACTCTGGGTTTGGTTTTCAGCAAATTCGGCTTTGTTACTACAAGAAATAAGGCTTTCTTTCAAAGCACAAGTGGAAGCCTTGAGGTCATGTACGCAGCACTGGAGCCTTGACTCTGAAGCCCTGAGCACTTCTCTTTCCTTCATCAGTTTGTCTAGCGAAAGTAGGACAAACCAACCAGCTTCCTTATACTTCTCATTCTGACAAAGCTGTAGAAAGATATCACACATGTGTTCACCCTGAGCCTCATCTTTCACCAATAACTGATCTACCGGTGGTGATACTTTGCATATTTGTGTCACCACCTTGCTCCATGGACTAACAGTGACCTCTTTACTGCTGGAAGCAGATTCATCAACGTCTTTATGACTAACCAGGCTTAAGAACCAATTTAGAAAACTCATCCTTACAATTTTGTTTCTCTAGAACCGCTCCCGGTACCAAATGTCTTAGGCTGGGTTCTCTAGAGAAGCAAAACCAGTAAAGTGTATAAATATAAAGAGAGATTATATCAAGGAAAGGAAACAGCTCACGTGATTGTAGAGGATAGAACGTCCCAAGTCCATGGATCAGGGTAGAGGCCTCTCCCAAGTCACACAGCTGCAGAAGCTGGCAAGTCCAAGATCAGCAGGTCGGAGAGCAGGGCTCCCACTCACAGGCTGTGCAGATTGACGAATCCCAGGTTCGGCAGATAAGCTGACAGCTCAAGTCCCAAGAATGGGAGATAAGATGACAGGAAGCAGCCACAGGATCCAGAGAGAGCAAAAAGCCAGAATGTCTGCTTACATACAGATGCGGGCCACACCCCCAAGGAGACTCCCTTTCATCTGATTGGCTACTCACAGTATATTCAATCATGGGAGTGATTATGTTAAAACATGGAGAATCATGGCCCAGCCAAGCTGACACACAATCTTAACCAGGACATATATACTATCTAGTGAGTTTCTGGAAAGATCTTGTTGTTTAAACAAAACTACGTCACTTGGCATATATCAAAGAGGTTTTGCATGTTTCTAACTTCCATCCTTTGGAATATAAATCTATTTAGAAAATAAAATCCGTGCTTCAACTTAGCTTGGGACAGTAGCATACTATTCTGAGAAATTAATATCCTCCTTCCATCTCTCATATTCCAAGAGTCTAAGTCATACAGCACTCTGCCAAGTGTATATTTCTAGTAATGTGATTGGATTAGGTAATTCTCTGCCAATCTCCCTTCCCGAAGTCTTCCTAATCTTTACCCTAGTTTGTTTTCCTACCATGATTTTCTGCTTCTTGTTTTGTAAACTTTTCTTATTAATCAAACAATAGATATTGAGAACCCACTATGTGCAAGGCCCTGGAAGTGACAATAAGGAGGTGTGATTTTTGAATTAGGTCTAGAAGGTTGGGTGGAACAAGGCAAAAAGTAAAGAACATAAGAGAGGATGCTAGTAAGGGAAATGTAGAGAACAAATTCAACAGTGGTGTGTGGTAAAGAGCAGACCCCTAACAAATGTTTGTTGAGTGAATGAATGGATAAATAAATAAATGGGTGGTCAAATGGATGGCTAAATGGCTGAACAGATGGATGAATAAGTGGATAGATAGATGAAATTGATTTGAAAAAGATGGATTTGGAAAAGACGGATAAACAAAATCATAGTTTACTTATATAGACTGGGTACTTTTAGGGAGGATCTGCTAAAACATTTGACAATGGCTCCAATCATCTTGTTGTTGTTTTTAGCTGACATGGAGTCAGCCCCTGACTCTTGGCACCCCATGCACAATGGAACAAAATGCTGCCTAGTCCTGAGCCATCCCCACGATTGGTTACAGATCAGACCATTGTGATCCATAGGGTTTTCATGGGCTGATTTTTGGAAGTAGATCACCATGCCTTTCTTCCTAGTCTGTCTTTGTCTGGAAACATTGTTGAAACCTGCTCAGCATTGTCTTAGGTGTAAATATATATATATAGAGATTTATATCAAGTAAATGGCTCACGCAGTTATAGAGACTGGAATGTCACAAGTCCTTGGGTCAGGATAGAGGCTTCTCCTGATTCAGGCAAGACCGCAGGTGAGCTGCTAGCTTGAGTCCAAGAACTGGTGGTCAGATGAACAGGAGCCAGTTGCAGGATCCAGAGTGAGCAAAAGCCCACGAGCCTTGCCAGAATGTCCACTTATATTCAATGTAGGCCACATGCCCAAGGAAACTGCTTTTCAATTGATAGGCTAGTCACAGCAGATTCCATCATGGAGGTGATCACATAATATCAAATCTCATCATGGAAGTGATCACAACATCATATGACTGCCACACTGCATCATAACTGCCAAACCACTGAGAATCATGGCCCAGCCAAGCTGACATACAATCTTAGCTATCACAAGCATAAACAGCAACATGCAAACCTCCACGGCTGCTCATGAGGTGCATTGGCCAGATTCTAACGCGGGTCTCCCACATGGAAGGTGAGAATTCTACCACTTAACCACCGCAGCTTCCTTCCATCTCAAAAGGACTAAAAATGGCAAATCCCGATCATGGTCCTGTCTGTTGTTCAGGTTTGAACAAGTCAGAAGACATCTGAAGACTAAATGGTGGAATAAACAAAAGACTCCCATGTTGCTACCTAGTAGGGGCGGTGATAGAGATAAACCGATAAGATTAGTGTTCACTTTGAGATAGAAAACTTGCATGTTTAACTAATTCCTAACACCATATATACTCTGAAATTAAAGAAAAAATACTGAGTAGAAAGATGAAAATCCCTGATGACGCTAAATCAGAGAATGGGGTAAAGATAGAAAAAGAGCTTAGCAAGGAACAAGCTTATGGCTTTGTTGCCAAAAAAACAGAATAACGCCAAGCTGTGTCTTGCCTCTGCAGCACCAGCACTGTGCATTTCCATCAGTAACAGAAGATTACCCCCCAGGGTGCTCTGCCAATCTCCTAGGCCCTGGGAAGTATGCAGAGATTTTCTTTTCTTGCTTGGAAAAGGTTGCTACACTAGTTTTAGAATGAATATTGCCTATAGCCAGACTGGTGCAGGTTTTTGAAATATGGTTCTGTTTTATGACATTGTCCTACTCTGGACAACCATTGCTAATTTGGATATAGTACATATACTACATAGTGACTCTACTACCACAGCTTCCACCAGACTGAGTTCAGTACAAATAGATGGTGCCCAGCTACCACCACCAACTGCTGTGACGGGGATCATAATAGAGGGTCCCAGACAGAGCTGGAGAAAAATTTAGAACAAAATTCTAACTCACAAAAAAAAGACCAGACATACTGATCTGACAGAGACTGGAGAAACCCTGAGAGTATGGCCCCCGGACACCCTTTTAACTCAGTACTGAAGTTACTCCTGAGGTTCACCCTTCAGCCAAAAATTAGACAGGCCTATAAAACAAACAATAACACATTTAGTTCAATCATCTATACGAGACTAAATAGGCACACCAGCCCAGGGGCAGGGACAAGAAAGCAGAAGAGGACAGAGAAATTAATTTGCTCTGTAAACTTTCACCTAAAGCATAATAAAAAACAAACAAAACACTACATAGTATAATGCAAAGAGATGAGACCTGGGGAATTTACTGAGTGTCAGTTTCCTAATCTGTAGTATAAAGGTGATCGTCTCTAACTCATAAGGTTGCTTTAAGAATTATATCAGGTGACCTTTGTGAAAACTTCCAGTTTTCTACACAACTTACTGTGACCCCTTCCATGAAATTCTGCGGTCCTGTAAGGTTCTACTTAAGGATCTCAGGTGGCACAAGGTTGGTGGTTTAAACCACCCAGTGGCTATGTGGGAGGAAGACTTGGCGATCTGCTCCTGTAAAGATTACAGCCTAGAAAACCCTATGGGGCAGTTCTTCTCTGTCACAGAGTAAACAGTTCTACTCTGTCACAGGGTAGACGGTTCTACTCTGTCACAGGATAGACGGTTCTACTCTGTCACAGAGTAGACAGTTCTACTCTGTGGCAGTTCACTGTGAGTCGAAATCGACTTGATGACACCCAACAACAACAAATAATATCCTATTTATATTAAATTCCTGTATATGGAGGCTGGGCTTAGGAAACTGAGTTGTCAGCTTTTTCACTATATATAGATGGAGAGAATAAAGCACTTAGCAGAAAAATTTCTTTTTTTGAGAAGAATTTGAGTGTCTCCTCTTGTCATGGTTTGAATTGTGTCCCCCCAAAAATGTGTGTGTCAATTTGGCTGGGCCATGATTCCCAGAATTGTGTGGTTAGCCTCCATTTTGTGATTATAATTTTATGTTAAAGAGGATTAGGGTAATATTGTAATATCATCCTTACCCAGGTCACATCCCTGATCCAATGTAAAGGGAGTTTCCCTGGAGTGTGGCCTGCACCACCTTTTATCTCTCAAGAGATAAAAGGAAAGGGAAACAAGCAGAGAGTTGGGGACCTCATACCACCGAGAAAGCAGCACCAGGATCAGGGCGTGTCCTTTGGACCCGGGGTCCCTGCGCAGAGAAGCTCCTAGTCCGGGGGAACATTGATGAAAAGGCCAACAGAGAGAGAAAGCCTTCCCCTGGAGCTGACACCCTGAATATGGACTTTTAGCCTACTTTACTGTAAGGAAATAAACTCTTTGTTAAAACCATCCACTTGTGGTATTTCTGTTACAGCAGCACTAGATAACTAAGACACCTCTTAAATATGTAAATGTAGGGACAGCAGGTCCCCTTGGTGACAGGTCAAAGGCTGGAGGAGGCCACAAGCATCTGGGCCACGGAGCCTCTGTGAGCAAAGGATCAAGCCCACCACCATTCTTTTCATGATTCAGTGGGTAGAAGTTCTTCCTTAGATTCAGAGGATCTTTACTGCGATCTCTGGTGGGACAAAATAAACAAAGGGACAGTCCGGAAGGGCAACCCATCTCACTGCTAAGACTTTTGAGAGCTTGAGATTGGCATATCCTTGGGCAGCTGGTACACTGAGGTTGGAGATTGGCTCAGAGTTTAGGACAGGGGATGCAGAAGATAACAGTGTGGCCACCAGGGGGTGTTTGTCCTTTCCAGGGTCTTTTGGAAAATGTAGAGGTGGGACAGACAGTAAAAATGATCAAAAGGACTCTGATAATATGGCCTGTGAAGCCGAAATATTTCACTTGGATATTAAAAAGAGATAACTTTCCAAAAACCAAATCTGAATCTGATCAAGCCTGTAGATATTTAGGAAATACAGAAATGTAATAAAAATTATAGGATATACAGGAGTAGAGGAGCATATTACATGATAACCCAGGGTCTCAATCAGTAAAATGTAGATAGAGGGAAACTCTACAAATGAGCAATCTGGTTTCTACAATAAATAAATCGAAGTGAAATAAAGAAAGGGAGAGAGAATAAAAGAGACTTAAGGGATAGCAACGTATTATCAACCTATTGTAATACAGTGAAACCTGTGAGAGCCGGAACTCGATGGGACTGCCTTTTTCCAGGTCGCGCAAGTTTTCCACTTTTGACAAGGTGCAGTCTGACCACATTTCTACTGCTATTAGTGGAAAATATTTGTTTTTCTTCTCTGACAGGTTTCCACCTTATATAGGTTCTGCTTTCACAGGTTCTACTGTGTATGAACGTTTTGGATCCTGATTGGAACATACAAAATGAAAAGAGGAAAGGAGAGAGGACTGAGCAGTGATTGGATATTTAATGATCTTAAGGAATTAATGTTAATTTTTCTTAAGTTGATATTGTGAAATTTTTAAAAGGAGTCCTTATCTTTAGACTTATATACTTAAATATTTATGGATGAGATGATAAGAGAGAGTTTGAGTGAAAAGAGCATTCCTTAGTGGCCCTATAAGCTAGTTTAGCAGTCCATGGGGTATGCCACTTACAGAGAATTGGAGTTCATCCCTCCATGTAGACCAACGTAGTAGTTCATCCCTCCAGGTAGACTGACGTAGATGTTCCTTGATTCTTTTCCTTAAATACTCCGTTCTTTAGCAATATCAAACAATTCATTCCCAGAACATGGTTTTTGCAGTGTTTTAGATATTGTAGCTGGTGTCACTTATACCTAAATACTTCTCTCCAGTGTTGAGATAATCTAGAGTTATTTAGGGTTAGAAGGAAAAAATATTGCCATTTAACATTTACAGGAGGCAGGATGTGTTAGATGCTAATGGCACGCTTGTCTTGTGGGTATTTATGCCACATTAAGCTCTGCAGTGGCTCTTTGATGATTTACAGAGTGTTTCCACAAAAGCTTGATATGGTCAGGTGAAACACAGGTGGGCTAACTCTGGATTTGGTAAAAGATCCACTCCTGTCTATAGTGATTCCAGAGTTTCTCATTTTCTGGTGAGACTAGTTTGGTAAAGACTGTCTCTGTGTAACCGGACGCTTCCAGGTCTGCTCCGCGCGGCTAGAAAGACATGAAGCAGTGAAGGTGGAAGAAGAAGTTTATTTAGTTGGCCAAGTAAAGGAGTCCACTGGGACTTGTGTCGCCAAGGTGGCTCCCTGAACAATGGCCAGAGAGGTTTATATGGGTAGAATAAAATTGGGTCTGGGGTCTGCAGGGACGCTCCGAGGTGGAACCATCCCGCTGATTGGTTTGACCCATAAAGGCGTTCCTGGGGCGGTCCGATGGTCTGCGCCTGCTCAGTCGAAGGGAAGGGGGCACAAAGATGGCGTTTTGCCCACATCCGGGTGGTAGTTGGGGATGTGTTTTCGGCCTCTGACATCAATAGGTCATCCAAGAGACACGGTTGTTGGTACTGCGCATGTCAGGCAGGCCAACCCTCATTCCAGATCAGTTTCGACTGGTCTTGAGACCCCAGTCCCTTGTTCTTAACTGAGCCGGAACCGGAAGTATGCCTAAATAAGGAGATACCTTAAAGACAGGGAGTTAGTTCTTACATTAGGTAATACGGAGATAGCTTACGTGCAAGGACTTAGCTCTCATATCACGTAGGATGGCAGGCACCACCTCGTGCTTATTCAATATGGCAGGCGTGCTATCAGCTTCATCTGGATCCCCATTTTAGCTGTGAAGCAAAGAGGAAATGTTACGTCCTTAATCTCTTCCAGAAATCCCAGGGTGGTGCAAGTGGTTAATGTGCATGGCTGCTAACCTAAAGGTTGGAGGTTTGAGTTCACCCAGAGGTGCCTCCGAAGAAAGTCGTGGCAATCTACTTATGAAAAATCAGCCGTTGAAAACCCTATGAAGCACAGTTCTACTCTGACACATGTGAAGCCACCATAAGTCATAATGGGCTCCACAGCAACTGGTAAGTTGAAATCTCTTCCCATGATACTTCCTCTAATGCAGACTTTGATCATTTGCTCTAATGGAAAAACTAGTCCAGTTCAGATTTATTGAATCCATCAATTCATCTATCCATCCATTTATCTAACTATACTTCCTATGTATCTATGTCTTATCTATATATTTTTATGTAATTTCTTTGAACATATGATGTGACTATGTGTCTTATTTACCTGGTGCTGCAGTAACAAAAAATACCAAGAGTGGCTTTAAAGAACAGGAATGTGCTGTCTCACAGTTTTGGAGGCTAGAAATCCAAATCAAGGCATTGGCTGTAAAGGAGGGTACTTCCTTGCTGGTAGCCCCGGCATTCCTTGACACTCATTGGCGGCTGGTAGATGTATATTCACAAGGAGTCTGTCTTTCCCCTGTGTGTGTGTCTCTCTCTGAGTCTGTTTTCCCTTTTATAAGCCACCACTCGGAAGGGATTAAGTTTAGGACCCACCTGACTCAGGAATGACCCCATTAACATAACAAATGAAACACCTATTTCCAAACAGGGTCATATTTACAGGTACAGCAATTAGGATTTACCTTTTTTTGGGGGAGAGGGACACAATTCAATCCATAACATTATATAACCTCAGAAAATTATGATTTTTCTGTGCTTAAGTTTCCTCATCTAAAAATGGATGATAAAATACCTTTCTCTAAAAACACACACAAACAAATAAAAGGTTGCCCAGGAAAGAATCACTAATTATTTTATATCATATTCCAAAAACTATTTTAAGAGATGAGATATCATTATAATATGCTAAATAAAAAGAGAACAATACATTATTCTTCTGGCATAATTTCAAGTATGTAATATACAGAGTGAAAACATACTGGATGGTAATATATCAAAATTAGTATCTTTCTCTAATTTCCCAGTTTGCTTAATTAAAATATATTTATTTATGATTTGGAAAAAAATCTGCTAGGAAAGGAATCTGTGAAGCTAGAATGAAATAACAAGTGTGAAAGCCTGAAGAGCTAGATACATGATATAATTGTTTCCAAGTGCTATTTTGTTTAATTGCTGAAGATCAGAAAAGGCTAATCCAATAGGCATATAAAATAGATAAATAATTTTATCGTGTTGCAATCTTTCTAATTATATTAAATTCAGCAATCATCTATTAAGCATAAAACACTTAGGCTAGGGCCAACAAGTGCTATTTAAATGAAGGAAGGCAAATCAAAAGAATGAATCTGGTTTTCAGGTAGGTAATTTGACCTGGATTCAACAGAGATTAACTGGAACAGATCGTTCTGTAAGAAAATCCAAGTGGAGAATGTTAGAACTCAAAGGAGATTTAGACGGCATTTAATGTGCACCCACAGTTTACATATAAGGAAAGTGAAGGCAGAGGATTTGCAAACTTGCCTAAGCTCATGCAGACAATATTAGAGTTGGAACTAAAACACATTTTAAAAGGCAGGATTGTGTTCAATGGCATTTTACAGAAATTAGGTTAAATGGTGTAACTAAAAAGGGGTTTATTTTTTCCTCAAACAATAGGAAATCTTTAGACAGGTAGTCTGGCCTGGTAATGGGTCTCCCTGATGCCATCTAAGAACCACACTCCTCCTGTCTTCCTGCCCCACCACCCTTTAATACATTCAGTTTCATGTTGGAAATCGAGATGAAAACAGTGAGGAAGCAGAAGAGGTAGTATGCTTCTGCCTACACTTCACGGACCACAGTGAGTCAACATGTCCCCCTCTAACCGCAAGAGAATCTGCAAAGATTCTTCCATTTATAGTAGGCTTGGGCTGGATGTTGAATGAGCATTCCTGATTCTGAATCCAGGTATCTTCATTAACCCTTTATGCCTGCCACTGAGCTTTTTTCTAAAGGACTGGTAAAAACAAAACAAACTTGGACTAACAGCTATTTTGAAGAGAAGAAAGGCCTAGTCACTTTCTTCAAAAGCACTAAAAGTGTTGCCATGTGAAAGAGGGATTGAAATGCAACCTCCAAAAGAGAGCTCTAGAACCAGCAAGTGGAACAATGGGAAACAGGTTCCATTTCTAACTGAATAGGAGCTTTCTTCTAAGCAGGGTTTATCCAAAGGCAGAATGGGCTGCCAGGCAAAGTAGGCAAAGTGTTCCTCATTGTCTGCGGTCTTCAGAGATAGGCAGGAGACCACTAGGGATGTTATAAAGTATCTGAATATTCAGTGTAAGAGGATCTATTAGCTGGCCTTTGAGATTTCTTCCAGACTGGATGAGATGGTCTTCAATTATTCTAGTAATGAGAGATAACTTTTAAAAAGCATCTCAGCATACTTTTCAAAAGCAGATAACAACCATAATATTTATTGAGGTTTTTCTATGTACCAGATATTTTACTATGCCATTTACATGAATATCATTTAAATCTGGAAACAACCCTATTTAAAAAAAAAACAAAAACCAAAACCAAACTCATTGCCGTGGAGCCAGTTCCAACACATAGACAGCCCTATAGGTCAGAGTAGAACTGCCCCATAGGGTTTCCAAGGAGCAGCCAGTGGATTCGAACAGCTGACCTTTTGGTTAGCAGCAGAACTCTTAACCACTGAGCCACCAGGGGTCTGCAACCCTGTTTTCTAGGTACTATTATTCTCTCCGGAACCCAGGTGGTGAATAAGAGCTCAGCTGCTAACTAAAAGGTCGGCAGTTCGAATCCACCAGCCGCTGCTTGGCAGTTCTACTCTCCCCTATAGGGTTGCTATGAGTCAGAATCCACTCAACAGCAATGGGTTTTCGGTTACAGATGAAGAAACTGAGGCATTTAGTCTCTCAGCTAAGTGGTAAATATGAATCCAGGGATTTTGGTGCCCAATCTTGCCACCACAATCACTTCAGTAATGATTCATGAGTGAATGAGTTTCACTTCTCACCGCCTCCTCCCTGGTCCGAGCCACCGTCTTCTCTTGTCTGGATTATTGCAGTAGCCTGCTAGCAAGTCTTTTTGCCTCCAACCATGCCCTTTTCTGTCAATTCTCAGTCCAGCAGCCAGAGTGGTCCTGATAAAATTTAAATCAGACCATGTCATTTCTCAACTTGATAATCGTCTAAATCACTTCCAATCTCTCGGGATAAAAGTCAAGGTCCTTATAGTCCTTTAATCAGATCCCTGTTAACGCTCTGACAGCTCCAATTCCTCTCCCCCTTGCTGAACTCCTGGATTCCTGGTGGCGCAGCGGTTAAGAGCTACAGCTGCTAACCAGAAGGTCGGCAGTTCGAATCCAATCACTACTCCTTGGACACCTTGTCCTATAAGGTCGCTATGAATCAGAATTGACTCGACGGCTGGGTTTTTGGTTTGTGTTACTCTGCTCCAGCCACACTAGCTTTCTGGCTGTCCCTCCAGCAGCCCAGGTACACTACCTGCTCAGAGACTTCGTACTTTCTTTTGTCTCTGCCTGGAATGCTCTTCTCAGATAGCCACATGCTTAACTCCCTCCTCCTTCATGTCTTTGTTCCAATACCACGTTTTCAGCATGGTCTTCCTTGACCATCCTATTATTATAATTCCTCTCCTCTTGCACTAGCTCCACTGTACCTCTTGTTTTTCTCCTGAGCATTTATCGGTTTGATTTACTGTGTCTCCCCCAACTAGAATGTCATATCCATGAGAGCAGCATTTTTGTCCTTTTTGTTCACTACTGTATCCCCAGTGCCCCAGCAAAAGAGCAGACGGTGGGAGGAGGAGAATATTTATTGCCCTGGCTGCTGGCTCCCACCCTAGGTGGTGGCCTCAAGGTTGTTATGTTCCCTAAAGTCTGTACTCCTCCCGAAGTGGAGCTCTATTACAGGACTCTCTCCTTCTGCCTTCAGGTAACCATATCTTCCATTTGTGCCTGTGGGATGAGGCTAGCTACCGATCTGTTGTTGGGTCCAGCGTTACTGCATTGCTCTTTGTGATTTCCCTTCACCCTTCTCACATTTTTGTAATGAGTCCCTTCTCAAAATATCCTAATTTGACTGTGCCATCTGTTTCCTGCTGAGATTCTAACTGACACAGTGCTCCATAAGTGTTTTTGAATGGATGAAACAATTTTAATCTGATTGAAAAACGGATTTTTTAAGGACCAAGGGGGACTTTCTCATGTTTATATTAAATGGTACACATCTTCATATCATACCCAATGATTGAGGCTATGGTAATTCTAACTCTTAAATAAGGATTCAGTGAATGTTCACATTTTTTCAGAATTTAGACTGTTTCCAGTTACTTTTAATGGCTTTAAACATGAAATTTTAAGAAACTCGGCATACAATAATTAGCTTTCTCATATTTTATTCTTCTAAACATATTTTTATATTCATAAAGATTTAATTTCTTAATAAGCTGCAAAGATCTGAATCTGCAATAATTAATTTAGAACAAAGCAAGGAAATACCACATCTTCAACAGTTTTTGACACTCCATAATTAATTGAAGATACCTTGTTAGCAGATAAAAGACTAATCATTTGATTTAATTTAAATCAACATTTTTACATTATTTGTTGACATGATACTTGTAGAATACTTTCATTTCAATTCAGACAAGAAAAAGAAGAGAACTAGAAATTATTATTAAATCTCTCTCATGGGATTTCAGGAGCCTGAGATGTGCTCACTGATTAATGCTAATGACTGGCTTACAGACTTGGTTTGAAAATGTGGAATATAGATGCTTGTCTTTCTGCTACTGAACCCTTGTTTGGATAGTGACCACATTAAGATAATGCTTAGATAAATGGCTGAAAGTGACTGTCCAGTTGTTATCACTATATCATTGTCTCCCAGAAAGTTCACTTGGATTACACAGTTTAGAGATGGGGGGGTCTCTTCCTAACTTGGAGTGCTATGGAATGACTGGAGAGGTGGGATAAAGTCTTCCTTTGAAAATTTGTAGGATGGGACCAGGCAATTGGTAAGTTGTACATCTGTCAATTTGACTAGACTGTAATTGCGCGGAGTTCCACCATAGACTCAGTGGAGTATCTTTACATCTTGATTTGTATTTCTTCTGTGTCCTGGCTAGCCCCTTGGATAGTTTTGGTTGTTGTTGTTCACACATTTCGCTTGCCTTTAAATATATAGTCAAAGATGCTTCTGATCACTCCATCATGCATTGGTTTCAAAGTCCAATGTTTTCTTCCATCAACTTTAATTTCAAGAGGGGTTAGAATTTAGTTTTGCCCAAGGAACACATTTCTAAATAAAATTTACGTTAACTGCAGTTTAGACATTCCATTAATTAGACCGTATTGGTAATTATTATTGTGTAACAACAAACCACAAGATCTCAGTGGCCCCCAGCAGTAAGCATTATTTTGCTCATGTACTTGTGGGTGAGCCGAGAGTGATCAAGACTGGAATAGGCGGCTTTGTTGATCTTGGCTGGGCTTCCTCATGTGCCTGTGGGTCAGTTGATCTAGGCTGGCTGACTGAAGCAGACTGGCCGGGTGGCTCAGCTCCACATGTTTTTCATATTTATTTTGGCTAGTAAGCAAAGCTCAGGCATGATCTTTCCAGAGAGGTGGGAGAAACTCAAGAATGGAAACAGAAACATGCAAGGAGTTTAAGGCCTAGACTGGAACTGGCACACTTTTATTTCTACCTCGTTCTTCTGTTGGTCAAAGCAAGTCATATAGTTAAACACGAAATCAAGGGGTAGGGAGAGACAATTTCCACCTTTTTAGTGTGAAGAACTGCAAAGTCACATAGCAAATGCTTTAGATATGGTGGGCGGAATAAGGAATTGGGTCTAATGATGCATTTTGTCACAAATACTATTTTGATCCAAGATCATTTAATGTTTTCTATTGAAACTCAATGGGGGTATTTCTTTGCAAAGTATTTACCAGTGCTTATGTTGTTTTTGTGATGTTTCTTTAGAGCTTCATTTTCCTACTGTTTTCCCAAACTCTACATACTTCACCTTGAACAAGTTAGGGAAAAGCTTTAATTCGAGGACATTTTTTTCTCCTCTGCAAAGAATGCTAATCAAAACACTTTTTGTTTTTTTGATCTCACTTTGGTAAATGCAATTAAGATCTTATAATTTCAGAAATATAAAAGTACAATAATTACAGACACATTGAAGACAATATGCAAATACTGCAGTTGAGAAGCCACGCACCCAGGTCTTCACTAAGCTTCCCTAATTACATCATAAAAGTAAAACCAACTAAAATTCTTTTAAAGTAGCAGCCCAGAGTTTAGGATTAGACTCATGAAAGGCATTTCCTTAATTGATAATTATGTGAACTCTGAAAATAACTAAAGAGTAAATTTCTTAGTGAAAGAACAAAAGGTTGCATATGTTAGTGTAGGTTTATAGTTGCATGAGGTCTTTGACTTCACCTCACCATTCTCCAAGCTCTCTCTCTTCTGGATGTGCCTGGGTGTTAAGGCAGGCCTGTTTGTTTAAGTGAAATGGAGACAGGTTTGCAGATACTATTGATTGTGCATACCTGAGCATGTAGGCTCTAAGATCTAGGTTTAGGATGGGAAGGAGGCTTGACTTTGTCTTCCTAATTAACCTCTCCAACAGAGTTATGCAGAGACCCAGCATTTTGGAGATTCCCATAGAAATAAACCAGTACTTTATTTCTTATTTGTCTTGCGTGTGTTGTAGCATTCTGAACCACTAACAAGGTACATTTAGCAGACACTAACACAAAGGTGAGGCCGGGCGTTTTATTCATTGCAGCAGAGAACATAGGATGCCACTGGTCTATTGAGGGCACTGGGCAATCAGCAGGGGAGGGCACCAGCCATATTGGAGATTTGGCAGCTTCAGCAAAGCGCAGCACGAACACAGCATGACTTCAGCAGACATTGACAAAAGATGTCATCAGAACAGCATCAGTGAAATTGCACATTCACCAGGCTTCACAGGGTTTTGGGGGACCTGCTGACATTGCCACAAGGAGCTAGAGCTGAAGCCAGAACAAGAGAGTAGGAAGTGGTAGCTGAGAGGGCCATGCTCATGAATCCCAGTGGGACATCTCTAGGGGACATGCAGAAACGCTTGGAAGAACTTTTAAGGGGATCTAGAAGTATTCAATAATAGGTGAGGGAAGAATTAGAAAACTACTGTGTTTCTGTAAATGTGACTCCTTGGCACTCCCAAATTAGTATTGCCTGGGGAATCACAGGTGCTTTAGTTTTTGAACAGGTGCTTGGCATACCTTTTTATTAATTTCAGTCATACCTAATCTGACAGCTAACTTGGGTGCTTAAAATAAACTTTTTGGGTTGCTTTGATCATCTTAAATCTTTTCTTTTTGCTGTTGACTGTGAATGGAGAAACTTACCATCTATTTTTAGCATTTTGACAATTTCTGCATTACTGATTCCCAGATCTACCACTTAAATTCATATTGGCTTGTCCCCCAGGAGAAAGATGTGGCAGTCTGTTTCCATAAATATTTACAGCCTTGGAAACCTTATGGGGGCAGTTCTACTCTGTCGCATAGGGTTGCTGTGAGTCGGAATTGACTCGATGGCAGTGGGTTTTGGCGTCTGGTTACGTCCTCATCCTGTGTTTGTTTGACAGGAAAGGATGATGGGCAATGACTGTGTACATGGAGGAAAGTGATAGAGGGATGGAGAGAGGGAACGTTTAGCAATAACGTTGTCTTTTCAAGTTTTAATTCACGTTCGATTTTAAACTCTGCAAAGATTGCTTTTTTAATCAACATTTGATTTCCAGTTGTGCAGTGCATCGTTGTTAGTTGCTCTTGAGCTGAATCTGACTCAAGACAACCCCATGTGTTATAGAGTAGAACTGCTCCATAGGGTTTTCTTGGCTATAATCTTAACGGAAGCAGGTTGCCAGCCCTTTTCTTCCACAATTCCACTGGGTGGGTTCGAACCATCAACCTTTAGGTTAGCAGTTGAATGCAAACCATTTGCACCATGTAGGGACCTTAACACAGTACGTGGCATATAATAAAAAGTCACTATTTTTTGATGAATAAATATTTATTACAGTTGTGTATGATTATCTATGCAACATTTAAGAGGAACAGGCCACCAGAAGCTGTGCTTATGAGAATGACTGAGAGAGAAGGTAAGTAGAATGAGAAAAAGGAAGAGAAAAAACTTGAAGACAACTGAGTTCCAAGAGGGAGAGTGACATGAACCTGTCACTTAAAACCCTAAACACACCATCAATCAATTTAGCTGCTTTTCTTGGTCCTTGCTCTTTGTACATCACTGTCTTTTCAAACAAAAAGGAACTGTACACGCATTTTATGGGAAAGTTTATTGAAGACCAGTAATTCAGAGCATAAAACAGTGTAAAAACAGCATGGGGGCGGTGTCTGACCTCCTCTAACTTCACCAGGGGGAAGGAGAATCAAGATCAACAGCCCAAGGCTGAATTCTATGAGGCGGAGGTCAGACATGCCTTCTGTCTCCACCATCTTTACCAATTCTGACGCCAACTGTCCCTCGCGCAGCACTCTCTACTTTTCTGCTGGGTTCGATAATTCATTGCAGTGGCCACGCAGAACTCACAGACAATGTTCACAGTTATGGGGTTTATTAGGGAAGTAACAGTTACAAGTCAGGCTCAGGAACACTCAGGATACAGTTCTTCCATCAGGACAGCCTCTTCCCAGCCTTGCTCGCAGGTGTGCCTCTTCTTGGCCCTAGTCCTCTCCCGAAAGGCATTCAGCTTTCTCTCTCTGTGGGCTGGAAACTCACCACGCCATCTCCTGCAGCCAGGTCTCTGCTGCTGGGTGTCTGCTGCCAAGTCTTGCTGCCGGGTCTCGCTGCTGGGTCTCGCTGCCTTCAGTGTTATAGCTCACTTTGTCTGTCTCTGGGTTGTAGGAGCTTCTCAGCACAGGCATCTGGGGTCCAAAGGATGTTCTGGCTCCTGGCTGTTCTTCCTTGGTGGTGGTGGGGTTTTCTCTTTACTGCCACTGGGGTGGCCATTTCAAGCCTAGCGGGATGGCAAAACTGACCAGTCACCTTGGTGGGCCACAATTACTGTACCACACAGTCCCACCCAGTCACTTGGGTGGGAATTACAAGACCATGGCTAGAAAGGCCACACAAAAGCGCTTTATGGCACTGCAGAAAAAAAGAATTCTTGGTTGCATGTGAACAATTTCTTCCAAAAAATCAGATGTAAATGTTATTGTATGTGATAAAATAAAAACATTTACAAGATCTGCCTCACGGAGACTCTGGCCGCTGATGCTAGCAAGTCTCTTCATCACATCCCCTTTGATAAGGCTATCTGAACCAGGGAGTGAGCTGGGAAAAGGGGCTGTTGAGTTGGCACCTACTCATCCTACAGGGATGTTGTTGTTCTCCTGTAGTCACCTCAGAATAACAGAGAACTGCCTACTCGAGCCATCAGGGTCATTGTCAGGGTTCTGAATAGCAAAAAAGACGTCTTTTTCAGAATGGAGAGCAGCAGAAGCCCTCCAAAGGGAAAAAGCCATAGGCAGCCTGATGTATATTTTTGAGCTGAAAGCTTGAAACATTTTCCTTAAAAATAGACTTTTGTTATTCAACAAAATGCCACAATCAGTTGTTGGACTTCATTATATAACTTGCTCAGTTCCTTTAAATTAAATTGTGGTTAAACCTGAAACAGACTAAAAATAAATACATAAAAGTATAAAGTTGATAAGAGGAAGAAAGAAGTTGTGAATATCTCTGTCTTTTCTACCCAACAATCTTGGATTGGAAACAATCACAGTACATTTCCAAGAAATAACAGGGTGTTTTTGTCAACTTAATATGCTAAAAAAAATATTTTCACACCTTGTTTCCTAGAATGTGATTATTTTTCACTTCCTAAAGGAATGTTTTTTCTTTGAAAGCATATTATGAAACTGCTGCAATAAATATATGTTTATCTTCTACTTGAATTACTGTATTTCCACATAAATAATGCACAACTTCTACGTTTGTTTGCCAACCTCCCCCTCCCCCTGCAAGGTATTTTTGTAAGCGCTGCTATTCCAATTCATTTTTACATGTTGCTGTAAAAAAAAAATTAGCGTAGCGTACTTACAAAAATACCTCTTGGAGGAGGGAGCGGTTGGCAAATAAACGTAGAAGGTGTACGTTATGTGTGTAAAAATATGGTATTGCATTGATGGTCTCCTGCCTTCCATTTTCTCTTATCTCTCTTTCTGGATTTACTGGATGAATTGGTCCTTTAATTTCTTCTCTATTTTATCTTTTTGTGTGTATTTATATATAATATATATATATGTACAGACATATATATATATACAGACATATATATAATCTTCTTGACCTTATTTTCCAAATATTCTCTTGAGTTTATTTCTGCTACCATATTTTTCATGAATAAGGTTTCTTTATTATTCCCTGAATCTTCCTTTTTTATAGCATCCTGTTCTTATTTCATGAACGCAATACATTCCATTATTTATCTGAGTATATTGGGGAGTGTATGTGTATATGTGTGTGTGTGTGTGTGTCTTTCTTCTCCAAGCAGTCTTGTTTTCATTTAATTTGCCTTTGCTTTCTATTTGTGTGTTTTTGTCCTTATCTTTCATGTTAGAGACTTTCCACAGGTATTTGGCAATCCTTGTTTGCCAACTCTTATTTAAGATTCAGGGAGGAAAATAGTGGATTAGAAGCTCCGAGCACATATGTAGAGCTTATTCACTGTTAACTTCACTGTAAAGTGATCAAGTTAGAAGTTCGTTGGTTCTTTTCCCTGGGTTGGTCAAGTTCTGTAGAGAAGACCTTCCAGTTTCCTGTCTAGATAGTAAAAACTTGTCTCCCTCAGTTGTGAGAGTCTGGTAGAGAAGGAGACTTGGTGTTAGTGATCTCAGAATTCAGTATACATATTCCCTTAACTTCACAGGTTTTAGTGTGGCACCACCCCACCCCTAACCGCCAACCAAGTAAGAAGACTTGATGATTATTTTTTAGAGGGGTTAAAAAAGAGGGTCTCTAGATGAGAGGGCTCCAAGTCATCACCAATCTTAGGATCTAACTGCTTCTTAAACAGTTTCAGTCAATTTTTCTTATTCTAGTAACCCTCTTCTCCTCACTTCCAGAATTACCTCATGCCTCCAGACTCTGAGTCTTCAGCAGTTCTGCAGTGTGGCCCAGGTTGGTCTCAGATTCTCCCAGTGTTGGAGTGGATTTGTCTTTCTCAGGTCTGCTAAGTTACTTACCATTCATCCTTCTGCTTTACAGCTTTCAAAATGTGGGGCTGTTGTGTCTCTCCCATTCTTCTTATGCTTACGGGTTTATACCTTTTTTAAAATCTCTTTTCTGAACGTTCAGTGAGAGTTTTAGGATGAAATGAAATTGGATACTCGTATTAACTCTACTATCTTTACTCAATAATCCAAAATTATTTTTGTTAAGATTAAAGACTTGCTTACTTTTGTAAAAATGACCATGCTCATTATAATATCTCAACAAAGTACCAAGAGGAAGTTTAAAAAATTTTAACTCCAAACTTTACTATGCAGAATTAATAATTGTTTACATTTTATGAACATCATTGAATATATTCCTCTTTGTTTATATACAGAAAGGAGAAGCCAGGATAGAAATGGTTAGATAGAAATAATCTTAGAAAAATGAGGACACTTTGTACCTGCTATTATAAAATATTAAATTTTGTTTTACTTGATTTTAATCGAAGAAAAAGAAGGTGATGTGAACTAAAAAGGAATTGCTAAACTTCAGCTAAGTGTTTTTTAACAGAAAAATATCCCTTCCTATAAAAATTGTTTTTTAAATTTTAATTGTTTTTTAATTTACATAGAGCTAAATATACTCATTTTGATTGTACAGTTATGAGTTTTGACAAATACATAGGGTTGTGTAACTATCACTACAATCAAGATACAGAATGGTTCCATTACCTTCCATCTCTCCCCAAATAACCTGTTAGCCAAACTCTCCACTCCCCCTCAACTCCGGGAAACTACTCATTTGTTCTTTGTCACTATAATTTTGAATTTTCCAGAATATCATAGAAATGAAATAATACAATATTAGAAATTTTGAGCCTTGCTTCTTTCACTTAGAATAATGCATTTGAAATTCATCCATGTTGTTGTATATCTCAATAGTTCTTCTCTTATGGCGGAGTAATATTCCATTATATAGATGTACCAGTTTGTTTATCTATTCCTTAATTAAGGGACAGTTGGGGTATTTCTGGTGTTAGGTGATTACAAATAAAGCTGCTATCATCATTTGCATATAGGCTTTTTTGTGTGTGAATATAGATTGTCGTTTCACTCAGGAAAGAGATTGTTGGTTTGTATGGTAAGTGTACGTTTATAAGAAACTACGAAACTGTTTTCCAAAGTTGCTGTACCACTTTGCATTCCTCGCTATAGTGTATGAGAGTTCCAGTTACTCTGTATCCTTGCCCAAACTTGCTATTATTATTTTTTAAATTTTAGCCTTTCTAATAGGTGTGCTGTGGTATCTGATTGTGGTTTTAATTTACATTTCTCTAATGACTAATCAAGGAGCCCTGGTGGCACAATGGGTTAAGATTGGCAGTTCAAACCCACCCAGTGGCTTCACAGGAGAAAAGACCTGGTGATATGCTCCCATAAATATTACAGCCAAGAAAATCTTATAGAGCAGCTCTACTCTGTCATATGGGGTCACCTTGAATTAAACTCGACTCAACGGCACACAATAACAACCGCTAATCATGTTGTGTTTATTTGCCATTGATATATCATCTTTGGTGAAGTGTTTCCTCCAATTTTTGCTCATTTATAAAAAAAAAAAAAAAAAAAGCTTTTTTTTGGGGGTGGGGCTTTAACAAAGAGAAGTTTATTCTCTTACAGTCTGGTAGGCTACAAGTCCAAATTCAGGGCATTGGCTCCAAGAGAAGGCTTTCTCTCTCTGTCAGCTCTGGAGGAAAGTCCTTGTGATGCATCCATCTTCCCTTGGTCTGGGAGCATCTCAGCGCAGGAATCTCAGATCCAAAGGATGTGCTCTGCTCCTGGCACTGTTTTTCTTGATGGTATGAGGTTCCCAGGTGTCTCTGCTCACTTCTCTCTTTTTTTTTTTTATTGTACTTTAGGTGAAGGTTTACAGAAAAAAGTTTCTCATTAAACAGTCAGTACACATACTGTTTTATGACATTGGTTAACAACCCCATGACATGTCAGCACTCTCCCTTCTTGACCTTGGAGGACCTTTTTTTTTTTTTTTTTTTTTGGTGAAAATATACATAGCCAAAGATACACCATCTCAAAAATATCTACAGGTACAATTCAGTGACATTAATTACGTTCTTCCAGTTGTGCTGCTATTATCACTATCCTTTTCCAAATTATTCCATCACCATTGTCTTCAACTCACTGCCCCCTAGGCTTTCCATCAAACCTTTTGAATTGCTGTTGTCAATTTGATCTCACATAGATAATTCTTTTGTTTTTTTGTACTTTAGACGAAGGGAAAAAAACAACTTCTCATTTTGAGATAATTGTAGATTCACATGCAACTGTAAGAAATAATACAGAAAGATCCCACAGACCCTTCACTCATTTTCCCCTCATGATAATAACTTGTATAACTATAGTGTAATATCACAATCAGGAAATTGACATTGGTACAATCCACCAATCTTATTCAGATTTCATCATTTTGCATGTCTGTGTTTGAGAGGAGGGTGCGTTTAATTCTGTGTGTCAATTCACGTGACCACTGCTATAGTGAAAACACAGAAAAGTTCTATCACAAGGAACTTTTGTGCTGTCCGTTTATAGCCACAGCGACCTCCTTCCCTTCCCCTTTCCTGAACCCTTGACAACCATTAATCTGTTCTGCATCTCTATAATTTTGTCATTTGAAGAATGTGAAGTAAATGGAATGATATAGCAAGCAATCTAGAGATTAGCTTTTTTTTTTCATTCAGCATAATTCTCTTGAGATCCATGAAAGTTTTCGTGTGTATCAATAGTTTATTCATTTTGAATACTGAGTAGTATCCCCTGGTATGGATGTACCATAGTTTAACCACTAATCTGTTGAAGCATATTTGGACGGCTTCCAATTTTTGCTATTATAAGTAAAGCTGCTATGAACATCCATGTACAGGTTTGTATGTGAACATAAGTTTCATTTCCCTGGGATAAATCCCCAAGAGTATGATGGTAAGTGTAATAGGAACCTGGATGGTGCAAGTGGTTTGCGATCAGCTGCTAATAAAAGGTGGGCAGTTCAAACTCACCCAGGGCTCCATGGAAGAAAGGCCTTCAGATGGGCTTCCGTAAAGATTACAACCAAGGAAACTCTATGGAGCAGTTCTTCCCTGTAACACATGGGGTTGCCATGAGTCAGGGCTGACTTGGCTGTAGCTAATAACACAAACAATATCGCAAGTATATGTTTAGTTTTAAAAGAAATTGCCAAACTATTTTCCAGAGTGCTGTACCATTTTACATTCCTACTGGAAATGTATGAGTGACCCAGTTTCTCTGTGTATATTCTCCCTCATTTGGTGTTTGCTTATTTTAAATTGGGTTCTTCTCATTACTGAGTTTTGAGGGCTCTTTATAAAGTCTGGGTACAAGTTCTTTATCAGATATATGGTTTGCAAATATTTTTTCCTAGTCTGGGGCCTGTATTTTCATTATCTTAACAGTATCTTTCACAAAGCAAAAATTTTTGATTTTGATGAAGACTGACATCAGTATTTTCATTTGTGGGTGAAGTTTTGGTGTCTTCTCTATCAATAAGTAGCCTAAATCAAGTCAGAAATATTTTATACTGTTTCTTCTAAAAGTTTTAGAGTTTAGGTTTTACAGCTAAGTCTATGACACATTTTGAGTTAATTTTTATATATAGGGCAAAGTATAAATCAATTTTTTCTTTTTTTACTTATGGATACTGTGTTGCTTCAGCACCATTTGTAGAAAAGACTGTTCTTTCTCCATTGAATTGTCTTGCATCTTTGTCTGTTTAGTTCCATTAATCTATGTATCTTTCCACCAATACCACACTATTAACTATTTAGCTTTATAGTAAGTCTTGAAGTCAGGTAGTATGAATCTTTCGATTTTGAACTTGTTTTCAAAATTGTGACTACTCTAGTTCCATTGTCTTCCCATATACTTTTTAGAATCAGCTTGTCAATATCTACAAAAAATCCTGTTGTGATTTTGATTAAAATTGCGGTTAAGTTGACAGCTCAACAATATTAAGTGCTTGCTTAGGTAGCGCATATACTAAGATTAACAATTTTGAATCTTTTAATCCTTGATCATGATGTATTATTCCATTTACTTAGGTCTGCGATTTCTTTCATTAGTGTTTTGCAGTTTTCAGCAGACGGATCTTGCTCATATTTTCCTAGATTTACAAATATTTCGTATTTTTAGCAAGGGCTGTGCTAGTTATCAATTTATTTTCCATACTCCGGCTGGTATTTTTTAGCTCTTAATCTTCAGGGCCTAGCACATTGTCTAGCATAAACGAAGCACTTAATAAATATTTGTTGACTATTGGCCTTAATGTTAGAAAATTAGGGCTCTATCCCTGGCTGTACCTCTAGTCACTGTGAGATCTTGGGTAAGGTAAAAAATCCCCTGCGTATCAGTTTACTCACCTGAAAACAATGCAGTGATTCTAAATGATATCCAAGCTGATTTGCACCCTACCTATTCTGTGTATTTAAGACTGACCCAATCTGACATGAATTGCTAAAGCATATCCTCTTCCCCCACCCACTCTGCCTTCTGAAATAGGCAGAGAATTAGGGGGAAAAAAACCCGAACAAACTTACCAGGGTCATTCTTTAGTCACTCTATCATCCAAATGAATTGAATATTCCTAGCACTAAATGTTGAAACTTTAAAAATGCACATTTATTGGAGTTAGTGGGCAGAGAAGGAAGGAGAAAAAAGTCATAATAACACCAATCCATCTCTCCTCCATCTTGTACTCTTGGGAGAATCATTTAGGGTGGAATTTTCTCATGGTCTTGGCATTCTCCAAGATGGCTGTAACTGGCGTTATATGCTCTCCTAATGATCACTCCTAGGTGATAAACTTGATCATGCAGGCTACTCTCTGAATTAGAAGGGGTCAGATTGATCTCATGGAATTACGCAAAGTAGAGAGTTGTGGCAATGACAGCATTGCATTTATTTCTCTCCACTCCATTGTCCATCTGAAATAGTACCTGTTTCATCTCTCACTGGTCAATCTTGTCTCAGGTTGCTATAGCAGAAGAAGGAATTTACTTTTCCTTGATTATTTACCTCTAAGACCAGTTCAGAGAAGTGGTGGTTTAATTATTATGTTCTTAACTATTGAAGGAGACAAAATTATGATAATAATGGAATGTAAATACTCTTATGATCAGGTCTCGCTGACCAGTACAAAGAGTTATCTCCTTTCATTTACTGAAATTATTACATTCTAAATTAAAACCTTGAGTCAGACTCTCACTTACCCTTTTCCAAAGTCAAGATAATCACAATCATGTTTCTTTATGGAAAAAAACCCAACAACTTTATTTAACTGTCATATCCACTGCTAGTATTCCTTCTCTACCTCTACAGTCAGGGTTGTATATCTACTGCTCAATGGAAACTGTTCTTGCAAGGTTATCTGTAGTTCCCTTCTGGTCTTGCTTTACTCTTAGACTTCTCTGGGTCACTTAAAGTCATTGCCCACCATTTTCTTGGCATTATCTCCTTCCATGGCTCCACAATACTTCTTGATGTTACCTCTTTACCTCTCTGGGTGCCTTTTTCCTTCTCCTTTGTGGTTTTGCTTATTTCCATTGTTCCTTAGTAGTGGTCATTCTACCAGGGTCATTCTCTCAAACCTTTGTTCCCTTGTTTTCTCTCTCTAGATTTCTCCCTATAAAATTCCTCCCATTTTCAAGGCCTGAAATATTAACTTTATTAATAATTCAAAGTTCTATATCTCTATGCTTTAGTTCCACAGCTGTTTTATCAGACATTTCTACTTAGCTACATTACCATCGCCCAAAACCTACATGTTCCAATTTTACATTTTCTCCCAGCCTGTACCTCCATCACTTCCCAATTCCTCAAACTTACAATGTCTTAATTACCTATTTCAAGTCTGTTATACGTTTGTTGAATTTGTTTGAATATAGTTTTTTTCCCCTCCTAAATTCACTTGCATCCATTAGCTACTTCTGAGCCTTTCACATGCTCACTCTATCCCCCAAAATCTATCCAAGAATTAATTTTATTTCTCCTCCTCTTACGCCATTTTTCAAAGTTTTTAATTAGGTAGGTTGATTTTCGCTCTCTGCATAAGCTTTTCCTCACATCTTTGGTCCTATAAAAAATACTGGAAATAAAAAAGAAATCTCTTAGGGGAAGGGTGGTAAGAAGGGCAGGGGGAATGTAGGGTGTCCTCACACAATAATAAATCTCCTACCTATCACATTTGAATACCTTTTCATTGGCTACTCTCCTCAAAACTATCAGTGACACTTTATATACATGGAACCAAATTGAGATTTCTTTACCAGTCCTTTATAATAGAGCCCTACCCTATCTCTCCGATAGCTCCCTAACACTGACACTTAGATTTCGTTAGTCTGTTCTCCCTGTTTCACAAGCGTTTCGTAATTATTTTGACTTTTGTGCTTTTGCCATGTTTTCTTACCCCAATTGCCATCCCTCTTCGTATGCCAAATCCTTTCCATTCTCGATGGTTCATTCAGTCATTTATTTATTCACTATTATGATTATTGAGTCACTATTATGCTTAAGTCACTGTTCTAAGAGCTGATGGTACAGAAGTGAACTGACAGATTCTGTTTAATTCTATTGTAAAAGACAGACCAAAAACCAATTAGTTAAGTAATATATAATGCAATGTTAAGTGGTGTTAAGTACTATGAAGAAAATATAGTGCAGGGAAAAATCCCGTTGATGGTTGGTGAAGGGGATGGCTATTTTAATGGGGTGATCAGAGAAAACCTTCCTAAAAAGTGATTTTGAGATGAGATCTAAATTAAGAGGGAGGAAGACATGCACAGATCTCAGTGGAAGTATTCCAGCCAGAGAGGTTTCCAAGGGCAAAGGCCCTGAGTTGGGAAGAAGCTTAGGTTTTTTGAAGAACAGTGGGAAGAACAGCTTGGCTAGAGTAAGTTGAATCAGGCAGAGGAAGGTTGTGGAAAGTTTGAGGAGAGATGCGAATCCATAAGATGTGGGGCCTTGGGAGCCCTGTTGGCTATATAAAGAGCCTGAATTATCTCCTTAGGGTATTGGGAAACCAGTGGAGGAATTTGATCAAGTGAGTGATACAATATGATATATACTTTGAAAAGGCCACTCTGGCTACTGGGTGAAAAATGTGCTTCAGAGTAGCAAGAATGAAAATGAGAGGGATACATTTAGAAAATTTAACTACATAGTACCCTGATGCATTAAATAATGTGTTTTTTCCCAATAATTTCTGTAAACCTGATGGCCCTTACCTCATTCAAATTAGACCTTGATGCTTCCATTTTCTCATGGGAACGATGATATAAAAGAAGAGCAGAGAAATATATTATGAGTATCAGAAGCCTAGGCATTTTTTTTATTGTACTTCAGGTAAAATTTTACAAAACAAATAGTTTCTCATTAAACAGTAGTACACATATTGTTTTATGACATTGGTTAACAACCCCACGACATGTCAACCCTCTCCCTTCTCAACCTTTTTTTTTTTTTTGGTGAAAATATACATAGCCAGGATACACCATTTCAAAAATTTCTACATGCACAGTTCAGTGATATGGACTATGCTCTTCCAATTATGCTGCTATTCTCACTTTAGATGAAGGTTTACAGAACAAAATAGTTTGTCATTAAACAGTTAGTACAC
>NW_004444072.1:5401722-5414811 GCF_000243295.1 Trichechus manatus latirostris | reverse complement strand
TTCTTCCATTTTTTGTCTGTATTTTCCATGAATTTGTTTATTTTTTCCTCGTTTTTGTCTGTTTTTTGCTTCAACTCTTGGATAATTCTGAGTATTAGAGATTTGAATTCCCTATCAGGTAATGCCTTTTCTTCCACTGGAAAGTTATCTGGTGTTGTATTTTGGACACCTACTGGAACCATCCTGTCCTGTTTTTATAAATGTTTTGATATTGTCTGCTGTCTTCGGGGCATTCAGTAGTTATTTTTCTCATTTATTGATTGTAGATTTGTTTGTTTCATCCTTTTTCTTTAATTTGACTATGTCTGAGCAGGTGGGCTGTGTGTTCTTTGTTGTTTGCTTGTCTGTGGGCACGATACTTTTCGCCTCCTTCTTCAGTTGGCAGGGTCAGTCACTCAGATACGGTACAGCAGGGCAGGTCTGGCTGAAGAGTAGTTACTGGGACGGGTTGTTTGTGGCACTTACTATAGCGCCAGGGCGGGTCAGTAATCAGTGAAGGGCAGGTTCCAGTAGGCCATGCCTGTGCTGCTTTTTGGTGTGATGTTAAGCGCACGGTATAGGTAGGCAGGTTGTAGGGGGGAGATTGTTACGTGTGGAGCTAAGATGGATATGGGAGAGATAAGAGAGGAACAGGAGCCAAAAACATACAAACAAACAATAAAGTTCTAGGGGAGCTTGCCGTTGGAGTGGAGAAATGAGAGACTATGAAATGGAAAAAAACCAAAAGGGGAAGAAGAAGAAAGAAAAAAAGAAAAGAAAGGAATGAATAAATAAAAATCATAAAGTGCAGCTGTGAGGTCTGGTGAAGTTGTTCTCAGGTGTTGCAGTACAGCCTGGCTAGAAGGCATAGAGGTATTCAGCGCCACATATTCAGGGAACAGAAAGAGAAGGAAGGTATAAAGAGACGAGAAACTGAGTAATGAAGAAAGACAAAAAGGGAAAAAGAGGGAAGAGAAAACAAAACAAATTAAAAAAAAAAAAGAAACAACAAGAAAAGCCCCCCCAAAATAGTAAAAAAATCCCACGAAGAAAGAAATGCCCTCACGGATCCCTCTGCGTGTCTGCGCAAGCCGAGGGGGTAGGTTCGAAGCTGCGCGTACCGCCCGGCCAGAACGGGCTCTCAACTCAAGAAAAGGAAAAGAAAACAAACAAACAATTCAAAATAAACAAACAAACAAAAGCCTCAGGATCCCACCAGCATGGTAACCCAGACCGGGAAGGAGTTCCACACTCGAATGGAGCTCCACAGCCCCTCAGGAAGAAGCAAAGATGGTGCACGGAGCCAGGTATTTGAGCGAAAGGAGGGCGAGGTGGTGAGAGGTAAGGAGAAAATCAAAGGAAGCGGAAAAAAGCAACACCAGCAGCCAACAAATGGCAGGCAGAGAGCTAGCCAGTGTGGGTGGGTGGAATGCAAGCAGCCGGTGTTTCCTGTACAAGAGACTGTGGCTGCGGCAAGCAGAGGAGGCTGTGTGGGGGTGAAGAAGGGTGGGGGGTGGGAAAGCATATATCACAAATTACTGGTTGTTTTGTCTCCTGCTGGAAGCTCCATGAGGCAGCTTTCTCATATCCCCTATTTGCTGGTCTCCAATAGAAGTCCAAGATGGCGGATCTGCGCTACGTTAGCTGATAGGGGACCTCTGCATGAATCTCTCCTCGCTCTCCGTTCTCTGTCAGTTTTCTCACTCCATTTGGTGCTTGGCTGAGTTCTTTATCTCTTCATTTGATGTTTTAGGGTTTCAGGATTGTTGTTTTCTCTGTTTGGCTTAGTTTTTTGGTTCTTTGCTGTGGAGGGATGGCGTGGTGCTTTTGTCTAGAGCGCCATTTTGCTGGAAGTCAAGCCTAGGCATTTTTGATGGAAGAGCTTGGGATCACGCATTTCTAAGCCTTACATTTGATGTCTTAATTACAAGATCTGGAAACATGTATAAGAACTAAGAGAAGGGATACATCTCTCTCTCCCTCCACTAAATAAAGATTCCAAGGCTGGAGAGAAAAAAGAGGCTGAGGAATAACAGGAGAGATGGGAACAATACATTTTTCACTATGTTTTACAAAAGACTTGGTGGTGGTGGGTATTATAGAAATCCCAAATGGTTTGGGTAAAGATCCCAGATAAGAGAAGTATGTTTTTCTTCATAGGTAGATTTTGGTGTAAGGAAGAAACCATAAGATTTGTCTGAACTCAGCATGCACTAGAACAGAAGAGATGAGATGGCTGTGAGTGGTGTCTGGGCAGATGAGGCCAGGACTGTTCCACCAATATTTACCGTGCCCCACATGGGATGGGAAGTGGCCAAATGACTTCCATAAGCCCAAGGGATGCTTGGTAGCATCTGAGAGAAAGCCAGACCTGGAGTGGCCTTGCAGTTGTGAAGAAGAAGATGCAGCAGTGACCTGAGGGGACTGATACGCAGAGACCAGATTGGGAGGGGCAGTCATGGCACCTGTCAGCAGGGACAGGTGACAAATGAAGAACATCCTCATGCCTTGGCACCGTGTAGGCCTTCTGGAACATGGGCACAAATGCAGCAGAAGTGGGGAAGTATCTGAATTGACTGAGATTAATTTCTCACACCTAGTAGAATGGGAGTTCAAAATAGAAATTAAATTCAATTGTAGAGACAAAGTTATATCCTAGCAAATCTCAGTCTATGGTCTAAGACCCATTCTTACCATAAACATTTTCAAATGGCTCTCTCTTACATATCATTGAACCCTGATAACATTATGAAGGAGACAAGTCAGTTATGGCTGTTCTCTATTCAAAGTTAAATGACTTTCCTAAGCTCCGATGAAATTCAGTAGTAATAAGTTGGATTTCTGGGCCTCTGCATCACAATGACGTGCTCTTTCCACTAGACCACACAGTCTTAGGGGTTAACTGGTTATTTATTAATTGCAGAGGAAATCTAATAATCCATCATCAGTGGGGCTGATGCCAAGTCAGAGAAGCAGTATTCAGTAGCAATAGAAACTATGTTTACATGAAATACTTTCAAGTCAAACCAGTTGACACAGCCATCAATAGAGCTGATTGCTATGCGGTACATACTAATTCATCCTATTTTGTCACTTGAGAGAATGAATGACTTCTGCATACTTCAAAATAGAGGAATAGCATGTTAGAGTTGGATACAACCCTTCATGCAGTCCCTTTCATTTTACAGATAAGAGAACAGAGGTCAAGAGAGGTTACGACTTTCGTGAGGTCACACAGCTGGTTAGTAACAGAAAGAGAGTCAAGACCCATGTTTAAGATGGTGCATTTCGCCCTACGCTATCTTATCTCTGTGAAAACTGAAATGGTAGAATTGTTTCTCTTTTAGTTGAGTTACAGAGGCTGAAGAAGTGCAAGGACATTCAAAGCAAGTCTGATTCACCGTGTGCTTCTTGGACGAGATGTTCCCGCCTGCATTCTGCCGCCCATTATCAGACTATTTCAGTAAGCCTACTAGAGTGTATTTGTGTTATCAAAGTAATAACCTTTCTTTGGAAAATATGAATAATTTTAGCCTCTGAAAGTAGAGCTTGTCTCAAAGAGTACTTGCTTAGGTTGTAGTGGGTAATGAATGTATCTCCTGCCCATTAGCTGCCACCTTTCATCATCCTTTTCAAATAGCTTTCTTTAAAAAACTTGAAGGTCGTACAGTTTTTTGCCAGACCTATAAAGTATCCAGGTCTTATCTTATTCTGCTGTGGGATGATCTTCTAAATTGCTGTGCTTCGCATTTGCTTAATACTGTCGTTATTTATTTTTTCTTTTCCAAGTGCTTTTTATTACTTTTAATCTCAACTTCAATTCCAGTGTCTCCACTGCTTCTCATCACCACATCCACAGCTTGGATAGCAGGTGCACTTTGTTCCAAACCAGAATATTGTCTTAATTCATCAACCATGTGGTCAATTCATTAGCCTAAATTCTTGAACACCTGTCAAGTCTTGCTGAGTTGGCAGGTTCTTCTCTTGTTTTCATTTTATGCTTTGTGTTTTTGACTTAGATTTTGGTAAAGTTCCAGCAATGAGTAATGTGGTTTTGCTGCAGGTTAGCGTGTTTTAAACTTGAAATCTAGCTTATAATCTCTTTCTGTGCCATACCAAAACATATTTAACCACATTTAGTCTATCTTTCCCCAGTATTTCATATAATTTCCCAGAGCTCAGTGGTGATTACTGAAGTGTTGCTAGGGGATTGGATTTTGGGTGTTATTGCTGAAGTCTAGGCACTTATCAGCTCTAATTGAGGCTATTGCATTAATCTTCTGACTGATCTTCTTAAGTTTCTCAAGTCTAAAGATTGTCTCTCTTTCTACCCCTCCATGTTTCTTATACTATAGGCACATAAAGGCACCTGATGATCCCCAAGTGTGCCTCATATAATAATGCACCACTGAAAGGTCACCTCTTCCATGAAGTCTTTCTAAATCTTGCTTTCTTAGTTGGGCTTCCTAGAAGCAGAGCCTGAGGCAGGGATTCAGGTGCACATGATTTATGAGGGACGTGCTCTTAGGAAGAATTGGTGAGTGAGGGAAGCAGGATAGTGAAGGAGAAAGAGCCTAACAAGGTTGCTATCTTAGGAAAAGTTTCACCTGGGCCTGATTCAGTGGTGGTGGGGTGGCGTTTGTGGAGCATAAGCCACACCGAAGAGTTTTCCTTCTGTGACACAAGGCGCTCAGCTCTTTATACCCTCATACCGATTGGTCATTGGCTGTAGGCTGTCTTGGGAGGCTGGCGCATAAGCTTCCCAACCATGTGGTTCCCATCAACAGAGGGCAATTTTCAGGAGAAGAGGGCATCTGTGGGCTCTTAGCAGTCAATACTCACAGCAGCTGGAACCCAGTCATGGTCATAGGGTGGAGCCCCTTCTTTCCCTGCAGAGGGCTATTTATCCCCAACAACCAATAAAACAGTTACAAGTCTGAAAAAAAATTAAAGTTAAAACAGCATCTAAAACACCTACTAAACTGGAATTTTTTTCACCCCTTCTCTGTGTTTGTATCTTATATGATAGTTGTTTTTGTGTCTCAGATCTTCATTATCCTATGCCTCCTAGATCTTTGGAAAATCAGAAGTATTCAAATATACCCAGAATAGCTTATTCTTATGTTAATACAGCTTCCAAAGGTTCAACACTAAAATTGTAGCTGATTTTATAAATGCCTTTGATTGAATGCTTCAGATTGTAATGTGAATGGCCAAGGTTTTAAGGTTTGTGACACTTGGGCTAAGGCTATAAGCAGGTAATTGACAAAAAAGACAGTAGAAATAGCTTACAAATGTATGAAAAAAATCATCAACTTCATGAATAATCAATTTAGAAATACAATCTAGAATAAGAGACTATGTAACACCCATAAGGAGCCCTGGTGGCTCAGTGGTGAAGAGCTCGGCTGCTAACCAAAGGGTCGGCGGTTCAAATTCACTAGCTGCTCCTTGGAAACCCTATGGGACAGTTCGACTCCATGACAATGGGTTTAACACCCATAAAATTGGAAAACAGTACAAAGGATCCTAATATCCAGTGTTGGTATGGATGTGGGGAAATGGACACTCTCATACAGTGCTTATGGGAGTGTAAACTGGTACAGTCTTGGGGTGGTGGTGGTGGTGTTGTCAATTTAGCAATGTATATTGAAATACACATACCCTTTGATACAGTGATTTCACTTCGAGGAATTCACCCTAAGGAAAAGATTGAAAAGATATCCAAAGAAAAGACTTTAATGACTAAGATCTTCATTTCAGTACCATTTATAGTAGTAAAAATTTGCAAAATGTAGATCCAAAAATCAGTGATTGATTAAATAATATTGATACGTCTATATTCTAGAAATCTGTTCAGCCTTTGATGATGTAGATATGTTTATTGACGTGGAAGGATACTCATAATACATCAAATGTAAAAAGCAGGTTATAAAAATACAGGAATAGTAATATTTTCAGTTTGTTTAAACTTTACATATATAAAAGCAGGAGTACAGGAGGCATCCCTGAGCCCCTGGATTCTCTCCTGACCTTGTCTTTCAGTCACTCATACTGTGACAAGATGAGCAATTAAAATGGGGGGACTGAAAATCTAGGCACCATCTCTTATGTTCATCTTTTCCTCACTAAGACTGCCTGTATTTCACAGAGGTAAGGATTTCAGAGATTAATTAATGCAACACCATCACTTTACTGGTACGAAATCAATGTTTTAGAGGCGTTTACTAAGGTTAGAGGTAGAGCTTGACTCAAGTGTCACCTACAAATTTCTGGCCTGGGGACTTCTCCAATACTGCAGCCTGTCTCCTCCAACCTTGCTGGAGGCACTACCTCTTTCCCGGAATCTTATGAAAGATCAGTGCTGCCTCAGTTCTAATGAGTAAGAGAATTCAGGCCATGTTTAGAAAATAGACCAGCTCCTCTCCATTCATATTTAACCTAATTACACAAATTCTAAATTCTGTAACGTTAATTTAAATGAGTGTAGGCTCTTTCACAAATTCTAAGTTAACTCATGTACCCAAAATATGCAAATAATGGAATAGTCTGTCTATTTTTATCATTCCAAGAGTAAGAGTTAACCAAAAATCAACTATCTCCCTCAACTTCAGAATGGCTATTACTTCATGAGTATTTCTCATTCCATTTCCAAGGTAAATAGTCATGTTATGATTAATCTTCTTTCCCTGCAGAGGGCTGTTTATCCCCAACAACCAATAAAACAGTTACAAGCCTGAAAAAAAAAAAAAGTTAAAATAACAAAGTTAATTTCTTAACAACATTAAAAGATTTCAACTCCACCACAAACTCTTTCTTAGGAACCAAACGGGATGGGTCCCACTCTAGGGACACACACTTTACAGATATTCCTTGACCTGGTAAAGACATGTCAACAGTAGATTAATCTCCCACTTAAAGCTGGGAAGCAGAGCACAAAATCATTTATCCTTCTCTGTCATCCTCAGAAATAAATGATCTACTTGTTCACGTTTTTATCTCCTGACTCCCCTCACCTCATCAACTCTGTCTAATCTCGTCCTTTTTGTAGCACCCTTTGGGCTTCTTCATGAAGAACAAGTCCAACCAAAGAACTTTGGTGGAGAGGTTGGGGAAGGAGTGTTATCTTTTCTGTTACAGTGTCCATGTGGACAGGGAAGTCAAATCTGAAGTTTCTGGGTGAGTGATTGGGAAATTCCTGATGGAGGAAACCAGTAGAAAAATAATATTGCCCTTTCGTCTGATAAATGCCTTTATTTATTATTCTCTACAGAGGATAAAGGTCATACTTTATGCATTAAGTTCCAAACACTTAGATGACTAGCTTTTCTAGAAATTTGTAGAAATGCACCTTTATAGGCTGGGAAGAATATTTACTTGGAAATTTGAAAACCTAGGAGTTCCTGGGTGGTACAAACAGTTAAGTGCTTGACTTCTAGCTAAAAGGCTGGCTGTTCAAATCCACCCAGAGGTGCCTTGGAAGACAGGCCTGGAAATCTGCTTCTGAAAGGTCACAGCCTTAAAAACCCTATAGAGCAGTTTTACTCTACACACATGGGGACACCATGAGTTGGAGTAGACTTGATGGCAGCTAACAATAACAGTCTCTCCTTTGACACCTACTAGCTGCATGATATAGGACAAAGTAATGTCCCAGGCCTTTTGTTTCTTCACACTGTAAAATAAAGGTGGTTGGGTTAGATTATCTCAAAGTTCCCTTATAGTCTTAATGTCCCATGACTATTCTAATAACGAGTTGGGAGTATGGGGCCCAGGCAGAAGGCATGTCCTTCGATGTTGTCATGGATAGAATTATGTCCCCTCAAAAATGTATGTATCAATTTGGCTTGGCCATGATTTCTGGTATTGTGTGATTTTCCTATATGTTGTAAATCCTGCCTCCATGATGTTAATGAGGCACGATGGGTGGCAGTTGCGTTAGTGAGGCAGGACTCAATCTACAAGATTGGATTGTGTCTTGAGGCAATCTGTTTTGAGATATAAAAGAAAGAAGTGAGCAGAGAGATAGGAGGACGTCATACCACCAAGAAGGCAGTGCCAGGAGCAGAGCCCGTCCTTTGGACCTGGGGTCCCTGTGCAGAGGAGCTCCTAGTCTGGGGGAAGACTGATGAGAAGGCCAACAGAGGGAGAAAGCCTTCCTAGAACTGACGCCCTCAATTTGGACTTTTAACCTACTTTACCATGAGGAAATAAACTTCTCTTTGTTAAAGCCATCTACTTGTGGTATTTCTGTTATAGCAGCACTAGATGACTAAGACAGATGTATATACAACACAGACTAAGTAGGACTCAGTAATCATTTCACGTGGCTAGCTCATTTCCACCTTCTCCATCTAAAAAAAACAAAACAAAACAAAACCCATTGCTGACTAGTTGACTCCAACTCGTAGCGACCCTATCAGATAGAGTAGAACTGCCGCGTAGGGTTTCCAAGGAGCAGTTGGTGGATTCAAACTACCGACCTTTTGGTTAGCAGCCGAGTTCTTAACCACTGTGCCACCAGGGCTCCTCCTGTTTCCTGTTTAAAGGAACCGGGACTCTGTAAATAACTGCAGAACTATTTACATATGCTATTTAGAGACAGTCCTAGTATTATAATAGTTTTTAATTGGAAAGATTACTCCTTTCTGAGTCATTCTTTTTGACTTCCAACTGACATTTCCGAAGTTCTTTATGCTCCTCGTAAAAAAGTTCTATAATGAAATAGATTTGGCAAACCCTGTATCCTGTAGGTATCCTAGAAATTCAGATTGTTCTTCAGATACTAAAGGTTCATTAAAGTTCTGCAGTAGAGATCCCTGTTGAATTTAGTTTAACACAGTGTAATAGCCAGAAAAAATGTTCCCAAAGATGTCCTCATCTGCATGATATGGAATTAACCTTACCAAAAAGCAATTTAGACTTTGGTCCTGGTTCCTGAGCTCTGCTAGGCTGACCTTTATCAGGCTTGGCTGGGGAGGCCAGCCCGGTGATTGACTTTTACGTGGATTGGCTGAGGAGGCCTGCCCAGTCTGATCTTTACCAGGATTGGATAGGGGCCCCACAGAGTTTGACATTTACACAGATTGGCTAGGGGACCTGTCTGGTGACTGATAAAAATCCTAGAACACAGAGGCTCAGGTGGGGCCTCTTGATCAACAGAGCCAAAAAAGGAACATACCCTTTGGATATGGGGGCTCTGTGCTATGACCCTCCCAGACGGAGGTAAACCTGCAATGGTGGTGGAGGCAGGGGCTACGATGCTACCAGAAGGGGCAGAGACAATGAGCGGACCCAGAGGGTGTTGGCAGAGTGTAAATGTTCACCCTAGAGCTGTACCTTTCTGATAGGTGGGCACCCCAGCAAGGGGCTACCCACAGAGCAGGGGCCATCTGAATGCTGTCCTGGAGCTGGCCAGGAGGAGCCAGGAGCCAGCTGAGAAGAGCAAGCCAATAGCTGAGCCTGCCAGTGACATCATTTGTTTTCCATTTGAAAGTTTCCTAGTGGGTGAGAATGAACATCGTTTTGGGGAAGGATAAGCGGGTCCCCTTGATATGTTGAGGCCCTGTGCTGGGACTCCTCCCAAACCTTGCCCTATGCATATCTTTATATGCTCCTCTATTATATTAAAGTTATTATTACAAATATGGTGCTTCCATGAGTTCTCTGTGATTGTTGCAATGAATTATCAAACCCAATAAAGAAAGAGTTCCCCCAGTGGGGGAAATGGCTGGTGTTAGAAATGGTGGAGAAGTTGGAGAAGGGGGATACATTTGACCTCTGCCTCATAGGAACCAGCTTTGGGCTGATTCTTATGGTCAGGGTTATCATTTTCGTGTCCAAGAAAGATGTCCTCTAATTGCATCGTCCTAATCTCCAGAACCTGTGTTTATGTTATGTTAGAACGCAAGAGAGAATTAAAGTTGTATATGGAATTAAGGTTGCTAATCAGTTCACCTTGGGATGGGGAGATTATTCTAGATTATCCAGGTGACCTGAAGTAATCATAAGAGTCCTTAAAAATGAAAAAGGAAGGCAGAAGAAGAATTAATTTCCAAGTGATGTCATGTGAAAAGGATTCAACCAGTCATTGCTGGCTTTGAAGATGGAAGGGGGCTAGGAGCCAAGGCAAGAAAATGGATTCTCTCCTACAGCTTCCTGAAAGGAATGCAGCCCTGTCAATATCTTGATTTTAGCCTAAAGAAACCCATTTCGAATTGCTGATCTCCAGAACTGTAAGATAATAAATTCATGTTGTTTTAAGCCACCATATTTGTGGCAATTTGTTACAGCAGCCACAGGAAACTAACATACACAATGTTTTCGAGTTACATGAGTGCGGGACACCTACTAACATCTCCTGTATCTAGTGTACAGGGGATACCTGGGGAGAATGTTGCTTTCAGTCCTTCTTCCTTTTCTAGATCAGCACTGTCCCATAGAAATTTCTGCAATTATGAAAGTATTCTGTATCTGCATTGCTCAGTATGGTAGCCACTAGCCACATGTAGCTATTGAAACCTTGAAATGTGGCTAACGTAACTAAGGAAATGAAATTTTAATTTTATTTAATTTAAATGTAAACAGACACATGTGGCTAGTGGCTACTGTGTTAGACAGCATAGCTTTAGATCAGTTTCCAAACATTAATGGTGTATAGGGGCCAGGCAGGAAATGCAAATAGGAGAAGGAGATAAAATATAAACAAGGCAGTAGTGGAAGAGTTACGATAAATGGTAACTGATTCTTGGGCCTCAGTGTTCCAGAGCATGGTGAGGAAGGGTGGAGAATGGGAAGAGAGGTGGGCTTCAGAGTATATGTCATGGCTACAAGGGGCAGAGTTACTCTGCTCCAGCCAGTTATTGCAACATGGAAAAAAGACTTAGAATTATAGAGTTGCTAGTTTTTCAAGAGAAGCTAGAAACCTGGATTTTTATTTTAACTACTCTGATTTTTCAAAGTTGCAGACAAAAAGCAGGCATAGCTATGGGGCACATCAACCTATAGGCTTCTAGTTTGTAAGCCCTGAACAAGAATGATGCAGAAACGTTTCCTTTATTTTAATTCTGAAGCCCTGGCCTAGGGGAGAGGCATTCAGGGTAGGGCTGCTGAGCATGGTTGTGTACACCAGACCTTGCATAAAAGCGAGTATCTCGTGGGTTACCATTGACAATGGACACGTAATGCATGTAAATATTTTACTCTAACAGTTTTCTGGAAGATGACAGTATTTTAGTCTAAGAAAACCAACCCATTGCGACAATTTTCCAGTTTTTTGTTGTTGTTGGCTGCCATCAAGTTGTCTCTGACTTATGGTGGCTTTATGTATAACAGAACGGAATGTTACCCAGTCCTACACCATCTCTAGGATGTTTGATATTTTTGAGTCCATTGTTGAGGCTATTGTGCCAGTCCATCTCATTAAGGGTTTCCCTCATTTTTACCGAGCCCTCTACTTTACCAAACATAATGACCTTTTTTAGTGATTGGTCTCTCCTGATGACTTGTCTGAAGTAAGCAAGACGAGGTCTTGCCATCCTGTCTTGAAGAAGGGAAGTATATTTTTAATGTGCCAAATGTTGCTGTGTGGGCTAGTGATGACTCTGATAAAGAGAGACATGGGTTCAGAGGAGAGTTTCTAGGAAGGCTGTAAATGAGATAAAATGCAGCTTGTGAGAGAATGAACCCATTGTGAACTGCTGTACTATTCTCTTCTTACACACTTATTAAAAGAAAAGATCTGGATCTTTCCTCAGTGGGTGTCAAATCACTTATACTAAGCTAGGTACTTTTGCTAGGTACGTCTTGCCAGAGAGCACTCCATTTTGCATATCACTGCTCTTTGTTGCATTGGCTTATTTCGTTGATGTATCTTCACAGTCCCCATGCCTCCTAGTACAGGAACCTCACATAGAGTCTGCTCAATAGATTCTTGTTGAAGGTGTATTCTTTCTTTCTTTCTTGCCCACTACAGGTGTCCTTTTCCTTTCTAGCTCTACTGATTATTATTGTTTGTTTTTTTCCAATCCCTTTCTGTCTCTGTCCAGGTTTGCTTCTCTCGTTCTTGGTTCCTGTCTTCTTCTTTCTGTCTTCATCTTTCTATCTCTCCTCTTCACTCCTTCCTTCACATTGTTTTTTTTTTTTTTAATTGTTGTAATTAAATGAAGTTTACATTTCAAGTTAGTCTCCCATACGGAATTTTTTTTTTAACATACATTGTTATGAGACCCCAACCGCTCACCCCATTCTGTGACAGCACACTCCTCCCCTCCGCCCCGATTCCCCATGAACATTCAGCCAGCTCCTAACTCTCTCTGCCTTCCCCTCTCACCTCTGGACAGAAGCCGCGCCTTTGTTCTCTTGTATCTACTTGTCTAAGAGGCACATTCTTCACAAGTATCACTTTATATCCCACAGTCCAGTCCAATCCCTGTCTGAAGACTTGGCCTTGGAAATTGTTTTAGTTCTGGGGTGATGGAGAGACCAGGGTCATGCTTTTTGGGGTACCTCCGGTCTTAGTCAGACCATTAAGTCTGGTCTTCTTACTAGAATTTGAGTTCTGCATCCGATCGTTCTACTGCTCCATCAGGGACCCTGTGTTGTGTTCCCTGTCAGGACGTTCATTGGTGGTAGCCGGGCACCATCTAGTTCTTCTGGTTTCAGGCTGATGAAGTCTCTAGTTTATGTGGCCCATTCTATGTCTTGGGCCAATACTTTCCTTGTGTCTTTGGTATTCTTTGTTCTCCTTTACTCCAAGTGGTTGGGACCAATTGATGCATCTTAGATGGCTGCTTGCAAGCTTTTAAGACCCCAGACGCCACTCGCCAAAGTAGGATGCAGAACATTTTCTTAATAAGGTTTGTTATGCCAGTTGACACAAATGTCCCCAGAAAGCATGGTCCCCAGACCCGGCATCCCTGCTACTCTGTCTCTCAAAGTATTTGATTGTATTGAGGAAACTTCTTAGCCTTTTGCTTAGTCCAGTTGTGCTGGCTTCCCCTGTAGTGTGTGCTGTCCTTCCCTTCACCTAAGATGATTCTTATCTACTATTTAGGTGGTGAATAACCCTCACCCTCCCTCCCCACCCCCATAACCATCAAAGAATGTTTT